>NW_020455965.1:2242428-2338137 GCF_003342845.1 Nothoprocta perdicaria
CTTCCTTCCTTCCTTCCTTCCTTCCTTCCTTCCTTCCTTCCTTCCTTCCTTCCTTCCTTCCTTCTTCTCCTCCTCCTTCTCTTTTCCTTTTTCTGTCTGTCTTTCTTTTTTTCTCTTCCTCTTCCTTTTTTTCTCTTCCTCTTTCTCTTTTTTTTTTTTCTTTTCTTTTTTTTGTTCTGAGTCTAGCGTCAAAGGATAGATAAGGACTAATTTTTACTGATACTCTTCATGCACTTTAAGTTTTCAGCCTTTTTTATTTATTCTTTTTTTTTCAACTAAAAGTATGTTGGAGTTGCTTCTGGTTGGGGATCTGCTTAGCCATTTCTCAATACTCAACATAATGATGTGTTGTGTGAGCCCCATATTGGACATGACTGTAGTGGCAATATAATGTAGTAAAAGACTCATCCAATGATAACACATTTGGGCATAGGAATAATTACAATATCCCTTCCTGTGTCAGTGCTGACCTGGCCAGAATGAAAGCAGAATGAACTAGGTTTTGTTTTATTTATTTATATTTTCATTTGTACCTTGATCATGGCTGGCATTTTTCTGTATTGCTAGAGTGACTGGCAGGCTGTCTAGTTTAGGCATTCTTTAGGCTTTTGCCAGGAGGAACATGATAGACATAAAATAATGGGGAGAAATTAAAAGTAAGTTGTAGATTATCAGTTCCTTCCTCTGTCCCTACCTTTGTTCAGTAATGTGTGATTCTTTATGGCATGTGGATCTCTGACCCAGAGTCCATATATTCACACACTTTTAATTTGTAAATTCCTCTTTTTTTTTTTTTTTTCTCTTTTCCTTTCCTCATTTGAAAGGTTTACAGGACTGTTGTCACAGCTGCAATTCTTGCTTGGCAGCATTTAAATGCATGCTAAACAAAAGTGTCTGTCTTGCCCATTTCAAATATAGGCAAGTTAGTTGATAAATAGCATTATACCACCCCAGGCTGTGATTATACTTTGAGATAGCACCACCCGTAGGATGGGTAAAGGCTCTTTGATTTTGGCCTTGTGTCTAATCATGTGTTTTAACTCTTTCCAAGCGCTGGGTTTCTGTTGATCTCAGCAATTTTATACATGTTACAACTGATATGGTTACTGATAAACTTGATAACACAGCTGGCATCATTGAAGCAAACCATTTGGTTGGGCTAGACAGGGCTGCACCAAGATTGCAGTCATCATTCAGTTAATCTGCCAGATTATTGGCAAACTTTTCCACTGCCTCCTTCTGTTGTTTTCTGCAAAGCATTCATGTGGTTCAGAGCCATGGTGATCCAATCATCTATTTCGGTTCTTGCTAACCTTAATGCTCTTAGTCCCACCTGGGTATGTTTTCATGAGCTTCCTAGTCCTCGTGTGCCTCACAGCAAGAGACCTGTATTCTCAACTGAACTCAGGTTCTGTTCTCTTCCTGTTTTTCTGGGGGAATTCTCATGAATCCCTAGCATTCTTCTTCAGCGCTCGCAAGTTCAGGCATTTTGGTACATGGGAAAGTCCCTATTTCTGGCCATTGTATTTATTTGATTCAGTTTAGTTACCGAAGAGTTGTTTTAATGTAAAAGTGAGAGAACTTAACAAAATTATACCATTGATTCACAACACAATTGGCTTTTACATCCCACTTATGCTAATATACGCTTACACAAGACTGACAGTGTAAAGTGTCCTAATGTAAATTACATTTTCATTGGCTTTAAGTCTGCTTCATGATATCAGAGCAGAGAATAATAAACTCCAAAGGGTTTACAATCACAAATACACCCAGAAAGTAACTAGGCTTGACATCCTTGTACTTACACTAAACAAATCAGGAATAAGTTCATTATAGTAGCTGGGCTTATTTTCATTTACTGTAAGATTTACTGTAAGTCTGTGAAGCACTGTATATTTATGCTACCAGTTCGGTGTGAAGGGGCCGTAGTTTCAGGCCCAATGGCCCTACATGGATGCAAGAGAGAGGAGACTGAAACATGCTGGGACGATATCCAGCAGTTATTGTCTACAGGACTGGGCTCTTTGATCATAAAATAAGAGAACATGTTTCCCTGGAATTCTGCCTAGCTATGTCTTTATATAATATTCATTTCTAAATAAGCCTAAACAAACTACAGAGTCTTTAACTGAAACTTAGACCTGACACTTTTAGTACTAACCCATTTCCTTAGTCTGTAAAATTTGGATTCCCAAAATTATAGCTGTTTGATGCTTACAGGCTTTTACATGTTAAAAAAAAAAATCGGATGCATTCTGGTTGCAACTCATTCTGTTGCAAAATATGAGTGTTTAAGAGTCTGGCTGCTTAAAAGGACTAGTTTTCTAGATGGGGGGGAGCAAGGGGAAGCCCTTAAAGATGTTCCCAGAGATATTTAAATGGGAAGGAAATTGAGATCCCTTTGCCCCATTTACTTTCAGTGGATGTTACCAGAAAGACATTTACTAGCTGGGAGCAAGTTTTAGATTTAGGAGGCAAGGAAATCCTGGAGAGTATTCACAGAGAATGAAATATTATTTATAAAAGTGTCATTATTACATCTTAATTATTTATATTTTAAAAAATGAATAATATATTTTCTGAGTGCTTGCTAATTATTAAATGACAGAAGCAACTCCTCATTTCAATTAGCTTCCCTTTCCTGGCAGAAGCTTCAAACAAAAAAACAAACAAAACTCCAGCACTCCTAGACTTCTGAGAGCTCTAGGGCTCATAATGGCCCGGTGAGGAGAATGAGGCCTACAACATGAAAATTCCATGGACCACAAAGACATTCTCGGGCACTAGGTCATTTCAGGTGAATATCCTGCCGACTGCCCCTTTTGTATTGTGGAAGCCCAAATACTATCAGTGAAGGCAGTGACATTCATGTTGTTTATGTAGGTGGTGGTAATGCTCTCTTTCAGACATACAGAGAAATAATGCCCCCTCCTAAAGTTCCTGTACTGATTACTTTAAAAAAACTTCTTCAAGGACCGTAATTTCAAAATTTGACATAGCTCTGGATATGATTTTAGGAAAACTAAGTGAAAAAAATGCAGTTTTCTTGCAAAAAAAAAAAAAAAAAGTTAAAGTTAGTGAAGAGTTCATCCAAGAGAAGATTGTTTCTTTCTCCTCCAGACAGAAAAGTTACTTTCCCCTCTAGATGGCTGTGAAGGGTAGTCCCAAAAACTCACCAAAGCTACTTGGACTCTATAGGCAGTCAGAAGAGATGCAGACCCCTTGGTCCTATTTCCAACTGTATCCATGATTAAAGCTGAGTGGTAGATGGGACTGTAGTAGAATGAGAGAGCAGTCAAGCCAAGCCTAGGGGCTTCTTTCTCTGGAGTTTATCAATTAAGTTGGAGCTTTTTATGTTACAGTTCTAGCTGGAAGCTTCATTTGAACTTCCTCCGCAGACTTTAATTTCCATTTGATCTTAGAAGACACCATCAAATAGTTTGCGTTCTGTAATGCTGCGAGATAACTTTATTGCTGTGTTTCATACCAAACCTGAGGAAAACATTCAGGGTTTGCTGAAACATGATATTCACTGAGTTCTTTAAAACCACAATAGAGCTGTGATTATTTACGTGCTTAAATGATGGTTTTTTTTAGTGGCAAGATGGTACACCTATTTAGAGAAATCCAGCTTTGATACCACAAGAAAAGAAGGATGACAAAGGCTGCCATTTCCGATTATTATTTTTTTACTACTCTGTTATCTATTGAGTTACATGTGGACACAGAAAATAACATGCACATGGAACATAACATGATTTTTTTTTAATAAGATAGCGAATGCCAGCATACATACATGTATGGAATTTCCCACTGGATAGACTTTTAGATTTATAATTCTATTCCTTTCTCCCCTCCAAATCCTACAAGAATCCTAAATTTTATTAAATGCTTCAAGGTTAACTTGATGGTGTAATTTGTAAAGTAAAAACATATACAGAAATCTTAAAAATATTCTACAGGGTCAATTTAGCATAGCTGAAAAATCCAGCAGAGCCTTTGAAAAATTCTAGTCACACACACAAACTGAATTATGCAAGTCTTGTCAACAACTGCCTCAGAAGCATATAACTAGTAAGGAGGAATAGGGAAGGGTAAAAGTATGTGTTCATCCTTTCAGAAAAAGGGAAAAGAAGCCTTTTATCCAATGTTTGAGAACCGCTTGTAGGGGTCAGAACATTTGTACTCCCATGTCAAACCTAAGACAAAAGACATTTGACTGAGAGGATAAACAGATGTAAATACCTAAATGGCAGTTATTGGCATCTGTCCAAGGGTTAGGCTTGTTCTCCCAAAGGTTGAGCTGATTAGACAATTAAAACAATGTCTTTTTTGTCGATTTCCAACCTCTCTCTCCTTCTTTTAATGTATTTATGTTTTGAAAGACAATGTATATAAAAAAGAAAAGTAAATAAAGACATCTTTATTTTCTAAAGATCAAAATGAAGAGATTAGACTACATTCCAGCATGTCTGAATCTATGTCCTCTCACAACCTTTTATGAAGGAGACCACAATGGTTGCCAGAAGAGAAAAAAAAATAAAATAAACCAAATACAAACAAAAAAAACAAACAAAACAAACAAACAAAAACACAACAAATAACCCTGTGTGTCTTTATGCAGTACTGAATTATCCCCAGAGAGATCTATAGCAGATTTCTAGATATATGTCAGACTCTGATCTCCCAACATACTAGATTCAATAAAGAGGAACTCCTGACTTGTGAAAAGTTAATATAAGATAAAAATCACAACTATGTACTTCATTAACGTTGTGACAGAGATATTTGTTGTGGTTTGAGAACAGACAAAATTAAACAAATATAATACCATTAATTGTACATTGTGTGGGATTGTTGGGGAAGGAATTTAAAATAAGTCATTGCAAACTGACTCCTCTTTCTTATGTATTTTGTTTGTATTCCAAGATAAATGAAAGTGTTCTGTTTTATAACTGAAGGAGTAACACTTTTCTGGTAATAGGCTTATAGCTATAGCATTGACAAAATTCTGATAGTTGAAGTTCTTCTCTCATAATACTCTTCGCTACCATGAGTAATTACACAGCCCCTGGTCCATATCTTGCTACCTTTATGTGTCCGTATTTAAGTAGTGACACTATGTCAAAATGAGAATATGTATGCTGCTTTTCCTACTGAAAATGAGGCAATGTAAAAGTAAATGAGTAAATAAATATATAAGTAAACCTGGTAGATGATTGCTCTGTTCTGCTCTGAAAAGCCATTGGATCCAGTTAGTGTAGACCCACCTGTTAAGAGGGTTGAGAGGCAATGGAAGGGTGTCAAGGAGTGGAGAACCACTGTAATATGTAGAGACCAATCTGTGTTGATGCTTGTTTTTCCTCTGTAGGTAATGAAATTTTCTAGAAGGTATTGTACTCTGACAACAAAACTGGTAGTACCTACCTCTATTTGCTAACTAGATACAGACTGCTATATGGCTGCTTAGAATCAATTATTTGGTTTCTGTTTTTTGTGTTTTAGCTTTCATTTATGTCAGAAGTGCTGCCACAGCTTGTATTAAATTGAACATATAAAATATGAAGGAATAATTATTCCTACTTGAAATCCAATTTTCCTTTTCTTTTGCTATTTTTTTTCACACTGGCCTTGGAGAAAAAATATTTATCTCTTTCTCATTCTGTACTCACAGAACAGGAACACTTTATAATGAAAGCACCTTCCTTTAATTAATTATTGTCTTTACAACTGCACTCTTTATCAGAGATCGAACTCAGGTTTGGGGCAGAGCTATACCTATTTGTAATTCAGATCTGATATCATTTGCTTCAAGACGTACTAAACCACTAATCTTACTTAATTAGGACTTTGGGGCCTGATTTTCAAAGATGGTTGATAATAAGCAATAAATTACTATCTTCAGCTTGATTCTGCAAAGCTTTCTCTTCAATGAAGTGGCCAGTCTGCAGTAAATTGCAAACAATAGATAAGTACTAACCTCTTATAGTGCTAATTCCTGTAAATGAAAAAAATGTATTCTCATTAGCTGTATTTTTTTTACCAAATTACAGATTTTTAAAGCAACTTTTCTATGTTGATTACAGCTGCTTTTAAGGCAAGAAGGAAGTGCAACTTTCAGCCTACCTACAAACCATCCTAGCCTCACATACTATTGTTTTGGGCAAGATTCTCATTTAGGTTTATATATTACTCTCATAGTTTATCACAGGGGGAATCAGAGACGACACAACATACACAGGAGAATCCCTCCATTGAGTCTATTCTCTCCCCCCATCAAGGGACTGTCAAGAACTACCTGGAACACAGAGCCTGACTGGGCCAATCTTGTTTTGCAACCTTGGGCAAGTCATGTAAAACTCTATTTGTAAATTACAGGTAGCAATTTACATTTGCAAATATTCTGTGGGAGGCTTAATCAGTTAATTTTGTAAAGCATTCGAGACAGCTATAAAGACAGTATTACACTTTACCACTCGCACTTACTAGCATTGTGATCTTTTTATTTGGACTTACTTTGCATGACTGTAAACGAATGCTCAGATGTGCAAGATCTAAGCTTTTTCCAAGCACAGAAGTCCAGATGATTCTAATCTCTTCTAATTACCTGCATCTAGAGCTGTTTTAATGCAGATAATCATGGCAGAAGTTGGCCTTTTAAACTGTCCTATCTAAGAGATGTTCTCAAATATAACAAGTATCTATTAGTGGTAAAGAGCCCAGTTTTTAAAAAGCTGTTACTAGGTTTTGCCTACCCTCCACTGATCCTTCTGTTTTCCTAGGGATTTTAACAATTTGTATAAATTAGAGCAGATTTAAGCTGCTTTTTGATATGCCAAGGGCTGACCCTTTGGCCAGCAGTCATCATTGGGGAAGAGAAGAGGTAGTGGTTATTTACTTATTTGTTACAGTTTCCTCTAAACCTCATTAGAGCTGAAATGGAGGTTCTGGCCCATAGTGTTTGTACAGTTGCTAATGTTGCAATCACTCCCATAATTCAACTGTCACAAGTAGTAGTGGTAGTAAAATAATCTTATCTACTATTCATCAGAGCATTTTTAATTGAATTTTACTTAACATGAGTGTTGAAAGAGTTGGGCTCAACATGCAGCCTTGACTTTGAAACCTCTGGCGTTTTGCGGGTGTTAGTCACATCCTTAACATTATAGTAATACAGTTTTTGTGGCTTAATATTTACATATTTTTATTGCTGTCTGAAAGATAAATGGGAAGAGGATGATCACAGGAGAAGCCTGAAGCAGTATTTTAATATGTTGAATTGAATATATATATATATATATATATATGGGAATGCAAACTTAAGGTTGTATAGGTAAATTTAAGGCATTAGGAGACAAAAGTGTGAAGACTGGCAAGGCAGACATTTAGTTGGAGTAGAGAAGTACTCCATATTTTTTGTGTTATATAAAGTGGAATATTTGAAATTGAAGGAAAAATATTCTAGTAGAGGTAACTGAATTAGCATCTCCAAAGGAGTAATAACTTTTACATTTTTATTGTAAGTCTGTAGTGGTAACATTTAAAACAAAAGGCCAAATTGGAATGCTTTTACCTCCTTGAACTCTTCTGATGTTCACTGGGATTTACCTGAGCAATTCTGATCAAGGGACTCAAGATTAGGGACTCCATCTAATTTGTGACCGAGTTGCACAATCCATTTCACTTTAAATCTTCTTGATGTACATTGTTAAAGGTTCCATTGCCTCTATTAAGTTCTATGAGCAATGAAGTCCTGATATGCAAGCAAATTCTCTTCTGTGTTACACTGTGGGCTTGGGAAAAAGATTCAGCTCCAGGCAATGAGGAGACTTCCTGCCATATTCCTTCTCTAATGTCTAGTTCCTTTCATGCAGAGAAGACAGAGCTATCCTTCATGGCCCTGTATTTCATGACACAAATGACTAAGGGGATGATGCTTAATGCTCTTCCTTCTGCAGAGAACCAAGTATACACATGTCCCAGCACCTGGCAGTGTGGGACTTATATTTTATGAACCAAGTGCTTTTTCAGTTCTGTTCACCTACTTCACAAATAAGAGAAAATGTCATATTGTGGTGGACCACAACAAGCTACTGGCAAACAGCTGCAGAAGATGTTCTGTGAATATCTGTTGGTTTTGGAATTAGAAAGGAAAGGAAAAATCTGGCCTAAAGTTGAGAGAGTCAGGTTGTACTCTGAAGCATTCTGCACTCAAACACATTTGGGAGAAGAGCTTCACTGGTAACACCTCAGCAAAGAGATCATGAAGAAAGAGTTCCATCAGGAAATGAAATATTACCCATTCTAATTGTTCTATCATGGGGGTTATTTGTCAGTTGTATTAAAAGAAGTAGTAGAATCAAACCTGAATTTTGCATGTGATGGGTACACAGGACATTTCCAAGAGAAACACAGAAAAAACTACTAATATTGCATAGATGGATTTGAAGATAACTGAAAGCAGATGACACTTTCATATCATATTTTTTTTTCTTTCTTTCTTTTCTTTTTTTTTTTTTTTTTTAATAAAGAAGAAAAGACTGAGGAGATAGGGAGCATTTCCTTTCTCTGAAACTGATGCCTCTACCATGTTCATGAACAGGTTGAACTGTTAGTTTAAGTGCATCTAATGAGTGCTCAGAAAGAACATGGTCGCAGAAAGAATGACACCTGCAAGACATGCAGCTATTCTCTCTAAGGCTCATCTTACAGTGCTTGGAAGAGGCCACTCAACTGGCCTCCCACTCCAGTGAACTTATTTAGAGGCCCAAAGCAAACTTGAGACTGTTTTCAAAACTATGGGAACAAGTACATAGTTTTCCCTCTGCTTTGATATACTTGGAAATAGCAAAAAGATCTGGCTTAAACTTTCAAGGAGGTGGTGGGAAACAAACCCAACACATTTACATCTCTTTTGGACAGGGCCTGTACTAAGTACTACTAGTGAGAGTGTTTGAAAATGGATGATCATATCGAATAAAAGATTGCTGCTTTAGCTCTCATGTTTTCTTAGGGTAAAAAATGATGTGATACAGGTATATAAATGTTGTCTGTGTTCATTATAGTATCATTAAATGTTGTGCAGGAGATAATTTTAAGCCTAAAATCAAATGTTTTAGTTCAAAAGGGAAAAAAAAAAGTGTTCTTATCTCTCTCCTTTAAGAGAGGGCACTTCAGGTGTTGCAGAAAGAAGGCTGTTATTAATTTGGGCTGTTTCCCATAGGAATGCTAGGTTATTTTGCAGCCAGAATTCATGTTAGGACACATGCTTTAAGTTAATTGTTTGTGTGAGAGTAAATGGCTGCAGGTCAGGGTTGCTTGTTTAGTCTGGGAAAAGTACACAGGACTATTTAACAGGGGAAATAAGAAAAAGGGAGGCTTTATCCTCCAGTGCTGAGTTTGGAATAACCAGTTCTGGATTCAGCTGTAGGCTGAATTCAGGGAGTAACCTGGGTGTAGAGGTTGACTCCTTGAAAGCCAACCTCAGCATTCCAATGAAAAAGGTTCCAATTGTGTGAGGTGATGATTATCTCCTTCCTGATCCTGAGCACCTCCTGAACACAGTAGGAGCTGACAGTGCACTGGTTCTGAGAGACTGCGCCTTCCTCTGTTTCTGGTTTTCGAAATATTTCTGGATTTCCTTAATGAACTCTAGTAACTTTTTTTTCTGGCTAACAAAGACACCTAGTTAAACCCAATAATCTGAGAAAGCAAGTGAAAAAGCCTTGCTTACAAGGCACACCACCCTTTTTTAATTTGCGTTTTCAGTCTTTAACTCACCCTTTGCTGCAAGTGAGATCAAGCTGACGGGTTATTTTCTAAGCCTACAAATCCTTTTCTCAGTTCCTTTTTAGAACTTTATAGGCTTCATTCTTCAGGCTTTTTGTACCACAAATACTTGGCCGAATTGCATCTTGCCAGTCTTCCTAAAATGGAAATGATAGCAATAACTGTAAAGCACATCTGCAAATTTAGGACTGAGTTGCTACATTTGCTTCATATAAGTCATATTCAGAAAACAGTCTACTGAACTTAACAATGAGTTGTGCAGTAAGGCAGTGGGCTCCAGAGTGTGAGAAATGTCATCATTTGGGCCTAAGCATTGGATCACTTTTCATACAAAATTTGAAAGATATGTCATCCTTTATATCTTTTTCCTGTATGTTTTATAAAGAACAAAGAATCCCCTGGCATAGTTGTGTCCGTAAGAGAGTCTGCATGTTGGGCAGAAAAAATTGTGAACTTTTGGAACCACACTCTGCTAAATGTAGACTAATAGAGTTAGCCATTTGCAAGTAGACATACAAGCTTTTTTTGCCATATAACAAAACTGACTTATGCAGTACTCAAAGAGAACCCCCTCGGAATAAATTGGCTTTATCTGTACGCTAATCTCTGCTTGCTACGTGTTCTCTCAGCTCCGAGTGTCATTTTCAGATTCAATAGTGGTTTAAAATAAGCTATAAGGACTGAATGCTTAAAGGATAACAGTCTGTAACAGTGATTATTAATTTTCTTTCTTTTTTTTTCCCCTTAATAGTAAATACCTATGACCATGTAGAACTGATGTTGCTAATGTGTCTGGCTCTCACTAGAGTGGAGGCGTGGTTTGTATTAAACCTCAGTATTACACTCCCATGTATTTTTGCAGTTCAGTGTGAGAGAACATTATTCTTGAGGTCAAGGTTGCAAACATAAGGACAGAAACCTTAGATCTGTTGGCAGATCCACTCCCTATTTTACATCTCTGAGCACACCACAGTGCTTCTCTTCCCATCTTCATCCTATCTCTACTTAGTCTATTTAGACTACAAATTCTTTGAGGCAAGAACTTTCCCACTGTGTTTGCAAAAGGGATCTAATCTCACTTGGGGCCCCAAGGCATTGCAGAAATAAAAATAATAGGAATAAATGAGTTTAAAACTGGCAGCAGAAAGAATATTACTTTACTTTTAGAGGCTGAACAAGTTGCTGGACTGCATCTATACTTCTTTTTTACAAGATATCAGAGGGCCTTTTTTCTCATAATGAAATCATTATTTATTGCTTGCCTTGCTTTGTGAAGAAGGTACAGAGCCCTTCTACCTTTGTATGTGATTAGCCAGAGTTCACAACACATTACTGAGCTGAGGCATGGGGATACCTTGTTGTTTTGAAGTTTTATTTAGGATTTCAGAACTTTACATTTTTTGCATCTGAAAAAAACTACCACACAATTGTTCTGTTATTCTATCATTCTTATGTGTCTTTGTTTGCGTCTACAAAATAGATTGGATTGAAAATTATTAATACTTTAATGCATTCATGTTACCTGATAAAACATTTTTCATTGACTTCATCCCCCCAACATTGTTATCATTTTCAATCAAAAACCGTATTTCTTTTCATTTATTTCTGATAGTCTAGCTTTCAAAGATGTATCAGCATGTCTGTCAATAAAATAAAAGAATTAACCCTTAAGTCTGTCCTCAGCTCAAAAGAAACAGCCCTGATTAACCAGAGCAAGGCATCAACTGCAAGGATAAAACATGAACAAAGAGATTTGGCAGCTGAGTTTGGTAGTTATGAAACCTCACAGATTTGGAGGGAAAAAAAAAAAAAAGGCATGGTATGACTCAGCAACTATGCTATCATCCAAAACAATGAATTGAAACAGCATGAGTTCATGAGAGCTGTGATACGTTGATGAGGTACTTCATGTAGTCTCTGTTAGTGGGCTTTGTTCCTGAAAACAGAGTGTACTTTAATGCAATAAAACTATATTTTTATTAATTTTAAATTGATTTTTTTAAATTTTATTTACATTTCACTTTAATTGATTGATTTTATTAAAGGTATATTTTGATTTCATAATACACCATGGTATTAGATCCAAAAATTTGGTTTTGATGTATAGGTGACTAAATAGGTGTTTGCATTTATAATTTTTTTTTAGTTTCCTTTAAACTGATTGGTCTTCTCTGTGTTCTATGTAATGTAATACATTGGCAATGTAATTGGCAATGTAATAACACTTCCAGAAAAAAAATAGGTTTTTTGATGATTCATTTTTATTTATGTCACACCTCCTCCAACAATTAAAATATGGGGTAGTAAAGATATCTCATTCTTCATGATAAATCAGTATCTGGAAAATGATGGCATTTTTCTACTTTTTTTTCTGTATCCTCTCTCCTTCCCTCTCCCTTCCCTTCTGCTGTCTGGTCCTGTCTTCATGTGTTATGAAGCCTCTGTAATTTTAACCGGAGATTTAATTTTTGATTAAAATAATTATTTTATAAATATTATATTTAATTTAATAAATTTAATAAATTAAATTTAATTTATAAATATTATATTTATAAAATTAATTTAATTTAATTTTTCACCGGAGATTTAATTCTTCTGTCCAGCTTCTGAATTTCAAGTCAATGAAGAGGTCCATTAAAAAAGACTTTTGTTATACCAGCAACCTATACCAAGAATTCAGTGAAGAGCTTGGTACCTGCCTAACTTCATCCACATAGTCAAGTGGTCTGGTCTCATTTGATTGAAGTGAAATATTTTGTTGAACAGAGCACTGAATGCTTCTGAAGAAGAATGTGTCTCTAAGAATAGAACAGGATATAAAACTACTTTCTGATTTGTTAATAAGGAGAAGATAAAACTATTTTGAAAATTAAAGGACTCAGCAAGCTATAATAGTTAATGTAGGGAACAAGTAGCATGCAGGGGAATGGCTTTTTTTTGTACTCAGAAAGCCTTCCTGTAGTTTTATGTGAAAGCTGTGGAGGAAAAGGAAACAAGAAAGGAGTCTGATATTAGAATGCTTTGTCTCAGGGTGGTTTGACTCACCTATTAAGTTTAACTTATTGTTTTGAGTGGTGACAAGATCCATAATTACATACTGTACTTGTGCTCAAATTAAACCAAAGAAATAGAACATTGGGATAGCCCCCTGCAAAAACAATTCAAAACACTATAAGATAATCTTTCTTATTCCAGGTGGCAAAAAACCTGCAGCTTTGTCATCTTTGCATCACCTGAATTATATGGTGAAATATGTTTAGTTTTAATTATTGTCCTGCCATTGAAATAAAATTTTAACGCAAATAATCATAAGTTAAGAGAAAGCAAATGATGACCACTCAGCTGAAGGTCTAAGGACTTTTTTTGTAATGAAGAAAGAATAGGCAGGATTATTGTTCACTAAATCTGTGGATCTTGAAAATGCTTCATATTCTAATAAGAAAAAAAAAAAAAGGAATAAACAAACCAATAAAAAATCTTACAAGGCCCTAGTAAAAATCTAAGTGAAATATTTTGAGAAATGCTGAATTTTCTTCACCTGAGCTGGTCTTGAAAAGAGAAGTTTTTTTTTTTTTTTTTTTTAAATGTCCAGGTTCTTAAAATTTCCCTGCACTTTATGAAACAAAGGGCAGAATCTGAGCTTACACAGAACTGCTCTAAAAGCCAGTAGCTTGTTTTTTATAAAGAGACAGGTGAAACTGGTATACACATCAGTGATGCAACATGTATTTGGCAATAATTAAAAACAAGAAAACTTTGAAGTACATATAAACAACAAATATATATGCAAAAAATACATATGTGGAAACTTTTTAAAGTATAACATTGTCTTTTGACCTTTTCAAATTAAAGAAGGATTATATGGACACTAAACCACATGCAGTGTGTACATGTTACTGCTCTGGAAGTTTTCCAGAGATAGAATACTTTGAGCATTTCTGAGTGTTAAATAACTTGAAAAAGATTTAAAGGGATTTTACTCAATTTCTTCACAATGACCTTTTTTTTTTTTTTTTTTTTTTTTTTAAATTGCTGTATTACTGAAGGCTAACTTGTTAATATATTTAAATGTGATGCTCTGCACATTTAAATGGATTTGGTATAAGTAGAATTGGTTCAGGGGCTATGTTGAGGAATGTTCATAGAAACCATGGACTATTCCTATCATATACTGTCCTATGGTAAGATGGGAGAATAATTTACTGCTTTGCTTTATCTATCTGCTGGAAAGTGTCTTAATTTTGAAGTCGCAACGGAGATTCAAACTATATACTTCAGAAAGCAACCATGCACTGCAATTCTTGAGATGCTATGACAATCCCTTTGAATTCTCAGTACTATTCAAAAGGCATTCAGCAGTTTTAAACTGGTGACTTTGCAGGTCATGCGAAAAAAAAAAGCTCAGTTTAGCACCTTCTGCAATCTGTGGAGCACCAGGGGCAGATAAGTAAAAAGAAGTGAACACTCAGTCTCTTCCAGCTGTGTGGTTCAAATCTTGCATCTACTTTTTTTTGCATAATGTCACAAGATTATAACCTCTCCTTGCTGTTCACACAGTAAAGCTCTCATTTATGTTTCTATTATTTTGCATTCTGATTTAATATAGCATACATTTCTCTGACTTTGACAAATTCAGTCTTGCAAGGCCAATATTCACCTGAAATTTTCCTCAGAGATCATTTTCAAGTCTAATGCACTGGCTATCTCCCCTCTTTTTGGCTCCTGGCAATGGTTTTCCCTTCTTTATTCAGTCAAATATAAACTTCTCATAACTCCTGAAGATGTTCCCAGCCTTCCTTACCTCCTTGGCTTCTTTTCTGAGATGTTGTCTCTGGCCCAATCACATCCATTAGTCACTGTTTAAACTTGAAAAGACAAAAAAAAAAAAAAGTGAAAAGTGCCTGGTGCAATTTCTGCCTGGTTAATATCTTTCAGGTATTCACATTGTCCTCATTCAAATTCTCGGAATATGTATTTTCTGTAATTTATACAGAATATCGGAAACCAAGGAAGCTGCTGCTTTGGCCATCTATTGTGTTTCTAGCCAGACTGCCTTGTCTGTTTGTCATGGGGTAGCACACAGAAAGCTGGGTTTACATGGTAATGTGTGAAAATAAATAACTAGTAATGCCTGGATGTTTTCAGGTTGGGAAGTAGTATTGCTTTCCTGGGAAAAACAGTAAAGAAATCATCATAAAATTGAACATATTTTATATAAATTATTACTTATTTTTAAGAAAAAAATCAGAACAAATGTTGGGTAGAAGACAACAATACGGATAAAGAAAAAAAAAAAAAGCTTTACAAACATATGGGTCCACTTATTGACTAATAGAAAAATCCTGCCCCATATCTCTCCAGCTGAGAAATGGCAGCGACTCTGTTGTCCCACATCACGAAGGCTCACCCTGTGTAGCTGCTGTAGAAATTCCTGCACCTCCTCACTTTTGCATTTGCTATATATTTAAATCCTAATAATCCTGGCTCTCAGCTGAGTATCAGTCCCAAAGAGATTTAGGATAGGGTAAGCCAAGGGTTGTGAGTCCATAGCTATGCAAATTCCAGATTCACTGGGGAAATACAGCAAGAACTCCTAGAGCTTATGAGATGGAACAGAGTTCAGAGCTTCTAGTTTCAAGGCAGATCATCAGTCTGAAATGCAAATTGCCGTAGTTGGTTTTCCTTTTTTAGTTATTACTCTTTTCAGTGTCTGATCTGGAAGGAAACTTGCAGCTAATAGTAGTAAAACATTCATGTTGACATGCACAGACACGGACACCCGGACAATGCTGCAAGTAATTTCCATAAAAAGAATCAGGGAGTGAAGTTGCTTTCCCTGGGAACAGTGTTATACTGGGCAAAATTCCACTGACACCACCAGACAAAATATATTTGGCCACCGCAATCACTCCAAACTAAATGCAAAGCCAATCTGACTCTTTATTTATTTATTTATTTTTGTAAAACATTTCAAAAACACTAGTTTCTACACTTCTTTCACACATTCACTTTCTACACTTCTTTCTACACTTCACTCACTTCACACATGTCTCTAAAGGCCAGCAAAAAATTACCATTTCCTTAGATTGAATGGCAGAGGGAGAGAAAGAAGGAGGTAATTCTTTGTGTTAATTTTTCTGGTGAAGGCTCACATGCCATGATGATGAACAATCTTATAAGATTTTAGATAGTCACAACAGACCACAAAGGAATCACAAAGCCATTATACTTTTTGTATTAATAACCCTCACATTGTAATAAGGAGTGTCCAAATAGCCTATGACATCAGAGACCTTTATGGCTCCGGAGGAACTATTAGATTTTATCTTCTCAAGAATCCTTAGATTAAAGAGTCCTCAACGAGACCTTGACAGAATAAAACATAATGATTCCAAAGAGTTGGTATGTTCTATTGTGTCAATAATTTGCATACTAAGGGGCCCCTCTGGTATCATAGTCCTTGACATTACAGAACATGGACTCGGGACAGACTGAATGGCAGTTACATACACAGAAATTACATACAGTTCATACAGAGGAATTGAATAATATAATATTTGAAAAATAAAAAAGGATCTTCACTTGAGTTTTAATTAACAAAATTAATACTAAAAATCCTCTGTTATTTCTTAAGCCCATAAAGACATGAAATATGAAGATAAACTAACACGTCATTTAATCCTGATTGCTGGATTCTCAGCTAGTTGCATCAGGATAATTCCATTAAATTCATTTATGAGGATACTATGCTTAGTCTTTATGCTCTCTTACAGCATCACAAGTGTCTTAGTGTTATGTGTTGGGTTATGTAATCTGTAGAACAATATGTTTTCCTGCAAGAGCATGAATTAAGAAACAAGCAGGTGGCTTAACTCTTTTTTAGTTTTTTTTTTTCTTTTCAGTCTGCATAAGTGACATCTTTAACCTGACTTTAGCAGTGATCTGACTATGTGCGCATGTGAATATTTTTCTGTAGGTGAAGGGTTTTCTGTGTGCTAGAGAAGAATTAATGTCTCGGTATAAGATAAGAGAATCAGCCATGACGGTTGGAGGGAGCTTCCCTCCAGATTGTAGGAAGATTTTATTTTACTCCACTGAGCACAAGTCCTGCTGTTAATAATTGAAGGTTGCTTTGTGGAGAAAGGACTGTCCATATCCATCATTTTGAAGAGGAAATTTTTCAGGTTCTCTCTGTTTTATCCATATCAAACAACCCTACAGTACGCAATTCACAAGTCCAAGACCAGCTCCAAGTTTCTGGCCTTTGAAAAGTTTGCTATTTTGACTTAAGCATTGAGATATTTCTTTTCTATTACAAAGAAGATGCATCTTTTGAGGATTCAAAGAAGCAAAAAAGAATATCCTCATTTTCCTTGACAGAATGCTTGCTGTGTTCTCCATGTTGAAGACTGGCAAATATGAACAGACAGGTTTACCCTTTTATCCCTTCTTGTTACCCAATGTGGCTTTTAGGTCTTTCTCCAAATGAAGCACTCTGCAAGACATCCAAAGATAAAAGAGAAGGAGAATGAACTCACCTACACAGAGCTTATGAAGGCTTTAACATTTTGATTGATAATGTTTCTGTACCTGTGGCATATATTTTAAATCCCCTCTACAACTGTTAGAGTCAGAATACTTTTGTGAACACTTATAGTGTGTGTGCGCATGAGTATGTATTTAAAATCCACAGAAAAGATTTTAAGTTAGAGAATCACCATATTTTGTTATCAATTGTTATTATGCAAGACTTCTAAGATTCCTATGATTAAGCAGTGGCAGCATGAAGCCTTAAAAAGCAATTTGGTCCTTGCCTGAGCTTCGCCTAAATTTATCAGTTTACTGGGTTTTTTTTGCTTGCTATTCCAAGAAAGAAATTAACACCTTGTCAGCATGGCAGAGGAGAGAAACACAGTAAGTCTTCATAGATCATTGACAACTAGTGATCTCTTGTGCACTGTAGGCAGATTGCTCTAAACAGGAGACCTAAATTTATCTCTAGCTAATAGATAGACTAAGAAAACCAAAGCCCTGATATGCACTTACTGTAGAGGGGGGAGATTCTGGGTTCCTAATCCCATGGGATCTTAGTCCTATAGAAATAATCTTCAATATGCATATACTGTAAAAAGAAATTTATTTCTAGTGCAAAATAATTTTGGCCATTTGAAAAATGGATTGTACAGCTTACTGTTTTTCAGACAATTTGGCAGTAGGATTAATAGTAAGTACAACTAAAACTTGAAGAAAGGTACCTGTTCCAAAACTGAGAAATCTGCGGTCAATTATTCTTTGAAAGACTGAAAAAAGTTGTACAATATGTGTGTATCTGCAGAGATTAACAGTGGGCATACTTGTTCATGATTCTAGACGGATTCTATTTGTTTTTCTATATGTTTTGCATGAGGCTATTTCAAGAAAAGCTTGATTCTTTTTTTTTTTCTTTTCCTGCAAAGCACTGACTTTATTATCACTGTTGTTATTGCTGTGCTAATGTTATCATACTCCTATTATTTTCGTTGTGGATGTGTTTGATAATTCCTGCACAGTATATAACTTCTTTTTTTTTAGGCAAAAGCAGGAGCAGCAGTCTCGCTTTAATACAATCCCCATTAAAAGCTGCCATTCTTAAATTAGCTCAGCAAAAAGTGCATTTTATAGTCAAGCAAGCAGTAATTGGACACTGTGGCTATGAGTGGCCCTTGTGGTGTTTGGACCCAGTCCAAATGTACCTTCTGTCTGTCTCTGACACAGGCAGACAATAGTAGTATTATTTACTGTGCTGGCTCTGTGTAATTCGACAGGCCAGCTGCAAGAACAAAGAACCACTAACATTTTGCCCAGCCCTATTCCCAACTGAAGGCCCATCTACATTTCATAAATAATTTCCTAAAATACTAGATTCTCTTTCCTTTCTATACCCTTTACTGTGCTAATTTACAGAATAAAAGTTAGCCTAGCAAAGAGTATCCTCTTCCTGTGCTGTCATTCACGGATTTTCAATTTTTGGACATCATCCTTATAATGACCCCAGGGTCATTATTATATATGACTTGTCTCCGTAGCTATCCCAAGAGTATAGAACTAGTCGTTTTACTGACTTTCTCATGATTCTGAAGTTAACCAAAGGGACTGGGGATGGGTCATTTTACTTGATCTAATAAGTCAGTGACCTCTTGTGATGTTATTAAAAAATAGAAATTTAAAAAATATTCAGGAGGAATAACCCTCTTATGTAGCCATGAACAGCATGTGAGTGGACACAAGAGGGAGTATTAAGTAGTGGGTAGTATTAGGGGGTCTAGGATTAGAGATTGTTGTACCTAATATCTTTGACATGGACTTTGTTTTTACATCCCTGGGCAACTTTTCAAAATGTAACCCATCAAAACACATGACATCGTATGTGAACAACCATATCTCCAATTTATGTCCGCTATATCTATATCTCCAGCAGCAAAAATCTTTCTTGCTCATTTTTAGATATAACCTCAGGCTGTCTGGAAGTACAAGCATTTGTAAAATGGCTATAACAACATCTAATTGGGGATATTTCTTTCCTTCTAAGAAAGGATCTGCTCTGAAAACATTGTATCTAGAGCTGTTATGAGTATCTGGAATGTTGATTCTGTAAATGTGAAAAATAATTACCTTCCTGTAACCAGTGTCTTCTGTTTTCTCAAACTTTTCCACTGGTAGCCTCTCCACCATCCTTTGCTGCCCTCACCCATAGTGGATCTCAAGATTAGAGGTGAGAACATCCATGGGTAAGTGACAGGTATGGACTGGCTGCTCGTTCTTCTGGTAGGTGCTAACTGGGCAGGCAGGTTAGCAGAAAGAATTGCAAATGAATTGCAATAAGTAAAGAACTAAAATGACTCCCTTAGGAGATGAGAGAGGAGATGGGAATTCTCTGAGTCACAGTCCCATCACAATTCCTCCAGGGCTTCTCCTAGAGGGCTGCTGCTACATGCCAGCCATTACACAAGGCTGAACAAAAGGCTCGCTCTGTTTCAGAGAGCACTGTCTCTATGAGGCATGACCAAGACGCCCTCTTTCACAGACACGTATAAAAACAGTGCACATATCCATGGTGTTATGTAAATAATAGTCATAATACAGAGTTATGCTTAATTAAGGCAAACAAAGCTGAAGAGTTCATTACACTAAACTCTAGCTATGTGAAACATATATAGTGGCACTGCTGTGTGACTTTCTGAATGTGAACGTAGAAATCCCTTAGATAATTTGTTAGGTACTTATCAGAAATCTCTTTGCCTACAGTTTAGTTAAGATTTATAGACAATTATCTGTCTGCAAAAGAGAACCTTTCCAAGTGCCATGGTGTGCAGTAAACACTGACCAGCACCCTCAGAAAACACACTATGAGTTGAAATGATAAAAGCACAAAAGCAGACTTTGTGACTGCTAATCAGCCAACTGGGGCATGCTGGCAGCAAGGCTTGGCTTCTTTTGACTGCTCTGACCCTTGGGAACACATTGCTGCCTAAAGCCACTTTGTCTCCGATGTTGAGCATAGGTGCTCAAAAAATTCTGCTTTAGTGCTTCCTCTTTTTTGTTTTGTTTTGTTTTATTTTGATGGACTTATGGAAAGCTTGATTTATGCCAGAAAATTTCCTCAGCCTCCATAAGTACCTAAAACTGATGAGTTAATTTACTCACAGGTAGATATTGCCTTGATTTCTCTAAAGTCTGGATCTCTGGCACATTCATAAATGAAGAGAGTTCCTCTGATAAATTAAACAACACTAGTCCGGGTTGACAGGCTCTAGTTATTTATTTATTTATTCAATAACATGTATTCATCTAAATATGAGTCAGCCAAATTTAAGACCTCAAGTTGAAATAAAATATCCAGCTTGATAAGAGCTATCAAATATGACAAGTATTTTTTAATATTTCTGGAGAAAGATGTACTGCAAGTTGTGATGAACAGGCTTAATTGCATGCACAGCAAGAAAGCAAGACTTTTTTAAGTGTGTAAATAGGTTTCCTCAAAATGCCTGGTTTGACATCAAGCTAATTCTCTGCTGGGAGTATATGCTAAAGGTGACTAGGAAATTGAAATCCCAAGTCAGGGAAATGTGCTTTATTTTGTAATTCATCAGAGTACTAAAGCTAACAAATTATCAGGATTTCTCAGAAATAGTCATGTCCACTGCTATCTCCACCTGTATTAGCAAATAACCCCTATATAAAGCACGTGCTTTATATATGTGGGAAATTCTCAGCAGAAGATTCCATATGCTACCTGATTTGGGACTCAAAACCATGTCTCCAATATCCAGCATGAAAGATATAATTCTTACATTACTGTAAGACAAATCTGACAGTTTCATTTCTAGTCCTGAAAAAACTTTTTTTTGATGATGAAAGTTCCACTGAACTTGACAAACTGCTGAGGAAAGTTCAGAGTTTCATAAATTGTTATTTTTTAGTGAAAAGGATTTTGTCAAAATAAATTCTAAAAGACAGGCTGCAGGTTGGCTGCACATTCCTAGTTTTCCATTTGTAATTTATTCCTTTGCTACAGAGAATTGATAGTGTGCTAAGGAATAATGGAATTGGGTCATGTTTTCATATTTTTCATGTTTCATCCAGATTGTTCCAGTCTCCAAATGAGGACAGTGTTATTTTCACAAATATTTTTTTTAACCTTAGGAATAATTTGCTTCTTTAACAGCTGCTTTAACTGTTGTTTTTGAGGAAATCGCACCAGAAATTGCTTTGAGTGGGTAAATACATTCTGGCCAGAGCCTCAGCTGGCCCATCTGACCACAAACCACAATGATAAGGCTTCAGCCAGGCCTATCATAGAGTCTCTTTTTAAAACAGCCACAAATGATGGGGATAAGTAAGGTCTTATGGCCACAGAATAATAGTTCTTAACCATGATTAACCTTTCTATGAAGCTCTGGCTCATTGTTGAGACCATTAGAACTGAAATTCCTCTGTTTATCACATTGCTGCTCAGGAATAGGTTTTTCTTTCCTGTAATGTGTAAAAGTATGAAACAAGGCATACAAGTATAGTAGTTGTATGTTGAGAAAGAATGCTCAAAAACTGACCGTTCTCTGAAAGTTTTCCGCGTATAGGATTGTTAGTCCATCTATTCAACAGAATGTACTATACTAAGTCAACGACGAATAAAATGACATTTGTGTACCTCACTTAATCAACAAATCAAACAAAAAGACCTATTTTCTGCTGAAAATGAATTTATTTTTGATAGGACAGATCTGAAGTTTTGCTGATTCTTCATCAGTCTTTGCACTGAAAAAAAATACATACTATATGATTGGGAAGTTTTGATTCACTAGACACAGGTTTTAGATCTGCAAGAAATTTTCCTCTATGTTCCAGTTGAGAAAAGTTGTATTTTGACAGGAAGAAAATAAATAGATCAACCAACAAACAAAACAAACAAACAAACAAAAAACAGACAGGTAATGTTTCACAAAACTTAATCGAACAAAAACATGATTAAAAAAAACCAGCATAATACTTCTTAATCTTTGCTAAGGTTCCTGTAGTATTGTCATTACAATCCATAGTTTTATGATCTTTTATTAATGTGTGTCAAAAAATCGGTAATCATAGTAAAGATTGTCTGTGTCACGGGCTCCTTACAATTTGTCAGCAGATTATTGTACAATTTGACCTCATGCGTACATGAAGACTCAAAACAGAATCAAAACTAGAAGAGAAAGACAGCATCCTGACAAAGTAAAATTAGCACTCAGTAAATCTACTAAATCTACTCTTGTTTTGCATGTGATGGTGATGGGTTTGCCTTTGCAGAAATGTTTGTATATACTTGCATACGTATATACGTATGTTTTTATAAAATACTCTTGTTTTTATAAAACATATTTCAAAGACTACCTAAATGTTCTGAACAGTTCTCCCAAAAGCTACTATACATTGTATCACAGTGAAGGGTGCCTATAAATATCCACAAAAGATGAGTAGAGAATCAAATAAGAATTTAATTAGAAGGAATTAATACTAAGGTATTTCATCTGATAAGAAGCAGTATCAGTTAGGGACTTACTAAGGTATATTTTGTAGTCATCGGGGTTTTGGCTTATCTTACTTCTTCCTGTTTTTCTCAAACCACCGTGTGTGGGATTTGTGCACTGAGGATTGGAGTAGCTAAAAGCTACAGGCAACGTTCTGCTTTCTGTTACCCCCGAACAACCTTTCTGATTTCCAAGAGGGTGCAGCCAGGTAACTAAGCACAAAAATGCAAACAGCTGCTGAGCTCCATTCCAAATGCAGGGCAACTTTCTTGGTGATCAAAGTATTTCTGCCTGTGGAAAACTTTTGAGATAAAAGAATTTCAATATGCAGGGCTCAGATTAACCGTTTTCCATATATACAAACTGTAACTGCAAGAACTGATGAGAACTATTTCAGGACAGAATTTATCCCATCATCTGCTGTATATAATGAGTATACTGAGTCACTATTTTTGTTATTATGATGATTCTGCCTCTGGTGAAAGGATAAAAACTACTTTCAATAGGGTGAGACTGGACCTTCAACAGTTGTGATGACTTTGGATGAGATTCTAAATCTTTCAAAAAGCAGGCATAACTTGCATAAATGTTGCACACTTTCTTGACTCTTGCATGTTCACTAAGACACTGTCAGCCAATGACAAGGACAGAAATGTTTTCAGTTGCTCACTGTTTGCTAATGACAAAACAACTATCTAACTGGAATGTTTGAATCTATTTAAAGGTCAGCACAAGTGACTAATTCTAAATTATGTAATTATGCTAAGAAAGCAGAGTTAAGAAACGGCTAACCTGTATCACAGAGAGGCAACTGTGAAATTCTAATACTGTTGTTTTGAAAGATTTCAGTTAAATGAGCATCAAGTGACTGTTACCATTGTGGTAATGAGATGGTGCTATTAACAGGATGTGGCACAGATGAAATCTATAAGAAAAACCTTTCATTGCTGAAGAATGTTAAATAACAAAATGACAGCTTGAAAATTATTTCAGGTCACCTCTTCTGGAGAGAATCTCCTATCCAAACAGACACAGGGATATTCCTCCTTCTTCTTACCCCTATGCCTCCCTCCTCCCTCCCATCCTATGGCAAAGTGTTTTACTTTCAAATAAATGGCATTGGCTGCTGGAGCAGATGGATCACCTCCAAATCCATCAATGCAATACATGTCAGGCCTAAATAAGTGGATAACCGTGTTATTATAGGGATTTTATTGATATCTTCTCCAGATGATATAGTTATGATTTATTTGTAACACAATATTTCCTAGAAGACTGAACAAAACTGTTTGTATTCTGTACTAGGAATATATGGAGCAGAATAATTATTGTCCCTGGAAACAGCACTGGATTGAGAAGACTAGTCACCTCCCTGATATTTTTCTATTCTTTTTCTCTTGAGCTGCATTATATGAAAGTAATCTTTCCTGTGGCTCCTAAACAAATGATCCCTCTACCCTGCTATCCTGCCGGACTGAAAGAGCATAAAGTATTTTAGGAGAAGCCTGGTTCAGTCCCAGCCTCTGTATAACCTTTCCCTAACACTTGTTCCTCCTCCTATCGTTGCACTCAGAGCCTCACTGCAGCCCTGTGTTTAAGATGATCTCTTTTTGTGTGTTTCATTTATAAATCCTGTTGGTGGAAACATTTCTGTAACTGGACCCAGTAGGAGTCTGACACTCTCATTGTGACTAGCTGTTTATTGTGCATGCTGCTGACTAACTTACAGTAACTAAAATATAATTTTCAAAAATAGACACAGATGACAAACAGATAATCACTGCAGCGAGCCAATATAACTAAGGAGTACACTCAAGGATCTTTTAGGTGTACTTCACAGGCTCATTATAATCAGCAAACGGATCTTAGCTCAGGCTGTCACCTACTCAAAACTATTCCTTATTTCCAAGGCTCTATCTCATCTTGACACTTCAGATAAAGCAAAGGGGGTCCGGTAATGTGTTTTGGTGTCACTTAGCTCTCTGATGGCATCCAAATACTTTTCCATCCTAAAAAATTCCCCATGAGTTCCTCATCTGGTCTCGCTAGTTGGAAAGACTTGTTCTGTCTGAGAACCAGGACTGCACTGGTCGGGGTGAGCAGGCTGCCTTCTCATCTGCCCTCCAGCAGCCGATCAATCCTTTAGTCTGCGGGCAAGAGTTGTGGATTTTACTGCAGTCAGCTCATGTGAACATTAGTACATAGCACTTACTGAGACTCTCAGTATGGCTACTCACATGGCCTTGTAGCCATTATTTCTGAGCAGAGATAGCACAAAGTCTTTCATATTTCAGGAAGATCTGAATAAAAAGACCAAAGATGGTAGAGATTAAAAAATATTCATCTGATTGATAGACAAGCAAACAAAGGAATGCAAACACTTTGACTTAACTGAGGGGGCACAGGGCGAAGATACTGCCAAAGAATTCAGTTATCCTTGACTAGAATAAATAAGTAAATCCCTTGAGAACAGGACCCTGGGTACTTAAGCAACAGTAAAATAAATTAAAATCCTGTGTCTGATAATAAAATACAATGTAGCTTCAGTATAAGATTTCTTGCTACCCTAAGGAAACTGTTTCTAGAGGCCTTTGCTGTTCATCTATCTCATTAAAAGAAACTTGTAATAGAAAGACAACCCCCACCACCTCCAAAAGTATACCTATATTTTTTAAAGCATTTCAATAGGAAATTTCTAATTAGATTTAAAATTGTACAGCCATTGGCTAATTTACTGGTGCATAGGTGACTCTTTGGCTCTCAACCTTGGCTCTTTGGCTTTTAACCCTAACTTCATGGTGCTCATGCATATGCTGAGGAGGTGGCAGTTTGAGTCATGGAGGAATACAGCTACTTTCATGGGGCTCTGTCCCGGCAGGTGAAGAAGCCACTGACAGTTTGTGGTGCTGTGAGGAAAGCCACTGATCACTCAGAAGAGAGTCTCTCGTCACGAGCAGATTTTCTTGACAGATTTTGAAAAGGATTTTTTTTTAATGCCAAATGTGAAATGAAAAGAAATTCTAATAGCTGGGAGGGGGAGGATAAGGGTGGGGATGAATTATATATATCTATTCCTCTCTATGTATCTCAATAACTATATCTCTTTCCCATGAAATGAAATTAAGCTTTCTAGCCTGCCATAATTGGGAGCTGTGGTAACATCTGTCACACAACCGTAATACTAATAATACTAATAACAATAACTTAAAAATAAAGAGATAACCAAAATATTGGCAATAATGTTGCTTTCAATTTTTTTCATGTTTTGGGGAATTTTAGCTTTGGTTTCAAAGAAACTCCAATTACTGACTACTTTTTGCATGCAGTCTAAAAAAAGTTTTGACATCAGAGATGTCAGTGGCAATTGCATGTGATGTCAGAGCACACTGTGCAGGATACTGCAGGCTGTCTACCCTGGTGTGAGAGAGCTTGTGACACATCTTTTCAAATAGATGTACTATCTTTTTCATTAGTACTTTTCCCTCTCAGATTAGTCTGACTTGTTAACTCATCCTCCCTGGCATCTCTAAGTTAATGCTTCTGCTTTGCAAGCTATTTTGCACTGTCTCATCAGTCTGGGATCACATTTGGGATTGGGCCATGTAAAGGAGAACAAGGCGGAGTAGATATCCAGACTCAGGAAATATTCAGACATTTAATGTTCACACACACAAGATGAATTTTTTCTACCATTATCCCTACAGAGAGAGAGAGAGAAAAGTAAGAGAGAGAAAAGGAAGAGGAAAAGAAGCAGAGAGGGAGAGGGAGGGAGAAAGAGAGAGAAAGGGAAAGAAAAGAAAAGGAAAGAAAAGGAAAGAAAAGGAAAGAAAAGGAAGGAGGGAGGGAGGGAAGGGAGGAAGGGAGGAAGGGAGGAAGGGAGGAAGGGAGGAAGGGAGGAAGGGAGGAAGGGAGGAAGGAAGGAAGGAAGGAAGGAAGGAAGNAGGAAGGAAGGAAGGAAGGAAGGAAGGAAGGAAGGAAGGAAGGAAGGAAGGAAGGAAGGAAGGAAGGAAGGAAGGAAGGGAAGGAAGGAAGGAAAATAGGTATAAACCATCCCACTTTTTGTGTAAAAGCTTGTCTATTATAATGCCCAGTATACAATCAAATTTATTTAAATATAGAATTCTGTAACAGACAACAACAATCTAATTTTCAAAAGTCTGTAAACGCAGAGGATGAGTACCTTGAATATGCAGCAAGGCTCTCCATCTTCATGTCCTTGTTCTCATTATAAAGGCATGGACACAGAGCATGGTTTATAGAGTGATGATAAAATACACCATGGCACCTGGGCTCCCTGCAGAGCTCTGAAGATTTATCTGTCTTTAGATGAGGTACTGAACAGGGATGGCTCACTCCCATCATTGCACTGGTGAACTTAAACCTAGACTTGAAAGGATCACTCATCTGGCAAGAATAATTTAGTCTTTACCCATTCCAGAGTCCTCCCATGACTGTATTTTAATAAAGGACATCAGTTTACACAGTTGTACTGAACTGTGTTTTTTGGTTTTGTGTTTTAAACTATGTGCATTAAGATGTTTAATGGTAGTTTTATCTCTGCAAAAGCCTTGCATGAGTTGACTATAGCATACCTGCTCTTTGTGCTAGTGTTCTTAGAATTAAGACCTTGAAGAAGGGTATGTAGCTGAAGTCAGATTGTAAGCAGAGAGCAGTAAATTCATGACAGTACTCAGCATGTTTTAAGCTTATACCGATCCACTAGTCCTAGATCTATTTCTGAGAAACCTAGAAATATAAAAACCTTCCTTGCTTGCAATATTATATAAATGTATTTTTAATGGAAGATACTTTAGCAAGTCAAGGCTTTGAAATTACTTTATTAATGCAATCAGCAACCATTTATCTAATCGTTTAGAAATTTAGGTGCCAGTCTTCCTTTAAACAGGTGTAAAGTTTGAAAAAAAAAAAACAGAAATGAACTCTGCTTTCTAAAGTGCACTTATCTGAGTCATAATATTTTCTAAGTTTTACAAGTAATTAATATAATGGTCAACTGTACTAGTCTTAAAAATGTGAACATTAAATTTTGATAAGTCAAAAATTTGACTTGTTGAAGGCTTTTTCTTGCAGCTTCTGAGTAGTGCCTGACAGGAAAAATGTCTGACCTTAAAGAGCTGAAAAGAAACACAAAGAAAAGAAACACCTCTTGCAAAAGATAATACAACAGCTATAGTTTGCTACTAGGATCTATACACCATGTATGATTGATATTGGGAAAAAGTATGAGATCTCCTTCAACTATGACATTACCTGTGTAATTAGAGTAGTCTTAGTAAAGGTTCTTAAAAGAGTAAAAATAAAGTGTTTTGGAATTTTGGGGAGTCAGACCCACTCAAGTCCTAGGTTAGAGGGGATCTGTAATACAGTCAAGGGTTTAAACTAGTTCTGAGACCTTCAGGGAGCATAGAACAGGAAGAAGCATATCTACATCTGCAACTTTAAGTTAAGAAAAAGAAACATAAATAGAGAAATGTTTCATCAGGGGCCTGTCAGGGCATACATTATTTATAGACATAAAACCGGTTACAGTTCTATTTTGAAATATTTCCAGGGGGACTCATTTCTAATTGCAAGACTGAAAACTGTAGAGATGTCTCCTGTGTTTTAATGAGCACCTGTACCCCTTCTTGGTGCTTGGGAGTGCCATTCTCCTCTTGTGCTGTCTCATCACATTCCCAAGAACTATGCACAGCAACGTTTTTCTGTGAGGCCAGTCCTCCTTACCGTGGTAATAAGGGGAAGCTGGTCTTTCCACTTGAGCAGCATTGAGGGAGTCTGAGAGCCACTTCCTCACAGCTGGACTTCCATACCTATAAAACACATTGCTTTGTGGTTGCTTGCTTGTGAAGTTAGAGTTCTTTTTACTGCATAGACATCTGGTAAGCATCTGGTTAGGGGATCTTATCAGGAAGGGTGGTGGCTAGCATATTTTACAGGTACAGGATCTTGAATCTGCAAGAGACTTGAGGTTGGAGCTGATTAGGCATCACAAAATCTCTTGCTTTTTACCAGAGGAAGTAGATGGGTTCATAATTAGTGGGCAGGCAGAGATCTGCTACTTTATTAATATTATTATTTTTTCCTCAAAAACTGTTGTAATTCTGCATTAGGATACCCAAACACTATATTGCCGGCAATTATCAGCAGTCATAATGGATTGGCAAAATATCTAGCTCTTCTTTTCAGTATAATGCTTCTGAAAATGGGAATTAGTCATGGCCTTACTCCTGGTTGCAAAAACTGAATGTTAGCTGTAATATAGATTATGGTGAATTCCTCCAGCATCCAGATTCCACTTCTAAAAGTCAGTGGTCAGTGGACGATTGTGAAGTCTGTAGGTTTTGTGCTGATCCCTTGCTCACTCTCGGTATGTAACTTATTCCATATTGATTTTAAAATAATTTTCTACAGAATTTAATGTTGTGAGTAGGAATAGGCTTAAAAAAAGACACACATTATACTACTAGATTTAGCTGAATTAGAAATGATAATAGAGAAAAAAAATGGGGAGTTTATATTTGAAGAGATGTGGCAGAGTTGAGAAAGTCAGCATACACACTGGGCCTTGCGCAGCCTCTGAGCTGATATTCCTGTTATACATCTGCTGAAAAGCAGATTTTTAGTAAAAAAAATGGAAGCTGCTTCCTCTTCTTATCTTGTAATGACAGCTTCAGAGGAGGAAAAATAAGCTCTACTGTAGGCTAATTATTAACTAGGGAAAAATTGTGTCCTCTTCCTAATACTGCTTGTGGCAGCTGCAAAACGGTAGCACTGGTGTTCTGCATCATCTTGGGGAACGGTGGCATGTGCTAAGAGCACAAGGGATTGCAGGTGAAAATGTTTATTCCTGCAGCAGAATTACTCTTGTAGATATGTCTCTTACAGGTATAGGCAGGAATGGGAAGGAAAATGTTACCTGATGGTAATAAAATAAATATATACTGTGTGAAAATTAAGGAACAGCTCCTATAACCAGGTTTTCAGTCCACTAACAACTTTATTTTGACTGGGAGAAGCCACCAGCAACACCAGCTACTGCCTACATCTCTGTACTTAAGGATTACAAATAAATAAGTAGAGGATTTTGCCCTAAGTAAGATAGTGAAGAGCCTCTGTCCTTTTTTGTTTTCTTTCTTTACAGGATCCAGGCTTTGCCAGTCCATATTTATTCCTAAATAATGGAATATCTCGGGGGCTATGAGGAGAAGAAAATATTTCATCTGGAAAAGATGACTAATCAACCCAAAGGCCTTTTCAGAGAAAGAACAGAACAGGTGTATAGGAAACAAACACATTAATTCCAACTTCCATTTTGCCTCTTAGAGGTGAATTTGTGGAAGCAATAGCAGTTTATAGCATTTTTTTTTTTTTTCGTTGACTATCCTGGGGTCATCACTGAGAAAATACAAAAAAAAAAAGAACACTGGATGCATTATAAGGTGGACACACCTTTGGGGTTTATGTCTGAGCCAGCTAGTGTTCAGAGGACTATTATTCTTTTTGTTCATGAAGACAGGAAATTGAATTTTAGTAGTAGCAGTTCACCTACAAAGGATGCAGTAGAGTAGGAAGTTCATGGTCTATTGTGATGTTCTTATACTAGTGCTGACAGAGAAAGGTGGGAAAATGTGTGTGTGGGAATAAATAGGTGATTATCTCTTTGACAGATGCAAATAAGAGCAAAACTTTTAATTGATCTGCTTTGTGTGTTTTTTTAAGGTATGGACTGAAAGAAAAATGAAAAGAAGGTTCCTTTGGGGAACTTGTTAAGAGAGTGGCAATGTGAATGTTAAATTCAGGACTTTTAATATTGTTGGGCTTGATGGTACAGTAATGCTGAACATATAATATTTTACTACATGATTCTGATGGGGCTGCCAGGCAGTTCGGGTAATTTGGGCATGGGAAAGAATCAAATGCCTCACTAGTAATCTTTGGTGAAGTGACTAATTACCTCAGTATTTAAAAAAAAAAAATTATTTCTAGCCTGAAAATATCTAGATGCAATATTCTGCATTTAGATCATATAATGTCTCTTTTTTGTTGTTATATTAAATTAACTTGTTACTATTTTTCCCATTCATGGGAAATACTGAGAACAAATGACCCTTTCCTAAATGGGACCAGCTGGACTTCTTGTACCCTTCTCTGTAAGACTCATGCTTTAATACTTTAACCTTTACCACAGCCTAACTTGTCTAAAATGAATCTAATTAGTCATCTAGTCCTGTCGATGTCTATTTCAGGTAACTATGTAAGATAACTGTAAAAATAAGCTCATCAGACTGCAGAACTTGAGTGCTTATAAGTTTTTACTATATTTGGTGTGATTTGTGCAGGCCTGAGCTCCAAAAAAGAATTGCTTGAGGAAAATATTTTGGGAAAATGATTATAGAACCAGATTTTCTTTTTGTATTACAGATGTCCAAAATGACAAATAATTTGTAAGAGATAACACTTATTAATTTGGCTTTATAATTCCCTTATAAATGTTATTCAGTTCAAAATCAAACCTAGGAAAAAAAGAATTCCCAGGAAAAAAAGTAATTCAAATTTGGGGGTGCATGTTTACAAATGGGTCTTGTCATCAGAGAAGCTCCAAAGAAAACCTAAGCACTGGGAGAAAAGAAAAATCTGATTTCAATCAACATAGATAAATGTTCAGTTTCGCTGCTGGGAAGCCAGAAGAATAACTTGGGTAGCATCTGAATTATGAACTAATTTTTTTCTCAAATTCTACTTGTAGTAAATGCACTTCTTCCTTGATGTAACACAGCAATAAATGCAATAGTATGAAATTGCATGCATTGTCTGACTAGCAGATTTTGCTATTGACTGCTCATTGGTTAGCTGTACCTTGTCAATGGAAAGTGTAACAGTTGAGTTCTGCCCGTCTGATCTTCAGTGGAGGCTTTGCTTTTTGTATTTTTCTCCTAGCTGTCTACCAGTTTTCACAAAAGTTGTAGACAATTATCTTACCTAATTATTTTGTCTGGATTTCGATCAATTTTAAGATAATTCCATTTTTAAGATTGATGATAAATTAAAATTTTCATATCATTTAAGTGGTGACCAGCACTGCAAACTATTTTTCATTATAAACCATATTATTTCACTGGATTGTTCACAACAAAAAGACCTAAATGGGTTTAGTCCTAGGTGCCAGTATTTCACTAGAAGCCAGGAAGTACAGCTGATTAAAAGCTAAATATTGTCTGTTTAAATTCTTTGTTGAATGGACCTTCTAAACTGAACAACTAAAGTATAGTATATAATCACTGAAAAAGATTAAGGTAGTATTGTTGATAGGAGAATTTAGAAAAGAAGAATAAGATCACTTGACAATCAACACAGACTTTTTTTTTGCAGAAGATAGGCTTTACATAATACATTTTCTTTGTTGCATTCATCAGAATTATCTAGCTTTCAACAAAGACCTAGCAAAATTGGATCTGACTGCCATGTGGTTTAGAACATGTTTTACTTACAGCTTTGAAAAATGAATGAAGAATGAAAATCATGATTGTGGACAGATTCTTCAGAAATGTTTCAGCTACTCTGTATTTCCTCTCACCCCTCAGCTGCCCTAATCTGGAGAGGAAGATCAAATACCCAGAGAATGGCATAGAAAGAGCCATCACAGTGAGAAGAGGACATCCAGTTCGACTGATGTAATCACCCAAATGACTCTCCAGTTCAGCTCTCATTGAGGTTGTCATGACTTGGCAGAACAAAAGCAAATTTCATTGATGAAATTTTCATCACTGTTAAGTGAGAGGATCAGCCTTATGTAAAATCACCAAGTGGGTAGCAAAAAAAATGAGCAGATTATATTCTGATCTAAGTACTAGATACCCACTTATTTTGTCTCTATAGAAATCAAGTATTTGGGCATAACATTTTGCTGAGCACTTACAGAACTGATGCTAGAGATGCTAGAGAACAGCTTTGCTTTGTAATAATAAAGATATTTTTCATTTATATTGGTTTAAAGACTGGTTGGAGAAGGCTGAAATACTCAGTGGGGTGATAAGACTGCACGTCTGGATCTCTAGTAACTTGGGGTCCGTGTACAAACATCTCTCTCCCTCTCTCTCTCTCTTTCTTTCTTTTTTCTTTTTTTTTTTCTCTTGGGTGCCAGAATTAAAATTAATCCCTAATGAGAAGCAATTTTTTTTTTCTTTAGGTTGTGAAACTCCTGTTGAGTATGGCACTCAAATATAAAGCTTCCTTCACAGCAGCGGTAAGAAATTCTTTTCAGTTGTGGAATCTGTAAGTTTGATAAAAGTCTATTCCTTACCCCGAGGTCTGTGATGTCTGTGGTTTAATTTAAGGCATTAGAGAGAAACAATTACTTTGCCTGGTGCCTGAACTGCTGCTGAATAAACAATCACAGAAGCCGAATCTTTAAAAAACTCCTCATGACTTTATTTATCTGGGCTCCCAGTTGCCATCCAGATGCAAGAAATTACTTCAGTTCATTTTAATTCTTGCCATTTTCTCAGCATTGTGCTACTTCAGGAGGCAGATAAATGCAGTAGGAAAATACCTATAGATATGTTCAGCAGCTGGAGGGTTTACGATGTAACCTAAAAAAAAAATTTGCAAGTTGGTTTTCTTGTAGTAATTAATACCAGCACCATTTCTACTAAATGTTTCTGTATGTCTTGTAGAGCTCCTCACGTCTCAGCAGCGGGCTGAGGCTCAGAGGGGCACAGTTTCACTTACCAACCTGACTTTTACTGAACAGCTTTGTAAACCTCAGTGAACAGCCATAAAACTAAATCTCAGGCTTCACAGCAACTCCTAATTTAAATTCTAAATTAATGAACCTAAACTCTGCTTTTTGGTCAGATAAAAATATATTTCACCAAATAATATTAGATAGGATTGTTTTAGGTATTAAATAATGGTTAAACACACTTTTTTTTTCTAGATGTGTTGACCCCTGCACTGTTGTAAAAAGTATTAGTTTTTTACTCAGTCTGAATGTAGTATCAGCACATACTTGAGCTAATAATGGTCATTTCTGGACCAAATAAAGATCTGCTAGCTTGGACTATGTGCCTGCGTCTTCCACTAATAAATATTCTCTATTATGGACCATATAGATCTACCTATAAAACCCAATTTAAATAAAAAAGTAACAGACAGAGAAACAATCCAGATGATTGCTTTCCAATCAGCACTGAGGATATAGTGGAGAATGTAGATGTTACTATAATTGTGAAAACACTGTGTTCTGGTAAACAATCCCGACTGATTTCAACCACCTGAGGCCCAGGAGGAAAGTGATGGAGTTTCTGTCAAGCCCACACTTGGTGTTGTGTTTTGCAGTATATCAGGAAGAGGCACAGGGCTTATTGCTACTTGGAGGGGAAGAAATACGCTTATTTTCATGTTGAGAAGCTATGCTTTAGATCACTGGCCCAACTTTTGCAAAGCAACACAAACCTCAAGCATGTGTTTGTATTCTGAGCTACTATCCCGAATGCTGATGAGAGATAATAATTTTGTGATTTGTTTGGATTAAAACCAGTTAAAAAACACACACACATACACACAAAAGAGTCGTTTCTGTCATCTGTCATGCAGATGAAGCTCAGATTTTCCCACAAAGCATACACAGTGTCTGAATAATTTGAGGATGCAGTTGAGAGACAGAGATAATGGGAAGAAAAAAAAAGGTTAGCAATATGTATTCCAGAGGCTCCCCGGTGGACATGAAATGAAAATAATGGCTGTTAGGATATCAATCTGCTCTTTGATAAATCTCATAATTATTATCAGACCCATATCTGATAACAGCTGTCTAGGAGAGAGAAATCAAGCTACTTTGTTGACTTATTCCATCCATTGTTCTCTTGACCTCAAAACTGATGGAAAGTTTTATGTTATTTAGTTTTGCTCTTGTTTCTCACAGAGCTTTTCAATTTTGGATTTACTTGAGGTAGTGAAAAGATTGCATGTTGCATTTTAACATTGCTGTGACTGATTTCAAAACCATGAGTGTCAAACCTGTACAGCTAGGAGAGAGTTGGGTCTAACCCAAAACACAATGTGTTAATAGAAAAAAAAATGCTAATTTCTTTTCACTAGGCCTGTTTTACTGGAATATCTTCTTCAGCTGACAGAACTAAACTGCATTACTGTAAACTTAAGGAGTGGGGAAATTAGGTCGTTTCACGTGTTTTCCTGTTTAAAGTCATGTTAGCTGAACTGCTGATAACACACTGCTTATTCCAGCTAGATTCAGGCAAAGCAATTGTGCAACTGAGAGAGAGTAAATTTCAGCTTCATGTAATTTTTACCAGAGTGGAGACTTAGACATCATAATACATAGACCCACTCTGTCTTTTTTCATTGTTCAGACTTAATGTAAAAAAAAAATGGTCAGGATGAACATTTGATTTTTTAAAGCTGTTTTCATATTATTAATTTTCACAACCCCTTGATTTTCAATTCCAGAGTGTTCTGTTAATGAACATTTGTGAAGTGCTTTGGTAAATTGAACAGAGTATTTTAGGTAAAAAATATTGTTAAGCTAAAGATTTTCTTCACTTTTAAAATTGTTATTGGATATGCTTTTGTAAAATTACATTAGAAGTGTTAAAGAAATATGTAGCAGAACTTTACTAAGCATTTATTTATCAAAATAGGCATACTTTTTCTCTTATAAAAAGAAAGGAAGATATCTGTACTGAACTGAAAATAATTACAATACAACTTACTAGTAAATAGGCATTTTTTTCTTCTTTTTTTTTTTTTTTCTATCGCAGATGCTTTAATATGAGTAAGCTGAGCCTTTGCCCCGCCATTTAGTTCACATAATCCCTACCTTATTCTGTTTATCCTTCTGGTATGAGCAGATGGAAAACAGGGATCTCAAATTACTATCCTCTGCTTCTTACTTAGTCTCAACCCATGTGGACTCCTTTAATTGTTTGATTGTCTTGTTCAATACTTCACTGTTTCATCCATTAGTGAATACGGTGTTGCAAACCATCAGTGAATGTGTGATGTAAAATAGGATTCATAGACTTTAATGAATGTATTATCATATCAGAGGAAATAATGGTTTCGGTCAGCTTAGAACATAAACTTCTGTTTGTCTTCGAATCTAGGAGTGAGATCTTAGAGAACATAGGAAAGTTAAGTAGGAACACAGTCAATTTAGATGGAGTTGTGTTCCCATGCAGAAAAACAGACAGAAAAGCTTCAGCAAGGTTGTACGTTATCTACTCTCAAGGTCCTCTATCATTGATTTTCCTTTTAATTTGGCTGAAATAGAAGGAGCTGAACTGTAGAAAACAGGTTCTAGGCTGCTCACAATGCACCAAGCTGAAGTTTGTCATATGAAAGGTTGAGACCAAAAAAAAAAAAAAGGAGGTTTCCTTTCTTTTTAAGATGCAAAATTAATTCTGTTGTGGCACCTGAGTAAAGTTTTAGCAATTGAATATGCCAGAGAGATTTCTTGGAAGATTTTGGTTAAAATGGACTACTTATTTAAAGAAATATGGAAGTTTTGAAGATACGTCTGTGCAAGTAATAGTCTATCTCTCTTTTATCCACTTCATTCAAATCTCACAGCAATCTTTTCTTCCTGACTACCTTTTAGAGCCCAGGATCCCTTCTTCCCTTCTTAGAATCCTCTCTTTTCTCTTTGTCTCTTAACCCAACACAGCTACCTTCCTCTGCTTGTCTGCAAGCATCATCTCCAAGACTTTTCTCCCCTCTCAATTATTCACAGTCTTTCCAACATGAAACTCCACCCTCCACGCTCCAGCAACCTCCTTCCCACAATCTTGGAGGCAGGGAGATGGTGAGGGAGACCAGAGATGGGGACACGCTGCTGCTGCAGCCACCAGTTCCCCCCCAGCTCTCACCGTGCTTATGTCTACAGCTTACACCAGTCTTACATCATCCTGGTGCTCACTACATCATGAAATACACAGTCATATTCTGCTCAATGTCTTTCTGGGCTCTAAATTAAATTGCAGCTTGTTTCCATGTTTAAGCAAAAGCCAGTTCTGAGAAATTCAGTGTCCATATGGAGAAGAACTATTCTGACAGAGATATACTACAGTAGAATGAGTAAAACATTATTCACCGACTTCAGAAAAAAAAAAACAACTTTACAAGTGATGTAACTATAGAATGTTATTTTTGACTTTGACAGGTAAGAGTTGCCCAAATATCTCATGGTTTGGGATTTTTCAGCTAGGAACCTTATAGTATTGGATATACCTCAGAAAGCATATGCTTTTCAAGACGTGATGTTAAAAAACAAAATAGCTAGCAATTTCTAGACACTAAATTTAAATTATGGTTACTCTAATTTTTACTTAGGATACATGTGTCTTTGAAATAATTATATGTAAAATAACATTGAATATAATCAACAACTGGTAAAATCTAACTACTGATTTTTAATAGCTTAACTGATATGTTCAGGTGATTGGAGTTTCCTGGATTTTGAAACTATTCTAAAAATGTAATTGGAATGTCAATTTAGATAAAAAAAATACAAAATTAAAATGTATTATTTTCATCTACCTCTCTAACTGTATTCCTGCACTTGTATATTTCATATTCTATTCGAAATACAAAAATAATAAAAGACAGAATAAAATTTCTGTGAAATTTATAAATGATCCTTAGGGTAAAAAAAAAAAAAAAAAACAGCTGACTTGAAAAATTCCTATTTCTAGCTTTTTATTTTTTCAAATTAAGAAGTAAAATTATTTTCATATCTGCAAAATCATTCAGCAAAATAATAGTGATATGACCAAATGACCACCAAATGACATTTGAAAAGATATCTTCACAATATGACTATCAAGATATCCAAATGTCATCATTAAAAATGAGTAAACTACTATAAAAATGCAATTTAAAATAATAAAGCACATAAATAATTTAGATGATTTACTTCATGTGAATGCCTATAAAATTCCAACTATCAAAAACTAGTTGCTGTAAATAAAAAAGTATTTTCAATTAGGTCTCTGCTCATCAGTGCTCATGTGGGAATTTATTTCTTTAAAAAGGTCTTTTACCTGGGCTATAGAACAAAGTGAATTCTTCAAAGAAGTTCATAATTTCCAGAATAAAGAAAAATTACCAGAAATAATATTCCTTTGAAAGGATAAGAAAAATATGCAAATATATTGCTTCCTGATGCCACAGAATTTCAAGTCAAACTTCAAAAGTGAAATATATATATTTATTAAGAATGATGGAAAAAAATGACTTTCCTCTGCTTAATTTCATCTGCATAATTCGAATTTTCTTCAGTAAACTCTATTCTTTTTTCTTTATTCCCATTTTAAAAAGTCTTCAGATTCATTCTATCTGTAAAAGGAACACTTTTAACAGTCTTTGACAAAATAAAATTTTATAAGGAAAAATAAAGATGTGAAACAGCAAATTACAGAATTGACATGTAAGAACTGCCTTCTAATAATATGTATATGCTTTAGGTGTAGCTTATTTAGGTGTAGAAAATTATAGCTTGATTTGCTATTAAAGTTTAACTCAAGACCGTTGTTATCAATCTCTCCTGATATAAACACGAGGCTATAATAAAACAAACAAACAAAAAATATAAGACAACAACAAAAATTTTACTAACATTTCCTTAAGAATTAGAAAATATTTAAACATAATTAAATGTTTAAGTTAAATGTTTGCATATACAAAATTGAAGGACACAAAAGAATAGATCTCTGAATTACTACATGAAAGCAAAGATCTTTGTCTCAAAAGCTTGCTGAAGTGATTTAACGAAGCAGTGAATGATCTCAGTTGTTCTCTTTCCCTAAAAGTGAAGCTGATGCTCACTTTCTTCTGTGATTATAACCAACAATGAACTTCACCAGACAACATGCTAGAGAAACTTTGAGGCAGCTCCTTATTAATATGAAGAAGTGTATCTTGGTCAGGAACCGTAACTACTTCAGTTACGTCTAGAAGAAAGAAGAGATATTTGTCTTTAGATTATGAGAAAGTCCATAGTTTTGAGAGAGAATATAATTTCATGAGTATTTAAGAGCTTTAGGATTTTGGGCATTCAGGAGTTTGTGGTCTCTTAAATTCTGAAATAGCTTAGAGATAGATTTTTAAAGTTTATTATTATTTTTTTCTTGATGTCAAAAGAAGCAGAACGCATTCAGTGGGCTTTACAAAACATAAAACTAGATTAGCATTCTAAAGTTCAGAGTGGCAATTTCATTAGGCATCTACCTGCAGAGATACCTGAGGGCTTCAATCTCTTTAAAAACATGGGGTTCTTTGCTCATCTCTACAGTGTCTAAGTACTTATACATATACAGACATGGCCTAACAAAGCACCCAATCTTCCTGAAGTGAGAATGAACTAAGAGTTAGGACCTTCATTCTAACAATTTCTGTGTTGGCTGGACAGGGATGTGGCTGTGCAAGAAGATGCAGTATTAAACATTGTGGAGATCCTGAAGAATGTCTTCAATCAATGAGTCCTGAGGACTATTTGGGAAATTCTAGTAAGCATTAGAAATTTATGGATGCATCTCCACTCCCAGATGCACTACATAAGATTCCTTGCCAACAATCAAGTCCTGATTCCCTAGATGATATCTGCTCATGCAACCTCAATCAAAGGTATGTAACTCAAAATCCATCCTGCAGTGGGTTATAGTGGAGTGGCCATTGCTGCAGGAGCAGAGGATAGAGGCCGGAAAGCTGCAAACCTGTTTTAAAACAGGTGAACAAAAAAAGTATGAAAAGGGTTGGGCCACAATTGCACAAGTGACAGACTTTGTGATTAACTCTTCTCATCATTTGCCTTTATTTGACACATATATTTGCACCTGAGGTGATGCACCATATCTTTTCCTCTATCTCTATTTTGAACCTTGTTGTTGAGTTCTGAGATAACAGGAACACCCTGCCCTGTATGCTGGCTGTGGTGGTGTGAGCAAACCATTTCCTGTTTGGATTAAGTGCGATTATTTTCAGCTGATGTAAGCTGTGTGAAAAGAAACTTCCAGCAGCAAGTATAGCACGGCTCCTTGTGGTATGGTTGTGATGGAGTGCTTTCTATGCTTGCCAAGGCAAGTCGGGGTGTTTTGAAACATGAAGACCTGTGTCTTGGTCCCATCTGCAGTTAAAGAAAGCAGGTACCAGTGAGAGGAGCACTAAAGACAGTTCATTCTGACGTCCTGCCATTAGTTAACTGCATGATTCTATGATGAACCCATGGCTCTTTTCTTGTGTGCTTCAGTTTGAACACACATCTGATTTATTGGAAAGCTACTTTACAGCTCTGTTTTCACATGTGAATTTTACTTGCTGATGTCCAAGTAAAAACTTACTTGGACAACAAGCATTTGCTTTGGCTATTTCACATTGAAAAAGATAGGAAACTATTTAAAAAGTAAAAGAGAAATAAAAGGAGAGAGAATCTTTTCAAGTTTGTACATTCCTGAATTACTGCACACTTACTCCCTCATATGTGTATTAACCCAGCCTTTGACCTTGATGCATCTGACTGTTAATGTATATCTATTTCAGCACTTGAGGGTGACAGCTTTTGGGCCTGATGTAATATATGAGAAGCTGAGGTACCTTTATTGGAAATCAAAAGCTTGAACAGAAGAGATGTCTGAGAACACAGTCAGAAACCTCTCTAAGGCCTCTGCAATCTATGAGAAATCAGACACAGGTGCAAAGACAATTACTTGAGCAGTATTGTTAAGTGAGATTGTGGCTTTTGTGGTTTTACAAGGGGGACAGTAGTCCACCAGGAACTAGTGTGAGAAGCAAAGATATTCTTTCCTAAACTTGATTCCATTCTTATTACCCATTGAACCAAGCAAAGGCCACTTTAGAAAGGCTAAGATAATTCCATAAAGAATAAATAAATACATGAGTAATTTGCTTGCGTAGTGTGGACAAGTCATTTCTTAGTTTTCATTACAGCTCACTTCCTCTGTAGCCACACTTAAACACTTTACACACTTTATTTTTAATTTCTCACATATCTTAAAATAAGGAGTTTCTGTAAAAATATGTTATTAAACACTGGACAACACAGTCAAGTACAATCCCAGGTACACGACTAACATTCGAGCAGCAAACCCTGTTTCTTGAATTATGACAGTAAGGAGGATGATTTGGGTGCTTTTCCCTTCTTTTTCCCATCTGTTCTCAATTATACAAAACTCCTCCCGCTAGTTTAAAGGAAAGACGTACACCCTGTAAAGCCTCTCATCTCTGTACAATATGTGACATCTGTATGTAACAGATGGGCTTTCAGGTTTCTTCATCACTAGCTTTATTTCTCAGGATCTATGACTGCAGCACCTAAGATCCTAATCTTGAGATGTAAAAACAAACTCAAAACAAAAAGGCCTCACACTCGCTGTCTGTGTTCCTGAGCTCATATCAGATCATGAATATAGTGTTCAGAATTTATGCCTCTTTTCAACCAGACAGCACTTGTGGAGTGTGAGAGAAAATGAAATTTCCCTTTAGCTATTGGATGGAAATTGTTAGTTGGCACAGATTTTTCTTCTGTGTTGATATGCATGTGGTTCTTTTCTTTAAAGTTAGGTCTGTATGAATGTTTTTGTGGACAGTGGAATTGTGTTCCCTCCATGGTGCTTTGCTCAAGGTGTAAAACTGCTGCCTCAAAGTGAAAAAGTGGCATTAATCACTTCATTTCACAGTTAAACATGTACATCCAAAACTCTTCACTCATGATGAAGCTCATCTCATTCTGAGTCAGACTGACTAGTCCTGTAGGCACTCAGTGCTATGGGAAGACATTGATGCTTGCCCTCTCAAAGACCTTGTCTCAATGTCAAACCTGGTAAGATGACTCAGTGACTAAGTTGGCCTCATTTTTAAAAAACAAGCAGTGCATTTGTGTGCCTTATTTAATATTTGCATAACTAACTAAAATTGCTCTAAATGGAAAATATTCCATGTGTTTTGGACCTAGAAGTAAACAAGACTACACCTTTTGTAGCATGTAAAAATTGAGGCCAGCGAACCTCAATAACCTGGTTATTTCTTTGGTAGTGCACTCATCCCTGCTCCTTTGCAGTCCAGTTGCCTTTTTCTCAGAAGCAGACAACTTTCACCTACCCCTGATGTGACCAGTGGATATGGTGCTGTGGAAAGGGAGCTTCAGACCTGTTATATAAAGACAAACGTACTGCTTTATGTTGTTGTACAGTCCTGGGACATTGGCAATTACTCAGCAGAAGTTGAGAAAACTCAGGGCTATCCTGTGGGCAGCTATTATTACTGTATAAAAGAGAAGATGTTTTATGTTGAAACAATCAAGGTGGAGATAGGAAGTAGAGGGATTTGATCCTTCTTGTGAAGCTTAAGAAAAACAGATATTCATCTAAATAATATGCCTTTTTTTTTTTTTTTTTCAAGTCCATGAGCAAAAAGTCCATGAAAATGAGGGAGACTTAAACTGGAGAAAGGAAGAAAGAATGACAAAAACTGAATAAAGTGTAATTGAATAACGAATACCAGTTCAAGTGGTTTTAAAATAGCAATAGCACAGCTAATTAGCTCACAAGTTTACACAGTATGTACAATTCTGGCTAACGCCAAGCCAAGAGGAACTACTTCATTTTGTAGTGAATCTGGACTGATTAGTAGTACTCAGCAGTGCTGTGTGATCTCTACCTATCTACATGATTCTTATTTTCATAAGATGACACAATAAGGTGAATGAAGGTGTCCACTAAATATCATCTGCTATCCTGATACCCCATCCTACTAGGCAGGGAGCCTGGTATTGTAGTACCAACATAATGATTGTTTCTTATCATTCATGAATGAAACATTCTCTCCTCCCCACTCTGTTTAGTTTCATTCTGCTAACCTCTCCTCATCTTCCCTGTGCTTACACTTGCTTTCCACTCTGTTTTTTTTTCTCTGTCCTTGCCTGCCAATTGCCTACATGGTCAAAGCCACTCAATTTGGCCTTGCAGGGACGGAAAGCTTGTTGAATTGATTTTCAAAATCATGATATAATTTTAAAATTATATCATAAATGTAAAACTCACCTTTTAGAAAGTAAAATTAATAATCCATTTAAAAATTTTTAGTTAAAAAAAAGCAACACAAAATTAGGGTTTTATTTTTTTCATTTCAAAATTCAAGTTTTTTTTCCAACCATGTAATTTCCCATGGCATTCAGCCAGTGGCTAAGAAGTCTTAGACATGTTAGGATATCTGAGAAAAATAACCATGTATAACCAAACATTATTTTTCTTATCCTAGCATTACATCATAACATCATAATACAGGTTGTGAAAAGAGGGTTTGTTTTGAGATAGATGTTCCTTGTCCATGGAATCACTGACTCATTACAGAGTAAGTGAATTCTGAGCCAGTGACCTCTAGCTGATTTCATGATCAAAGAATCGTTTTACAGGAACTGGAGCCTTACATCTTCACTCTGTCAAGGAACGAGAAATAAAGCTGATTAGAGGTATAGAGCAAATCGTTGAGGTGGTGATCATACAAATATACCATTACAATATGTCTTTCACCACTTGCTGGTCCTCTTCCTTCTCCTGGATATTCACAGGTAAAGAAACTGTCCCTTCCTTAGAAGATACTCATAATAATGGTGGACACTCATTTCCCTAAAGGAATGAATGTAATAGTCTCTATTTTCAGTAGGTCTGGGATCTTTACCTCTTCCGTGTAATGAGCCAGTTCTTTGGTGAAATATGTGTTTGTGTTCAGATTTCTTTTTATTTTCCTTGTAAACTTAGACCGCTATGGTGACGCTAATACTCCATATCTGAACACTGAAGATATACTTTTTACTTATTGTCCTTTAAGGACATAGGAGATGTTTAAATGACCTCCTTTAGTCAGAGAAAAACTGGAGTGTTAGTTAGAGTTTCCAATCCTTCCAACCCACGAGTGTAACTGGAGTCAATACAAATAAAAGATAAGGAACTTGCCTACTCTTATTCTGCACTCAGATTAGCAGTTTACTGGACTTCATGTTAACATGAGAATGTGTGTCGGCAATTGCTTATTGAGGATTTATCCTCTTTCATTGTGGTCTTCAGTCTCACTTAAACATGAACATGCCTGTGAAAAACACAGTGCATGCTAGCTCCTCTGTGTTTTTCAGGCAGATGTACAAGTGGTATTATTTATGCTTTAACTTAACACATACATACCACATTTGAAGTGAGATAGTGTGGTAAATGCACAAGATTACAAATGACTTTCATAGCTCACCCTTTCCCAGAGGGTTTGCTTGCACCTGTTTTTTACCACGAAAAGGACGTTAAACTTTCTGATATGTGACCAACTTGCAAATGAAAGATCTTTAAGATAAAAAGTGATATGATTGACTTAAAAGGTCAAAATCTAATATTTTAGTCTGTCAGTTTATGGTGTGATAATTTTACAGAAACATCAAAGATACTGTGTGACCTCCCAGCACATATTTCTCACCTTGAGTGGCCTGTGACTCTCCTCAGATTTCATGGTCCCTCACTGCACACTTCTGCTGTGTTTCTTTAATAACAGCAGAGCAGGCTAACAGAACATTTATCTTCCTTGATACTTGGCTTTCTAGGGTGCAGCTTTTGAAGTCAGTAATAGGGGATAGCGTGGTGCTTCCACCATTGCCCTCAGGAAAGAGATGGGGGACTTTAAAACAAGGATTCATTCTGAAGCTTTTCCAAGAGATCAGTTAGTTGTGGAATTGCAGTAAGCTTGTGTAGATCAGCAAGCAGGGCTTTAACTCTTGGATGCCAGGAGCTGGATTAAGGCAAAAATCTCACATGCTGCACTTGATCCCCAAGAGGACCTAGGGAGTACCCCATTTTGCACTTTTAAGTGGGTAATTCACATTTCATTCAAGCAATTTCCTTTCATATGAAATAATGTAGTCAGACCAGCGAGCTAAGAAGCTGAATTCAAAAGAGCTAGTGGGGATCTTCCTAACACAATCTAATAAGAAATAGGAGTAAGTCCTGAATCATCAGTGCTGCTTTCTATGCTCTCCCCATATGATGGTATTTTAAGTGATCAGAGCACCAGCTTGTTCCTTGTTTTCTGGATGAGATGATTCTGTTCATTGTTGGGTCTTCAGTAATTTTATATGAGAAGTATTTTGTAGGTTTCTAGGCAATTCTATATTGCTTTTCCATGATCCATGATTCCTCCTTCTGAGAACTCAGCTTGTAAAACACTGTCCCCAAAATATCAACACAAATTTTCAGAAACTTATTTAAAAGGCATCAAAAGTGTGAAAAAAAACAAAAGAGGATTTCAGTATTTGGGAGGTATAACTAGGAAGGATGTAGCAGAAAGCTCTTCTTGGAGTGAAGCTGCATGTCTTTCACAGAATTCACAGAATATTTAAGGTGGAAGGGACCTCTACAGATCATCCAGTCCAACCTTCCTGCTCAAGCAGGCACACCTACAGCATGTGGCACAGGGTGGTATCCAGGCGGGTTTTGAAGACCTCCAGAGTAGGAGATTCCACAACCTCCCTGGGCAGCCTGTTCCACTGCTCTGTCACCCTAACAGTAAAGAAGTTGCTCCTCACCTGGAGACGGAACTTCTTATGCTTCAGCTTGTGGCCATTACCCCTCGTCCTATCGCTGGCCACCAGTGAGAACAGCTTGTCCCCTTCCTTCCTGCATTCTCCCTTCCTGAACTTATTCATATTAATCATATCCCCTCTGAGCCGTCTCTTCTCCAGAGAAAACAGGCCCAGCTCACTCAGCCTCTCTTCATATGAGAGATGTTCCATTCCCTTAATCATCCTGGTTGCCCTTCTCTCGACCCTCTCCAGAAGCTCCACGTCCCTCCTATACTGGGGTGCCCAGAACTGCACACAGTACTCCAGGTGCGGCCTCACCAGAGCTGAGTAGAGGGGCATGAGTCTTCATGGTCATGACTACATCAAGTGATGCAGAAACTTGTAGCCCAGAGATGAGCACTTTTAAAGAAGTGGTACAAGATATACCTGATAGCTGGTACAAGAAAAAGTAAGCACTAGGTCTTTCTTAGTCTTTTCACTCACTTTTGATTGTCACTCTCCCTGAATATTCTTGCCTTGTTATACCTATGACTATACCTATATTTCTGTTCCATTTTCCTGCCACCCCTTGCATAAATATGTGCACAGAATATACTAGAACTGAAATAGGCTGCATGAAATGAGTTCACATCCTCACAAAAATGCTTTATTTTTAAAAAAAATATTAGAATAATAACAATAATAATGATGGATTTGCCATTTGCCACTGTGTAAGGGCCCTGATCCTGTAGGAATCTTCACTAGAGTAGATTTGCCTGTCTGTGGTCTAGGGGGAAAAACTCCAATTTAAGATGAGATTTTGCATCCATGTAATACAATAATGGAAATTCATCCAGTGATTAATCCAGGATATGATACAACTTGTTTGTGGCATGTTAGGTAGCAGGGGAGCAGGGGGGTCTGTAAGGGAAGAGATCATTTAAGCATGTGCAGTCATTATTTTTCATAGGGATTTTTATAATGCTTTTACACAATAGGCTGAAATTGCTCCTAAAGAGTCATTCCAGTCTATTGGGTAATTAATATGCATATTAAAAAATTCTAAATATATATTTAATCAACTGGCTACATAAAATGCCTGAAGCCCTGAATACACATGAACCCAATAGACCAGAACAGCTGAAAAAAAGCTTGCTCCAGGCTCTGGGGGTACATTCCATAGAGTTTGGTTTTAAAATAGATCTAAGAGCCTAGAATGGACTTGAAGAAGCTGCAACAGATTTAAAACAGGGTGCTTTCTTTTGAGGTCATGGACATAATGTGAACTGAAGTTAACACAAGAGAAAGGGAAGATACTTATAGAAGGGTTTTCAAATAGCTAAGATACAGCATCCTGGGACTCCCTTAGGTGTTCTTCCAGCTGAACCTCAGCTAGACCATTAACTTTTTTTTTTCCTCAGTTTCCCCTTAGGTAAACTGGGACTAGTGATACTTAGCCTCTCCACATGCTTGTGAGGTATGTTGAAGGGAAATATTCAAAGGTGTAAGAGTGAAAGATAAATGCCCAGGTCTCATTGAAAATCAAGTGGGGGAATCATTTTAACTGCCCTTTGTGCCCTTGAAAATCTCACCTTTATTTTATTGATGGCTGTAATGCACTTTGAGACCTTTGGAGGAAAGGTGTTATAGATGTGCAAAGCTGCTAAGGAAGATGGAGTAAAAATTGACTAAAAGGTCAACTTCAGAAGCACAAGAATATAATATGAGGATAACCTATGGCAAATACCCTGAAGGCTACACTTGGGAATGTAGGAGTCTGAAGTCAAAATTGTGACTTTAGATAATTCTGAATCAAAGACAATATTATGCAAATATAAAATCCGAGGAAGATGACCCGTGGCATCTCAGGAGGCCAAAAACTGGCCATTCATTCCTCAGTTAGTCAGCTGATGTGTAAAAGACTTCTCTGACCACTATAACATAAAATGTAGATCAAGTTGCTTTGCTAGTGTGCAGACACTCAATGGTCATCCCTTCCTCAAGGAAAATTGCCATATTTTCTGTTCACTGTCCACTGGTCAATGAAGAACAAAGGCTTTGACAATTTCAGCTATGTGCTTATTTGCTCACTAGTCCCAGGCTTTATACCAGGATCAAAATTACAGCATAATTTTCCAGAATATCTCAAATCATAAATATAATTGCTTAAATATACTTTCATGCATACACAGTAAAAGCTGTAGCAACATTCTGGATTCTATGAGAAATGCTTAGGTACAAAATATGCCTAAAGTTATATTGGTGGATTTATCACTTGGTTTTTTGTCCTCTTTTCTATTACTCAACAGGGAGAGATTTGGGGAGAGTGGTGTGGGCAAAGACACTTCAAGGTAAGCAGTTTCAAAAAAAAAAAAAAAAAAAAAAAAAAAAAGTAGATCTGAGTGTCCACTTTAAACTTTATTTTAAAATAGAGAGCCATACTCAGAGGCCAGAACATCGTTATTATTGCCACGTTTAAGACACTTAAAACTTAAACTTTGATGAAAAGTTGAGAATTTCAAAATGTAAATTGACTTTTCTTGCTGTGTTTTAGAAGAGATTCCCAAAAGGATAAATATTAAATATAAGCCCAAAAAAAAAGCCTACCATGGGATTCTGATAAAAATATGTCGGACTGTTGAGAATAAGAACTTAGTTTAAGAAAATCTCTCTACTGTTACCAAGACGAGCCATGATAAATAAGGTTTTGTAATTACAGCCTTCTGGATATATTTTCACCACATCCAAAGGAAAGATCCTTGTCTTATAGTACCAACAAAATAAACAATTAAAGAGGGCTAGAAGAATGCAACACACAGCCATAGTGGTCAGGATAATTATTGTATTCATTAAGTTATAAGTTTTAATAAAACAATTGGTTTATTAATCTGTTTTTATGCTGAATGATCTCTACACAAACAATTAACAGCTAATTCATGCAGGCAGAAAAATAGAAACAGTTTCTTACATAGAATTGAATGCACAGATTTGAAATAATTTTACTGATCCAGTCTAGAAAATCACTTCCGAGAAAGATGCAAGTGGTGCAAAAAAATAGGGTGAAGAGTTTGATCTTGATTGTGCACTGCTGTTAAACCAAACTTGTTGGTTGTGCAGTCAATATATTCTCTCAGTTAACTGGTAAATTCTAGCAAGAATTAATCCAGAATTAGTACAGCTGAGAATGAGCTCAAAGTGGTTAAAAAGTTGCCTGATGTCTTTGCATTGTAATTGTGAAGAAATGTGTGCAGTATTGATATTAAAACTACCTGAAGGAAATCTGGTCAGGAAAAAAGAGGAATTTGTTTAAGAGAGCCTTGAAGACAAGGACATGAAGTTTACATTTACATTGTGGCTGGAGAGAGAACAGAGTTTGGATTAAATTATTGGGTTGACATAGGCAGACTTCCAGATGAGAAGGACAATGTAGGCTTGTTATTAAGACTTCATATGTGAAGGAGGCATGAGTTGGTACAAGCAGCTTCCACTGAATAAAATGATGGATGATTGGACAGAGAAAATTCCTAGAATTTGGCATGTGACCCAGATCTGTTGCATACAGATGGATTTTACATAGTCAGACTTCAATAGTCAGGGATATTACAATTACCTGTCTCAAAAGTCCTAGGATAATTAGGACAAAATAGATAACACAAATACAATTAGAGGTGTTTTTCTTCATAGTGGTTGCTCAGCTATAATAGAATGTGAAGTGGGCAGAAATTATTTTATATAACTGTGAAATCAGAATTCATTCAGCAAAATGTGCAGTTATTACTTATTATAAAAAATAAGAATAGTTTGGGGAATACTTTCATCCTATTTTCTCTTTAATCAAGAGTGCTAATATTTGTAAAAAATTAATTAATAAGGAGGGTTTATTTTATTTTGTTGTGTTTGAATTTAGATAATAATATAAAGTCAGATCTAATACTTTAGCAGCCAATGGAAAAAACAGCATTAAGTATAAGTCACTGAACAGACAAAGTACAGGAAATGGAAAGTCAAAGTATCCTTTCATCTTCAACTTACAGTGGTGAGCAAGGAGGAAAAAGTTAAATGGAGAGCCCTAGAAAGTTTGGATAAACATTCAAGAGCTTAAATTCTCATATGGAGCACATTGAATCTGCAGAGGTTCCTTATACATTCACCCACAGGGAACCTCAAGCTGCCTTCTGTCTTGGCTAGATACACAGTCACTATGAGGGAGGATAAGGCCTCTAATATTAGCAAGTACTAGGGGCACAAAAACTACTGGCCAGACAAACTCTGATATAACCTTGACCTCATAAATCTGTCACATTTTCCCCCATGCTGGTTTGTTTATATTCCTGAAGTTTAAAAGTGGTCAAATATTTTACTCTTCAGCTGTGTGGAGGAAAGAGAAATTCACTCTTTGAACAAGACCTAGATGGCAGCGTTAAGTCCTGAGCATATTTCTGTGGCCACACTAAAAAAGATTCCATGAAAATGGGGGTTGTAATGGGAGTGCTGACACAATCTGATTCCTAACTATCACTTTGCAAGCTGTGCTGTTATAATAAGAAGAAAAGGTTGTGTCTTCAGTGGAAAACTGATAGAAGTTAGCATTGCTGGGTGAAAATATGCAGCTCATTTAAAGGAGGAGAAACTATAATGAAGTAAATGAATCACATCAAAAAAAAAAAAAAAAGTATAAAAAGACAGCTAGGCTAGAAAAGAAAGACATATAAAATACAAGGGATGGAGAATCCCCCCGCCACCATTCAGTAGAACCTGAGAACCTGATTGTCACCCAATTAGAGGTGCAGAGAAGATTTGATTAATCTATCTCAAGGAAAAGGGCCTGGCTACAGTCACTAATCGGGGAGGTGTGAAAATTGTGCACTGGTCCCTGGAGGTTTCTTCTGCTTCTGTTTTAGCCTGATCAGGTGTTTCTGCATAGTCAGATTGCAGGACGAATGTCTCTCTTCAGTTATTACAACTAATTGTAAATAAGAGCATATGAGCAAAGAATTTTTGATCCTGCCCACTCCATGCGAACTTGAACTAAAATAAGAATTTCAGCCTTCTCAGAAATCTCTCTCTATCCTTCCCCTCTAAAGTTAAATATTGGTACAAGTGCACTCAGCCCAATGTGTTATTCAGCTGATTGTTTTTACAAAGAACTCTTGAGCCAGTTTGAATAGCCTGGGTGATAAGTCCACACTGGACTATAAGGGAAAAAAGGAAAATCTTTCCCTTGAGCAGTGGATTGACTGCAACGACATTTTGTAGTAGCAAGGACTACTCCAACAGAGCGCCCCCAACAGCAGTTCAAGGTCCAAGCACAGCAGTCGCAGATCCAGGGATCCTCCCCTCTGTAAGAGAGATCTTGCAACCACGGAGCCTCTGCAATAAGGAGTCTCCGCAGCATGGAGAGACCAGCTGTGCCTGCCCCACCTCTCCAGGTGAGACTTTTTGAATTCTGCTGCCTGAGGACTCTGGCCGAGGTGGCAGGACTTGTTATTGCCACATACCTCTGGGAGGATTTAATTCAGTTTTCTATGCATTGACATCTAGTATTGCGTATCATGCCCTAAGGCATCCACATACGGCTGTCAGATATGAGGCCGCACCTAGGGGAGCCCTGTGTCTCACTGAAGTGGCAGCTCAGGTTGGGCAAGAATGTCCTAGGGCATCTAAATGACACTAAATGCCTTGTGATTCAGTGAGCCCTAAGCATCTATCTGACTCTGTTTCTTTGAGAAAAGAAGGAGGGAAGACTGAAAAGCATAGTCTGCATAGGTTAGAGACAAAGTATCAAGTGGTGGCTTGATGGCCATGAAGGCCTTAAGCTAAGAGCTTGGATTGAGAGCACTCAAGAACTATGACTCTGTCAGGTGATGTGGTAATATTACATGACTGAGTATATATTTAAAAATCCCTATCAAATCACTTTGCACTCACAGCATTCTTTTATTTCTCTTTCACTACAAGTTTAGTAGATAAATGCTTATGCAAATCATTCTGGAAATCATTCTGTAAAGACAGTATTGGTCCTATGGAACTACATTTCAGCAAAATTGCAGGCCTCTGGTGGAGGTGGTAAGGCTCCAAGTGTTATCTGCAGGCCAGGGACCACTTTGCAAGAACTCCTCAATAACCATTGTCAATGAGGGTGAATAAGAATTTTTTTTGTCATTTGAGATGAGTTGCCTCTGTTAACCTGTTATTGCCTCATTGGCTTATATAATATATAATTTTCTTTTCAGAGGCCCAGTTGGACCTGGGCCCACAGTCTCTATGATATATATGTATTTAAATACATGTAGTACTAGGACTGTTTTGTATGTATTATATCTACATATCTACATATGTATACATACACATATACGTTTCCAGATATACACAAGTGTATATATGCATGCATCTACATATATATATTGGTGTATATATATAAAAATATATGAAATCCCCCAAGTTAGTAAATCTGGCTTTGTGCAAATCATATTACTTCAAGGACATCACTGTTACATAAGTATTGTCTTTATCATTGTCAGCGGATGCATCAGTCAAAATTTTCGAAGGCAGAAATTAAATTTTCTTTTCGGTATTAGACAAGTCAGATAGTTCAGTCTGTGAAACATTGTAGACTGCAATATGAATCAAAATGTGAATCAAAAACATATCTGACCATGAGTTCTATGGTTCTAGTCTATGATTCCAGGACTGATCATGTATAAATATACACAGTATATTGTGTATAAAGTCAAATAGATATTTGCTGAGATGTTTTTGATAGGGCAGTTTGACCCTAGAATAAAAATATGAGATAAATTTGACACTAAAAATATGTGTCTGATTGCCACTTATGATAAAAAAACTGTAAATAACAACTAAATCAGGAACAAACAGTGCAGAGGAAGGAATCTTAGAACTAACTGCTTCAAAACCGCAGACTCCTAGCGCACAAAGAAAAATCTCCATTGACATGTAGTAGCATTTATGAAAGAAGAAACATACTTCAAGAGGTATAATTATATGAGACATTTTATCTTCTTGGGTGGCTGGCCTTTGAGCTGATTTTTTTTTAAACATATTATGAGATATAGGGATAATTGGTCTAACAACACTACTTTTCAGTCAAAAAGCCCCGTAAAAAGGATGCTAGTCTAATTCCTTAATTAGGCCCACATTGCGGACCAAAACTACATGACCATGCTAGGGCATGAGAAGGAGTGATCTCTTTCCCAGTTCCCTTATCCTTCCATCTCTAATCTGTAGATATAGGAGGAGTGCCCTATATATTTATGTCTCCATATAAAGGAGGTCTAGTGATAAGGAAGTACTAGCTTCATCGCCTCCACAGTCAGGAAAAGAATCTGCTATTGGCAAAGCTCTATAAATCAGGCAATGTTTTCCAGCAAAGGAAGAACAGTGCAATATTTGGAATTTGCCTGGGGGTCTAGTCTGATTCCTTTCCACCATACAATCTTCAACAAATCATTTAGATCAAGATACTTAGAAAAAATTTACTCCTATTTAAACTGACGGGAGTCAGGTTCCAAACAGGTAATTAAGAATGAAAACCTTAAGATGCATACTTTAATCTCACTATATCTTTGTTCATGAGTAACAATCTTCGTCAAAAAGATTGAAGTTTTTACTACTTTCTTAGTTTTCTGTGAAAATAGATAGAGCAGGCTCCAGATATATTGTCGTTAGAAAACTACACTGAGTGAATTATTTTTATAGATTAAAGGGCCTGAACTTTGAGGAGCAAACTAGTCTTTCAATTTTCTAAGGTGTCCATGTTAAAAATAGGATGAATTTTTATTTACTAATAAGACCAAAAAAAAAAAAAAAAATCCAATGCCCTCTAATCTGTGCACTACTCATTTGTTGTTTCTGGATTTAACACAGAATGTAGAATCCATCATTGGTCCTTGCTGATAAATATGATGTCTGTTTTTCAAAACGTCAATGATCATAATGCAATAGAGCTCCTGAGCCTATTGAAAATTTTGCACTAACTTTGCATTATATCTAAGATTTTATCTTAAATTGGCGTCATTTTATTGAATTGATAGCTGGAAGTAGCAAATCAGAAATTAGAAAGAAAGAAAACTGACACTGATTGATGTCCAAGTCTTCCTCCTGATTCGCTGATTAAACTCATCAATCTATATGCAGAAGAGATGTCCAATGCAAATGGAACCAACCAGCCTTAACGAAGTGGTGTTGTCAGCATACTAAAGCGAAAGGGAAAAGGGAGTCCTCATGGCAGACAGGAAAGAAAAACAGAATAAGCAGAGATTTTCTGCCACATTCTAGATGTGACAGTAAATCTCGTTGGCTATACCAGATTAGATTGGAGTATCAGATGGTGAAGGAAAAATATCAGGATGCTCTGTGGGCCCACTGGGCTGTGAAAATACTGCCCTCTGAGCTACGTCTAAGCTCATTTACCCCCTTGCTTCTTTGGAGAATAGATGTCAGTAACACTGGCTAAAGTATCACACTCTCCAGACAAACTGTAGTTTTCTCAGATTGGTTATTTCTATTCCACACCTCTTTAGACAGAGGTGCTACAGCCTGATCCTTTCTTTGTATCCTTGAGATCAACAAACTGAAACTGCAACTTAGTTTTTATTAATGGTGAAGTATTTTTTATAGGACTTTAGTATATTTACACTATTTTAATATAGATGGGAAGAATCAGTCAAAGAAAACTTAAGGAAATGACCCAGAAGTAAAGATGTTCACATGAGAAAAATCAGCTTCTTGATAAATGATGCACAGTCACATGATAAATCTAGCACAGTCACATGATGTGTAATTTATTTTTAACTGTGTGACTTCTGAGATGCTTTAATCTATTTTTCTTTATCATTTCTCAGTTTTGTCAAGAATCAGGTGAAGGTTTCGGTGCATTGAGACTCTGGACAAATAAAAAAAAAAAAAAAAAGATAGAAAGAAAAAAATAGAAAATGGTTACAGTGCCTCCATAACCAGAGTAGTCATCACAGTGTCATTGTGATAAATCAGTGTTTCTCAACCTATCGCTCTGAAGCAACATGCTACCTGCAAGACTCTGTGCTGTTAACTGCAGCCGCAGGAACCTAAGAAGTTAAGCGTGAGGTCACCACCACTCAAGTTTTGGTTGACCGCAACAGTAAAGTGTAAAGTTTTTTCAGGGTACTCTCTGCTTTCTGTGGTTGCTAGTGGGCAGTGATCTCTATCAGCTGGAGAAAGTAATTCAGAATCCAGCATAAAAAAAAGACCTTGTCGGTTATGCTTTCAAACGTTACATATGATATAAAGGTACACTATTCTCGTCAACCCCCTTTTGAATCCATGCTAACTACCTTATAAGAATATCTGATAAGAAATTTAGAAATTTATTTCAATGAACACAAAGGAAAAAGATCTAGTATCATAAATCAGTCTATCATGGTTCCTTCACCTTGATGCTGCCACCTCCAAATAATTTATTAAAATAACTGCAGTGACACACAATACTTTAACCGATCTTTTCTGTCCTGCCCTGACCAAAAATAGATAGTTGGTATCAAATGTCTGAAAAAAAAAAAAGTATTACTGAAAAATAAAAGAATTCTAAAAAATATGGAAATAAACACATCCCTCTCTGACTAGACTAAGATGCAATAAGTTTAATTGAAGCACAGAACATTGAGATTGTATGAAATTTCTTCTAACACAAAGCCTAAGGAAACAGTTAGAGAAAGATTATTTGGGAGCTGTGAAATCTCCATCATTAGAGGATTTTAAGAACAGATTAGACAAGCAACTGTCAGGAATGACATAGGTATAGTTGATTTTGCCTTAGGAGGGATGGACTAGCTGACCTCTTGAGGTCATTTTCAGCCCTGTGATTCTGTGAATAAAAACATGCATCCTCTCCTAACTGCAATGTAATCTGTCATAACTCAGCACCGTTTCTTTTCAGTGTCATGTATTCAAGCTTAACTTTATCCTTGGTTTTACCCTATAAAGGAAATATGTCCACAGATGTATTCTTTTGATGTGAGGTAACATTTATTAATTGTTTTCTAAAGAATTTGAAAAAGATATATTGCTATGAGATTTGTGGAGAAATCACTTTTACACTTTTGTATTGTCTCATGGAGAAAAAGCAATAATTAATAAATAAAAATGTAATGACAGGTCTGCTTGACTTTATTTACTTCATTTCTTTTATATTATTATGTCTTTTTTATAATCTTGTTCTAATAAATATGTTTTTAATTATGATCTAACTTATAGCACTAAAAACTCTTAGAAAGCTCTTCATAGGCCTGCTGGTTGATGCAGCAAAGTTGATTTTCTCTTTATGAACTAGTTGACCAAGCATCTTCTCCTTTATGTAGAGAGGTCATCAAAGCCCATCTGTCTGAGTAAAAGTGAAAAGCAATTAAAAATCTTGTCCAAGATTCTTTATCATGCAATAACCTTGTCATTAAGTTCTGATTTAATACTAGGATAATTCGATGATTTTCCTTTATTGATTTCTTTCTTCCTCCTTCCATAACTTTTTATTGATTATCTTTTCTCAGTGAATAGTTTTAATTTTGTCATTCTCTTTTCCCCAATATTCTTCCACTCTCTTCAATATACAAACATGACTTCAAATTATGGATCTTAGTCCAAATCTTCTGCTTCTTCCATATTGGTCTAGATTTTATTTTTCTCCCTCTCAGATTTTTAAAGAGATTAGTACAGCATCTGGCATTCCCCTATTCTCGTTCCTACTTATATCTCAACTGATCTATCTTCTTCCTCTAAGCTGAAACAATTGTCACCAAAGATTTTAAGAGTTCTTAGTCAAATATCAGAATTTTTACTTTATTCTCATGCCATCAATGTAATTAATCCTATACTTAAAGTCCTGTCTTCCGGGGCTTCCATTTTGCTTGTATTCTTGTTTCCTCTACTCATCTGTTCTCTACACTTTCATATTACTATGGTGATCCTACATCCACATACTTAGTACATAGTTTATCTGAGGCACAACCTTATTTATTCATTCACAATTGAAATTGTTGTTGACTTTCATATTATTCTATCTCAATTTCTGCCATATTCTTTTCTCAGTCTTTGAAAATTGCCGCTTTCCATGCCAGTAATCATCAAGGATGCTGATAAAATGTGTATGTGCATATCCCATAAATTTGACCTAGTGTACAAACCTATTCCAGCCCTATTTATTTTCTTTAATTTATTATTAATACTATTCATCATCCTTCATGCACACTACTTTTCAAACATTACTTTTATGATGTGCCATGATGGAAATATAGCATATTGACTAAAAATTGTCTCACTTTTTTTCTTGTTTCTCTTTCCGTATGCGACCAAAATCTTTATCTATGGCTTGTAACTCTGTACTACATTTTGCCCCAGCTTTCTAGAGTGCCTATTGTAACAGAACTTTGTTTTCAGGATAAGAATCTTGATGTGTAACAATGCTAATTCTATGAAATTGTGCGGAATTTACCTGACTTTAAGAAAGATAAGAATTAGTCCCCCTTCATCTGTTAACGTTTATGTGGTTCAAATATGTTCGTGGAGGAGAGAAGGAACATTCTTTCAGTTGCTTGATGTACCTTTAATCTTAAGGTATTAGTAGGGAAAATATCAGTGACCCATCCTCTCCTAAATGGAATAGAAAAGGACAGTCTGGTACAAAAAAAATGTTAAAATAGTTCCAGAAGAGAAAAGTTTCTTTCCTGGAATATGAAGTTAATCATTATAGGAGAATTTTGAAACGTTCATCCTCAGTGTAATAATACTCATTATAACTGAGGAGAAAAATATGTCCTCCTCCTTTTATTCTTTGGATGAACTGAGAAAGGTAATAAGTGATGACAAACTCCTGAAAACAGGGCATCATATTTATAAATCCCTACTTTACCTCTGCCCTGAAATATTTGAACAAAGAAAGAGAACAATATAAAACTTTGACATCCATTAGTTGTGGCTAAGTCAAGTTAAAGCATTTTTATTGGCTATTTAACAAACCTACTAAGATAGGAATGGACAGGTCTAGTACGTATCTGCTCACTTTGCCTGGGGGCAGCTGGCATAATTAATCAGGCTGGGCAGTCAGATGGTTTGTCTGTGTGATTCTGCCTCAGACTGACCTAAGCTCTTGCCGTGTTTAGCTGGCCACGACAGTGCAGGACTTGGGCTCAGCGATGGGGCCAGCCTCATACAGCTGCTGCTCAAATGTAAGGCCTGTTTCCAGGACCGTATCTTTCCCTGAAAGCGATGAGCTTGGAGACGAATGCGCCTGTGTTTATGCTGTAGAGGAAGATGCAGTAACAAAATTGTATACTTTAAATCTAATGCTGTTCTCCTCAGTGCCTCAGATCTCTACATAGATTTAGGTGACGTGCAGGTTCTGTATTTGTTTTAGTTTCTGTTCTCTGAAGGCCAAATACACTTAGGAAGAAATCAAAGTATTTACAGTCCTGCCACCTTTTCCTTTTTAAATGGTTGTAAAATGCAGAAGTATTTGTTCCTTCATCTGGAGAGAAATCCCTATTCTTCCTTATAACAATATGTTAGTTGGATGACGCTGATTGCTGTTGATGGCTGAAATACAAGTGTTAAGCCATGCAAAAGCAAGGCATGCCCCTCTGCCCCTACACTGTTTATTTTCTTTTTTTTTTTTATTTTCTTTTTTTTTTTTTGGTTTAGTCTGTTTCTGGCTTTTGCATGATTTTCCAGCTTCCTCTGTTTGCCTATGGTCTGGCAGCATCACACACTGATTCTGGTTTATGTGTATATATTTTCTGAATCTACTTCTGCTCTATACTTCAGCTCCACTTCAATTCCTTTATATTTTATTATTATTAACATTGAGATCTGTGAGGGTTTTTTTTTTTGTTCCAAGATTCTATTGTTTCAATAGTCAGTCTTAGAAAAATGCAAGAGGAATATATCAAAAGACATCACTAGAACTCATCAATTTTTTTTTTGCTCCTAAAAGTCTATTTTATCCTCCAGTCACAGCTCCACATTAAAAAAAAAAAAAAAAAAAAAAAGAGATAATAATAGTTAATGAAAAAATGCTTCAAAAACAGCTTTAAGAAATGTTTTCTTATATGTCAATTTTAGCTGGTCAGCTTTGAGGCCTAATGTTGATGTGTGTGGCTAATGTTTTAACAGTGATTCTGAGCTTTAACTTTTGATAATGACTTAATTTTCCCTCTGCAGTTTCCTCCTCTGTATAATAAAGATGTCAGTTCTGATTATTAATTCTGCTATAACAATGAGAAGGACAATATGACATTTGTGCAGGATTTTTGAAGAAGAAATCACAGTATAAGCATAATACATATGATGTATTTATCAGAGAAAAAACATTATAAAGTATTTGGAATCTTCCTTTACATTACTGTAAATCAAGTTTCAAAATTTCTAAGTTCTCTGAAAATATGTCAGAAGAAAAATGCTTTGTATGAATTCATTCAGATGTGTGCAGGATCGTTTTAGCTGCTTTTGCTAGTGGTATGTATGTAAATATTTCTGCTCTCCTTTAAAAGATTTATATTTCCAGAAGGTTCTGAACAAAGACAAACTTTCGAAACAAGTGAATGCAAAAAGTGAGACTCTGCTAATAAAGTCTAAAGAAATAAAAATCTACTTCAGAGAGATTCAGTGGGTTGTCTGCATATTCTAATGATAGCAGTGTGAATTACAGATAGCACACAAGCAATGTAGCAAGGCCACACAGCACCTTGTAATTTAGAATTTGTCAACATTTTGCAGTTTCCTGTGTGAGTCACCACTTGGTTGATATTTCCCGCTTATTGTTTACATAGAGTTAAGCTTTGGAACATCCATGCAAAACAGCACATTCTAGCTTTAAATCAGTCACATTTACTGAGAAATCTCAAATCATTCCCAGCAATTCATTTAATATTTTATAAGGAAAATACAACTTGAGATGTGCAGTTAAATTTGCAGGAAGATCAGGAGGGATGACAGCAGCAGCCACCCATGTATTACCAGTTGATAGTATAGAGATAAACTGGGAAATTGTGAGATTGCATATCTGAAGTCTGCAACAGCTGTACTCTTACTAAATGGGTAGATTTCATTCATTAAGTATATGTAAGTTATAAATATGTTAATCTTGTGTCTCTGTCAGTCTGCAAAGAGGATAAGAAGAGTAGAAAACATAATTAAAAAGTGTGTAGGTGTTTCTGTTAAAAGAAATTTACCAGTAGTGTGAAATCTGATTTTCTAACTTGCCTTATTTTGATTCTGTGATGCCTTGGCCCTAAGTATCAAAAGATGGGATTTCCTTCCTTCCTCAAGCCAGACAAAGCCATATATTATGGTGAACTCCCAAGGTACTACTCAAAATGTCAGCTGAGTAGAAGTAGGAAGAATGTCAAGAATTTCCATTCTGATCTTTACCTTACATAATCCGGTTTCTCTAACTTTTTCCATCAGAAAACTCATGATCTCCAGTGACACTGTTACATGGTTCCACAATCATTTGCTAAAGAGCCTCACATTCCCTACTTACAATATTGCAGCATTAATCAGGAAATTGGAGTAGCCTGTTTATTTATTTATTTATTTATTTATTTATTTCCCTTTCACTGAGAGAGCATTAAAAAAATAAAAAAGTACTCTAAAAATAATAAAGTACTCTAAAAATTTCAAAAAGAAATGAAAATTTTGAGTAAAGCTGGCCAGAGTGATTCTAGGACTTGGTTGTGGATTTCATCCTGACATTGTTGATTTTAGGGAATACTACATCAAAGCATGAATGGTTAGCTGCAAGCTCATGTTTACTACTTCACACAACACACTTGTTTCCCCGAAAGCCAATTCTGATTCAAATCAATTTAATTAAGTAACAAAGCTGGTTGTCATGGTAACAACACTACTAATTTGTCATGGCAAATACTCTGTAAGATTGGCCAGTTGCTAAGCAACAGCCAATGAGCTTGAAGACAGAAGATGACAAATTCTATCTGGTGCAGATGTTGTGATCCAGTCTTGAATTAGGCCTCTGTTCAGAGTGGATTCCCAAGAGAGCATCACCTGGATAGCTTAATAGCAACACAGGGAGCAGCATGCCACAACAAATTACATTGTTTTGCACATTTTTGAATGTGTTTGAGGGAGAAGCTAGTAAAATAAGTTAATTTGATGCTCACTGTCATCTTTTTATTTTCCCATTACAGAATATACGACGATGATTCAAACTTACTGTATTGGGCTTTGCATATGCAAATTTATGTCTCAGATATTCTTTTATCCATCTTTGTACACAATACATAAAATTTAGGCAGGCTAGTGACAAAAAAGTGGATGATGGCTAAATCACCTTGACAAAATCTGTTTGGAAGAATGTAAATAAGTTGTTTCACTGCAAACAATGAAGAACACTGTTTCATTTCTATTTTTATTTATTTTTTCTGTCAGGATAGCCTACAATTGCGAAGTTTAAAGATGATATTTTATGAGAATATTTTCATTATTTTTCCCTGAAAGCACTACAAATATTTTCTGCTGTTGAGATCTTCCTATCTGAATCTGCTTTTAATTTGTACAGCTCTCACATTAACTGCAAAATCATGTTGTTTTGTCAATGCATGACTTTCCTAAATTCTTCTTATCAAACATCTTATCCTTGTCTACATGTATTCCAACTCAAAACATAACTTTAATATGGAAATAATGAATGCACTCTGTTTGCTGTGTCCAGGCCTAATTCTAAAACATAATTGTTAGGCGAATGTGTCCTTTGTGTCCAAAATGAACTGAATCGGCAACTAACAGTGAAGAGTATAGAAATCTGTCAGAAAAACACTAAAAGTATTCAGGGGATTTTTGTTAGATTTACTGTTCACTGAAAAATAATTCTATGAAAACAGAAAATATTTGTGAAATGTGGTAGATATTTCTAGGATTTCATTTGAAAATAAGAGAAACTGTATTGATTTTGAAAAGGCTCTCTTTTATATTATTTTAGACATATCAGTTTTTCATTAAAAATGACTTCTCAATTAGAAATAATTTGTCATATTATAATCATAACAGAGTGATAAGTGCTCTAATGTAACAAAGAATGAAACATTGAAATCAAAACAAATCTTTTTAATTTTCTGAAGCAATATATCTGAGTGACCCAAAATTATCCGCTTTGCTTTACCATATTTTTTTCTATGAAATCACTCCTGCCACAAGACAAATTTTAAAATTTCTGCAAATTCTTGATATATACTTCATTCTCTGTTTATTTCTAATATACATAGTACATTAGTTTTTTAATAAATTTATGTAAGTAATGGATTGCTGACCATAAGATTCAGCCAAAAATCTAGTGCTATGCTTTACAATATTCACTTGCATGTATGCAGCAGTGATTTAGTAGTTTACATTAAGTGATGTCAAGAAAAAAAATAGTCTCTTTGGGATTTATTTGTTATATCAGTTTGATTCCTAATGCACTTGTGAAACAATGAAATAAAACTGGGAACCCTCATTCTGTGAATGAGGTGGAAGAAGTAAAATAAACCAAATGAACAATCCAAACAAATTTTAATGTTATAAAACTAAAACCAGACCTTTTTAATTAGTGTTTCATTGCTAAAATGTAAATACCGGGAGAATCATACCTGTCTGTTAGAGAAGTTTTTATAAATTTAGTGTCTGTATTATTTCAAAACACTTAGAGAAATCTTTGTCAATGAAAGTATAAACTCCATCAAAAAGAATAACAAGTTATTTGAAAAAAGTTATTTGCCAAAAAAAGTTTGCATGTGTATAAATTTAATTTTAATTAAATATATATTTTAAAATAATACTTTTTAAATCAATCTCACCCCACAATACCTCGATTTACTTGATCTATAATAATTTAATAGGGTTACATTAAACTGAATTTGCCATGTTTTTGAAATATTCATTTTTCCTCCTTAGTGACTAGACAGAGAGACTCAGATTTTTTTTTTTTTCACTTTTCCAAGGCTTACCAGTCTGCCAATACTTTGAATATTTTTACAACTGATCTTATCCTATTTGTTTCAAAATAATTAAGCTTAACTCATTTTTTCTTAAAACTATTTCAGTTGGAACCACCGAAATAAAAACTGTCAGATTTCTGTTGTAAATAACACCCTTCTTACCAAGAAAAGTTGCAACGTATTCACTGAAGAATTCTGCTTAATTGCTAAAACTCTATTGTCTCTGTTTGATAAGAGTGAGGACATGTTGAAAGTTTGAGGGAGGAAATAAGACTGCAGCTGCTTGTTCACTTCCCGTGGTACAGGACTGAGGCCTTTCTTTTGTGCAGGATCCTTTCTTCTCCTTCATCTGCCTGGCTCCAGGAATCTCTTAAGTGTTTGAGCAACAGCAAGGCTTAATTCTCCTTGTGGCATTCACTTTTGACTCCCTGGATACCAAGAACCACCAAACATCTGAAACTGGCACACAGCACAGAACAATCTCTTATTTTTTTTTTATTTCTTAATTGATCTGACACCGAACAACATTTGTTTCAAAAGTTCAAAGTCTGTTCCTATAACTAATCTTATCTTCTCTAAAGCCACTTTTCTCTAGTGGATAGTTGCTGTGGCCTCTGTCTGCATTTCTGTCTTCACAAATTTCTCTAAAGCACACCATCCTTCTACCTTTCATTTTAGTGAGGGTCCCTGGGAGGCCTCCTACAAATCCATCATTGAGAATGGCAATCAGGGAAGCCAGCCATTTCTCCATTCTCCAGAAGCAAACTGTTCTGCCACATTCTCTTAAAGTATATTCTCCTCCCAAGGCAAGCACTGAGCTCCCATCAGCACTAATGCCCGCACAGAGGTGAATATTCCCATTTGTGAGGGGTTGTAATTGAATCACCATTAGCTTCAGCTCCTGGCATTGCTTAGAATGAGCTGAGTCCTATTGCCTTTTGTTGCTAGAATGCAATAAACAATGGTTAAACTATTTAAAAGCAGCTTTGTTCTGTCAGGCACTTGCCGTACATTTGTTTAAAATATAGCAACTTCAAAGAGGTATAAGAACCTGCAAAGACAAAAGTCTGAATTAACCTCAACTATACAGCAGCCATCAGTACCTCCTTCACAACCACTTCAAAATTGTCTTTTGAGGTGTCTATGGAATAGTTCTGTTACTAATCCAGATTTACCTCTAAACTGTGTGAATGGACATTTTACCAGTGTTTATGCGGAAGAAGCTGTAAAGAAGCCAGAATGTTACTTCCCTTCCTATAAACTTTTTCACAGATCACAGTGGTACAAGAATGCTCCATGGACTAGAATGGTTGTTGGTTGTTGTTTTTTTTCCCTTTCCAGAAAATAGAGCCTTCCTATGAAAACTTTACAGACTTATACATACAAAAAAAGTACTTTTATGAAAGCTATCCATCAAATGTCAAGGATAATAATCAATTTTTTGTCACAATGAACTGATAAAAGCTTTCAGTAATAATGTCATGGGGAAAAAATTTGTGTTGGAACTCGTAACGCTCAGCCCTGATATCAAACGAATTCATAAAAGCTCAATACCACTGTAGCCCTCGGAGGCATGACAAAACACAATTTCTCATCCACAGGATATGGAATAATTCCCTCTTTTTATTTTTTTTTTATAGAGTGAGAAGCAAAAGGAAAAAATCTGAATTTCAAAAAAAATATTACACAATCCTGCTTATGCAGGTGAACATTAGCGATCATTTTGGTCGCTGATATCACAAACCGTTATGGTGATTTCTCTCACATCATGCAAATGGCTGCATAATGTCTACTCCTCTTGGAATGTAAAATCAAATCAGCATTCTAATGCTACAAGCCCGTGATGAGCTTGGAAATAAATATGCAGAAGCGCATAAAAAAAAAAATCAAGGCAATCAAGGAGAGCCAGCGTCCTAGCTTGGACTATAAATCTTTGTCTGTTTCAATCGTAGAGCTGGCCGAATCAGTGTAAAATTCGAGCGGGGATGTCATCAATTTCTGTTAACCTCTCTATTCTTCTTTGTGTTGGCGGTGCAGTGATGGATTGGTTTTGTCACTTGTGCTCAGTTCACAGTATGTTAACATGGAAGGGTGCAGTCAGGTTATGAAGAAGGGTTATTACTGTCCCAGCTCTGACCTGGACTTACCATCTTTTCTAGTATCACAAAACCTTGCTGTCTTTGGGACTGAGAAGTCCTTGGAGCTGCCTAATACTAAAGGGAAAAGCTACATTTTTATTTTTCTCCAGTTCCTTTGCTCTAGATGATAGATCTTTTCTTTCTTTGATTTTAATTAATAAATTAATATAAGGGATGCTTATTAATCCAACTACCAGTGCAAGAGAAGAAGTAATGAATTACTGTATTGCATTAAGACCTATGATTTGCAAACAGAAAAAGTTTCATAATTTTAGTGTCTCCAAATGATAAGACACTAGGAATAAAATACAGGGACAATAATATAAATTTTCTGACATGTAGGGAATACATAAATGTATAGATCATTGGACTAACAACACTTTTCTCATGCTATCTTGATGAGGTGTTCAACAAAGGTGTTTTCACCGGGCTACTTAACCCTGTCAGGGGATCTGGCAGGCGAGAATGTTCTTCCTTGGTTCTTATTTTCTGCTTTCTACATTGTTTCAATGTGCTCATCACAATCTGTACTGCAAAGTGCTAAGACACCTGGCCCTACTTCAGAAACTCACATACTCGGCTTTAAGCATCTTAAACTTCTATAAATGTCAATTGAACTGCTCAAGTGCTTAAGTTAAGCATGTTACTAAATGTTACTAACTGGAAGAGTGTAATAAATCCTAATCCAGAGTCCAATGAAATCTTTAGGAGTCTTTATATTGACTTCAGTGGGCATTTTATCAGGCTAATAGAGCTCAACACCTTGCAGAACTGAGCCCTTAAACAGTTGGCTCATTTCACCACATAAGTGGTTGTTTCAGTGGTGGGTGAAGTGATCCCTATGTGTAGTATTTAATACAGCGTGTTTCAGCTTGTTAAGTTAGTAAAGTGCTTTGGGATCACTTGAGAAGAAAGGTACAGCATGAACGCAAGTTATTATTACAGTACCATTTTTTTTTTGTCAGTTAAAAATCACATTAAAATAAATGCTTTAAAGTGAAGGAAATAGAACATGAATCTGTAAAAAGTATGTATCTATTTATGTTTTAAAGAAGAAGCAAGTTGAATAAAACATCTCCAGCAATAGGTAGCCTTGCAAAAAAATCTGAACAATTAAGGGTCAATGGCATTTTGTAAGTGATGCTTTTGCTCTTGACAAATTGGACTCAGTATGCAGGAGTAAATCTGGTCACAAATGTCTGCCACTTCTCAGAGTTGTATTGGCTGCTCCAAAGCAATTAAGTGAAGTGGGTGCTCAAGTTCCATGGAATGTCCCAATTAACAATTAGCAGGACTTGTGCTCATAAGGGTTTTTGGAGATCTTGCACAATATCGTACTGAGAAAGTCACATGAAGGAGACCTGAGTTTCTATATCCTTCCTATAAAAATTATTTTAGAAGTAATGCAAAAAAAAAAAAAAAAAAAAAAAAAACTGAATTAAAAATGGTAGAGTGCCAAGGAAGAAGCAATTGTTGTGTTATAACATATGTTGCTTTTTATCACTGATTTCAGGGATTTAGAATGCACCTTGCCAGACAGCAGGCCAAGCAGTTTGACCAAATCCAAACAGATAACAATTTCTTCCATTAACATATTCCCATCAGTATTTTTAGGGTATCTTGAGAAAGAGGTCTTCTGTAGGGTAACAATGAATCTAGGAATAGCAATGCACTTCAACAAGGTTTTTTGTACTTGTCCAGTTAAGATTTTTTCCCATCAAGCTTGAGGAAGGGTGAAGTTTCCATCAATTTAAGCAAAATGACATTCAGTGTTACTTAGCAAGGCCTCAATATAGGTAAAAGGAAAGGCTAGAAAGAAAGCCTTATGTCAAACTGATGTGTCTGATTTTGGCCCAACCTCTGTACCACCAGTAATGAAACATGTGATGAAGACCTACAACAAGTGAAGCATTGTAAATTATCAAAATAGACTGATTTTGGAACAATAACAACAACAAATATTAGCAGGCTCAGGGCTGAGTTCTTTCTATTTCTAGTCTTGTCTGACACTTTATAGGGATTACTACCCATTATAGACAGTTCTTATGTATCTGTGTCAATATTTTGAAACACACAAGTAATTGACCCTGAAGTCAAGGTACTTTGGTGAGAGCAGCATAGGAATGTTGCAATTGCCCATGCTGCCCCTCTCCAGTAAAAAGGAGACGCCTCTCCAGAACTGCACATTTGCTGACTTTCAGTAGTTTACACAGACCCAAACTGAATGGAACAAATACATCTTCCACAAAGAGATCTTATGTTATATACAAGGATATAAATCCCATTAATTTAGCTATTCAATTGTAAATATTTTTAGCAGGATGTACATTCCCTGCAATATTTGCTTTAAAGTTCCATGTTCTCAGTTACATAATGACATACAAATTAAATGCAATTTCAATTTTTAAACCTGTATCTGTCAGTTAGTTATCAAGGTTTTCTCTTAGTCCCACAAGGCTGCCCATAGCAGTGCTGGAAAGCGCAAACTTTACATTAGTTAGTCCAAGAAACTCCTACTAAAAGGATAAACTCTAATGAATCTTATTTATTACTGATATTTTTGCTTTGTCCACTGAACTCAGACATTGGAATGGGGCCTGATTTAATAGGTGCTATGTCAGCTACTAGAGATGTATGTCAGAATTTAAGGATAGATGGAAGATTTCTTATCATCTAGCCTGACCTGTAAAGTAATGAATCTTGCTCTGCTGTAGGTAGCATGGGTGACAGTGGAGTCCCTAAACTCCATGAAACTTTGATTATTGTAACAGGCACTTTGTATAATCAGTATAGCTAGATCAAATAGCTTGATGTTCTAAGCACCTTGCTAATAAAATTTGCTAATACAAAAATAAAATTTCATCTGCTCATGAAAAGAAAATGCAAATTAATTAGGAGCATGGTCAAAATAATTTAGTTTAAAAAAACCTAAGAATCTTTTTGAAAACATTTCTGTATTGTTCTCATATTTTTAGGCTTTGTTTTGTATTGTTTGAAAGAAAGTATTACAGTGAAATCCTTGACATGCTGAAGGGTTATTTTGCACAAGCTAAGCCAATGGAGCTTTGTTATTTTCTAACATCCAATCTTACAATAACTGAAGAGGATCCAAATAATCTAAATATCTTGATAGTTTATAAAGATGTCCTTGGACTATGTGATTTTGGTTTCAGACCCACATCCAGCTCAAATATGAACTTATTTCAAATAAGGACAAACTTAATTGACAGTTATTTAAAGCAAATCCACCAAAAGCACAGATGAAAAGGCATGCACACAAATGAATGTAAACACACATGCTAGCACATACATCCATAGACATACAGAGTCTCTGATGAGAAGAATGAAAATTATTTCGTAAAAATATAGAGTAAGTTCAAAATATATTTTTGTGCATGCCAGATTGAAACCTCACCATTAAATTTCCTTTTTTTTTATAACCATGTTGATCTTGAGTCCATATTGTAATCAAGGTGTTTGGTAAGTCAGCTCCTTCAGAGATATAAGTAAAAGCCACTTTTTAGGATGTTAAACTGGAAACGTATAGAGTGCAGTTATTGCTTTAGAGAAAATGTCATAGATGTCCTCTAACCTTTTTTTTTTTAGGAATGTACTTCTTGGAGGATTTTTTTCAAGGACTCAGGTCAGGAAGAATCTACCCCAAGGGTAGTTGGAGGGAAGAAAAAATAACAAGGCATGGTGGCACCTAGGGACCACAACATTGTTCACATCCTCTGTAATCATCAGTACACTGCTCAGCTGCTTTGGTAATTTACATAATACCATCCTGACACGTTCACTTCAGTTATCCATCACCATTGGGATGGTGTTTTCTGTTTTCCTGCTTTATTTTCTTTCTCCCTATCTCACTCTCTCTGTGCCTTCCTTACTCTCATTGTGTCTTGTGTTTATCTGGCCAAGCAAAAAGAGATTGATTTCACATTGTTTCTGCCCTCCTTGTTCAACAAATATGAATTTGGCAAATGATGAGGCATCGAGCGCAGCTAATAAGCAAAAATGCACATATAGAGATTTTATTCTCTACATTTTAATGAATACTATCTTTGGGGAAGCTGAAGAGGAGAAGGGGAGCAATAATTTAATGGGTACAGAGGTAGGGGAAGGAGTCAGTTTGATAAAGCTAAATATTAAGGATGTCATGGTCTATATTCACATGTAAAAAGGACTAAACCTGCAAGACACTAAGCTTGTGCCTGTTTAGTTACATCTATTCTCATGAATGGACAAACAAAATCTTTCAGTTTGGGAATTTTCATTTTGATTTCTCTCTATGTATTTTTGATTGTCATATGACAGCTGAATTGACCATCTGAAAATGAGACTTTGGCTTGACTGGTTTATTCCTGTAATCTGACCTACTGAGACCAAACTCTAGGCTTGTTCTCCACATTTTTATTGAATTTATTCTTGATGTATACCTCATTGTAACTGGTACCACCAAGGATGCAAAAGTCACTTTTCTCTCAGAGCAAAGGAAGAATTTAAAAGAGCTCAAAGTAGAATCTACAACACCCCGGAACTGGTTTCAGACACTTAGGATTAGGAGAGCCTTCCCTTCTCCAAGAAACTAGGCCTATTTGTACAAAGGCATGAGTAAGACTGTTTTTAAACTGTTTTCCATTATTAAAGTAGATATTTAGCACTTACGTTAATTCTTTTCCTCTGAACCTCAAGCAGTTAGATTAAGAGTAGCTGTGGCAGTATGCATTTTAGGTGGAGAATAGCCAAATAACATCTGAAAAGTGTCTAGTGCGTGATGAATCCAACTCATTTATATTGCTGTACCTCAGTAGTATTTATTATGAATAATTCCTCATTATCCTTGCTACTTGTAGCCTTTTTCGACAAGGAAGGGGGACATATGAATTTCATGTGAATTTCTCACAAATAACATCTAAATCTTTCTGCCTGATTTTGACATAAAGGAATAAGAAGTACAAAGGCCCCAAATACTATGTTCCTATAATTTTCATGAAAGTAGATAACTGGATTGAGGAAAGAATCTCTTTTGGTGTCTTCACCAAAAAAGGAAGCATCAAATCATTGTTAGAGTGAGAGAATCTACACGAGGGAGAGAGAAGAGTTTGGAATGATACAGTTTCCTACATAGTCAGTAGGGAGGAAATCTAAATGTCTAGAGAAGATATAGATTTTAGATCCCTGAATCTTTATGCAAATGGCTTTCACTCCTCCTTAACAGTAAAAGGCTTTCAAAGTAACTTGTGTCTCTTGTAAAGACTCTCCTCAGAGTCCAAAAGAGTGTAAAAACTCTTCTCAGTTAAGTAGCTAAAGCTTGGTGCAAGAACCTGCAGTATCAGTCTTTGCTCTATGGCAGCTTTGGGTTCAGTTCCTATTACACTAAGATACTGGGACAGGTATATCAGCTGCATATTTTTTGAAGGACAGATGGAGATATGCAGAAAAAGTTACATTTAGATGAATCCACAGTTTAGGTTCTAATATGCTGTGTTATTGCAGCATGAATAGCCCTTAGTTTGCCTGGAGTTAACACTCTAGAAAAAGTTCTATAACTTCTATAAAAAGTTAGGGATCTTGGCAGCCAAAGTCTGTACATAAATTTACATCTTGATTGCATCATATATATGATATGAGTGTTATTTCCAAAATACAGCATGCAAAAAAAAAAAAAAAAAAAAAAAANAAAAAAAAAAAAAAAAAAAAAAAACAACACATTATTTTTAATGAGCAAGACTGTCCTTTCAAAACACTTTGCAAGAAAAATGGAAAAGTGTTTATTACAGACTATAGTTGCATTTTGTATCAAGATCACTGCTAAAGCCTCCTTATATTCTTTGATTCTTCTTCCATAAAGAAGTTTATTTTGATAAAGAAATACAGGACTTACTGAAGACTCCTTAGAGATGTTTCAATTAAATCTCCTCTTCTTATATATAAAATCCATGTGGCAGAAGCAAATTCAAGGCCCTATCCTGCAAACACTGATACAATGAGACTACTCAAGAGAGCTCTCGAATGATCTCAAGTATAGGCTCCACTAGACGAATTTAGCCTTGGCAAAATCAATTTTTTTCCATGTGTATTAACATTGCTTTATGCCACGTCTTATTTTTTTTTTATTCAAGAGGAAGAAGGACTTCTTTATGACACAAAAAATATGTCACCCAAGCTACCTTGTATATTGGAAGTCAGCCTTTGACTAGTCAAACCAAATACATAGGATGTTCAAGAACTATAGTCGGGCTAGGAAAAATATAAGAAAATATGAAGACTCTTTTTGGGCTTCATAGAAAGACTTTGAATACCAATTATCTCTGGGGTCTTGAATCAAGATCTTATAGCAGCCGGTCATAATGCTTGAGCTAACTACAGACAATATGATTCTTTAACTTTTATAATCTTTAATATTCTGTTATCTGACATGTTACAGCTTTTCTTTGATACAGAAGACAAAGATGGTATAATGAGAGATGATTAATGATCATAGTTTTGGTATTCTGATCTGTTCCTGATAGTAGCTGAAGTTGCAAGATAATAGCCGAACCTTTAGCAAACTACAGCTATTCACTCTCTTTTCTTCACATTACAGTCTAGTGCTTTGTATGAGACTCATCCATCTCCTTACATGAAGCTAAAAATCTGCTATTTTAAACTAGCCTTACTATATACATATTTTGTGTAAGTGATACTAATTATGAAAAGAAAAAAGCTGTGCAAGATGACAGTGATGTGCTCTTATTTTGGCTTCTTCGACACTGGGCTTCAGCTCATTGTTTCAGTAGCCATTAATGTGGCTGTCATAGTTCCTCCTGGAATAGCTTCTGAGGGGCTCGGTTCAGGCAGCAATTTATGGTGGTGCAGAGAGTACTGCCAGCACAGTTAAAGGAGACCTCCTGAGCTCTGGAGCTCTAAATCTTCAACCACTTGACATTAGCGAACAACATAACTCTGTTTCCATTTTCCATGAGAAGAAAAAAAAAAAAAAAGAAGACCACTTTTGTAATTTTCCTTTTTTTTTTTTTTAGACCTGGAAGAGAGGCACGCTGGCAACTGATACCAATGTGACCTCTGTCTGACTGACAGAAGGTTCATCATTGTGCACTATACCTGTCACCTCAGTAATGGATGTAGTTTCAGCTGCCCAGTGATTGCACAGTGAAAATTCCCATCCCTGACCTGTAAGTTGTAACCTCTGGGTGCATTGCATGAAATGCAGATTCACTGGTGAGGTATGCAGATGTTGACAAGGTGTGGAAAATGAATGAGAGAAGATGAGTGTTTTCTAACCTCCATTCAAAAATGCTCTCTGATCAAGGACCATTTAGGAAAAATATGCACAGATACCATAAGCAGATACAGATCTCCATTTTATTTATTTTATTTTATTTTATTTTATTTTATTTTATTTTATTTTATTTTATTTTATTTTATTTTATTTTATTTTATTTTATTATTTTTTTCCGGAATGTGGTCTGCAAAGAATACAGTTCTGAGAGGAATACAATCTGAGTTGGGATAAAAAAGATTTCAGAACTCCTTTTGTGTCTTCTAAATCATTATATGATGGCTAAAATTATATGAAAATGTTTTTATTTTCTACATAGTTTCACATTCCAAATAAATTACCTTACTCTCTTAACATTGATGGTCTAATTGTGTATAGAATATATTATTTTTTAATAAATTTACAAAGCCTGGGAAAATCCATATGGAATTTGTATCCATGGAGGAATTCTCATCAAACAACTAATATTGTGCTTTTGTCAGTTGAAAGTTGGAAAGGTTCCTACCTATTATCACTTGATTAAAGCACACAGATATTGAAATCTCAAAGAAAATCAGAAATCACATGAACTTTTGCTACTATTTCATTCTGTGTTGACAAGGCTATAGGTAATGAACCAGTAAGCTACAGATTTAATGGGACTGGATACCCATATATTAAAAATGAACAACAAAACAACTACAGAAATTGTAGTTCAATGCTGGATATATCCAATATTATAAAGTTACTTTATTTGTCCTGGAGTTTATGGTATAAATTGAATTAAGGCACACATACATACATTCCATTTTTGTCTTTTGGAGGAGCACCTTTCTAACTTTTTATTGTGATAAAGAAAACTATTAGATCCTGTCAGGACCAGGAGGAGAGAAATCATTTTTTATTGAAATAACAAAATGATAGTGTCAGACACTGAGTCCAAGAGATAAAATATTACCTGTAATAAACATGTTACATATGGGATTAGACATGGGCCCCTAGAATTACAGAACAAAAGGAGTTATAGAAAAGAAATAACATTAGTACTGAAAAATAATGACTAGTGTTCCTATCATGATTAAGAAATATATATATATAAATATATAAATATATAAATATATAAATATATAAATATATAAATAAATTAATGGACTTTAAACAAAAGGAAATCACAAAATCACATGCAGGTTCTGTTTTAGGCCTAAGTCTGTCAGTTGTGTCCTCATCTATGGTTTCACTAGCCCAAATACAATTTCTGTGAGTGATTGGATCACTTACTGAGATCATGACCTTAACTGATGACTTACAGCATTCAAAGGCAAAATATAGGTAACTGTTCAGCTCTCCTGGATAGTCAACTTTTGCAGTTTTGATCTCCTCATTGCTCATTCTCAAGAGGGTAGTCAATGTGTTACCTGGGACTAAAAGCATGCTACAGATATATTTACAAAATTCACTGCAATTTGATGTGGCCAGCATTGCTTAATTAAGCAAATAATCAGGCATTTGTGTCTGCTCCTCTCTCTTGCATCTTTCCTTATCACGTTTTAATTTGCTTATCCCTGACAACATGGGGTAAAGCAGCAGCATATAAACATCCACCCCCTCCTTCATCAACCCGGTACTCTGGTGGTTGTTTGTAAAACTTGCAAGACTTAAATTATGTGCCTATGGAGGATACCTGGAAATGGTACTTGATATGAAACTTATTTTTGGTTCAAAATTATCCTTTTGCCACCAGTTGAAAGAGTAATTGTTTTATTTTTCCAAGAAATTACTGGAAGAATTCCAGACTTTTGTTCTGGAGAAATAACAAATTTTTGGATGCTGCATGGGAACCAGTACCTGGTTCCTACGTCCACTCTGATTTTCTGGCGACCTCAAGGAAAATATGTGGTTCTCAGAAAGAAAGAAAGAGAAAAAGAAAGATCTGATTTTCAGAGTAGTCATTCAGGTGTCTCTCACTGGTTTTGGCATTCCTACACATTTCCTGTCCATGCATCCGCTGGCTCAGGGCTGTGGGTGGTGTCAGGCCCTTACTGGAAGGGCTCATGCAAACTTGCCTGACCAGCACTGACAACATGGTGCCCCAAGACAGCATGACAGGATACGTGGGGCTTGCCTCTGGCTGAGCAAGCCAAGCCACCCTTGTTCCCAGCTGCAAGCAGATGTGCTGCCGGGAAAGGCAACCTCATGCTTTCCCTGCTGCTGCGATCAGCACTCCCACAAACCCATGCCTGAACACGGGCTTGTGTCCAGACTCTTTGGATACAAGATAAAGTTGGGCTCAAGCATTGCTTTGTGCCTATGCTTAAAAGATAAAAAAAAAAAAAAAAAAAAAAAAAAAAACCCTCCACCTTAGTTCTGAAGAAAATGATGCTAATAATCCTTTATTTCTCCCGCCCTTTGCCTTTAATTATCCATCTAGCGATTAAAACTCTTGTCTTTTCTCACATTTTCCAAAGCCTAGCACAATTTTAACTTGATCATAGTCAGGATCTCTGGACACTACTCTAATGCAGGTAATTTTAATGATAAGAGCAACGCCCCAAGGGTGTTGCAAAGTTATCCTAATATCCAAAGCTGATTGTAATTTTATTTAGATTTTATATTACTGACTAAGAGTGTTTATCTTCTTGCCATGTGCGGACATGTAGTTAGTGCACATTGGTTATGGGCTTCCAAGATAATGTAATGCAAACAAATCATATATCGTCTGAGAATGAGTCAGGCCCACATTTCAACTTGATTTGATTTACTGTCACCTGTGTTGCAATGACTATTACTCTGTTGAAATAATAAAAGAAAGAGAATAAGGGCTTTTAAGGCCAGTGTGGGAAAGCACCTATTATATAAGCATGTTTAAATTGTAATAATAATAATAACAATAATAATAAAATGTTAGAAGAATTAGAGCACTAGGAATTAAATATATATTGCATCCTCGGATAATGGACCATATCTTGCCTTGGCACCAAGCTGGGTTAATCTAATAAATCTCTTCTGTCTCTAATTTTATTCCTGTCGATGATCAAGACTGACTCAGATTTTGTGAAAACAAAAGGAATTCCAGACTGTGCAGACCTTACTCCAGGTTCAGACTACTGCATACTGTAGGGCAGCACAGGGGAAACTGCAAATTCTGATCTTGAGCTGATCTTCTCAGCAGTTTCCACTGAAGACTAAACTGAAAAGAAAGATCCAAATCCTCTGACACACTAATCTGTCTCAGGTGGTCCAGTTTTGATCCAAGCTGTAACATGAACCAAGTTTTGCAGCTTCCCATAGAGAGACATTTTGTGAGCATATGAGGGAAAGAGTGCATTAGATGGCTTTCTAGGACAGAAAATCAATGCTCATTTTTCTAAATCACTCTTTTGGCAAAAATTGTTCCTCACAACATCCAGCCCTGCTACCACTCCCTTTCGTGCACCGGTATGTGTTTTGCCTTCTGGATCTGGAACCGAAAGGTGTCTACTGGCATTATTTTGCTGGGTGTTTTTGCTGTGGATACACTCTGAACTGCTGGAATACCTGCTGCTCTCGAGCACAGATAACAAGGTAATGTAAGAAAGGATTTCAAAGGAGACACACAGACATGTTGTCTCATACCTTTTCTGCTACTCATTATTTAAAGTCTGAGAGAGAGATGTGGGGGAAAAAAAAGAGCTCTTCACAGGTCCCATGGGGATGCAAAGACATCAGCTCGTGAATATTTCACAAGTGTATCTCTGTCCTGTAACATTGCTATACAGTCACCTGCAGTTCAAAGGTAAGGACAACACAGAATACTGTATATTTCATTACTGTGCCAAGCCCGAAAGCTTAATTCTTGCATTTATAAAATCTTTTTTTTTCTTTTGAGAGATTAACATTTCAGTAACAATGAGATACATTTATAAACTAAATATAAAATCAATGCATACTCTCAATATGCTGCATTTTCTCCACATCTAGAAAATCTCTAAGCTGTCAGCTACACTGAAAACTCAAAGACTTTGTTTATTTTAAACTGGCTCTAAATGGCAAAAGGCAATCCTTCTTCCTCTTGTTCTATTTTGCAGTCCTAGGTTCAGCATATCTGAATTGATTGTTCTTGCCATAACATTAGCTACTGAAACCAGGCTCAAATACGCATCCCTATTCTATAGTTGTATCTTTGAATTTTTTTTTAATGGAATGGCTCCTGACAGTATTCAGGATATGTTTGCTTGGTGATTGTAACTGTACCATTTCCAACTTTTGGGAAGACTTTCTTCTTTCTGTTGACAAGAGTGTATTTTCCATCTCTCTCTCCTTGGAATTCCCTTCCTTTTCCCTTTTTCCCCTTTGCACATCCCAGAAGGATTTGCCTTCTTCCCTTCATCTGACAGTGACCTCATCAAATTGGTTCCAATAGTGGTGGTGGTGCGGGGGGGAAGCATAAGAAATGAGGCTTTCAGTGCTGGCCCTCATAAAAGAGAAAGGAAAGCAGGAGGAACTCTTAAGTATAATAATGAGCAAAATTCAAAATACAAATTGCTTTTACCCATCTTGACTAGCAAACAAAGCAAAACAACATCAGCATGCATTGTAGTGCTTTGTAAGATACACGTTGTTAGAGCCTTGTGTTTTCAGTTAGCTGATTCTGTAATAAAAATTGTTGGTACTGGCAGCATTGCATCATTGTTTTTAGCAAGAAAAAGCAATTTGGCCTATTGTTTCCAGAAACAGTTTTCTCTTATAAAAACAATATAGTTGTTTAACCTAAATATAAACACACATGATGTCAATAACTTTATATACATTACAGAGTGCTACATGGTCTTTAACAACTGTCAGTGCTAACAGATAAATGCTGCGTGGCTGTTTTTGCTCGTTTATTACCAAATTTGAAAGGCACTAAGGTTAATCTTGCCTTTGTGCAACAGGACATTGTGCATTCTCCACACACCAAAGTCTCATCTTTGGGAAGTGGAAGCTTGCCTCTGCAGAGCTAAATGTAATGTTGCTGCTAATGCTTTCCTCCAGTTTGTTTGCTGGTAAATCAGTAATTTCTAGAGTGTTGAGGAGTGGAATAAACTAAGAAAAACAAGAGACATTCTCATCTGAGGTCTGGAAGTGATGGACAAATTAAAGCTGCTTCATTGTTCTACTGTAACTTCCCCTCTGTGGAACAGCATCGTTAATTTTCAAGGAAGACTCTGATAATGAATTTGTTAATGCTAAAGCTGTACAGTTCACCATGTTAGTTATCAGCTGGAGGTCAGTATCCTCTGGATCAGCAGATTATTTGGACAGTTCTCTCTTGACTTTTTTTCTTTTAATAAAGATTACTCGCACACGAGGACCTCAGATTTTCTTCTCATAAAGCAGCAGGATGATGACCTTCTATGACACCCACAGCGTTACTCCAAATGTGACTAAACGAGCTGTAGGAAATCGTCCTCCTTAGCACCCCTGCATTCCTTCCTTCTGCCCTGTGCCCTGCTGCATGGTCAGCGTGGACCACACAGACGTTGGCTACATCTCGGGAAGTGAAGTGAAAAATGCTTCAGCAGGCTGAGTGAATTAAGCTCTGGAAAAGCTGTTGCCCACAAGGAGGAAAATGTTTGCTGTGCATATAGCAGATTTATTTATTTTGTTGGTTGCAAACAAGCTGGAATTCAAAATCAGTAATAGAAGGGGCTGTACAAATCCTGTCCTGGGAAAGAAAAGAGAAACTGTGTTAGGGTTAAAACACAGATAAAGACATGTAAGTGCAGTGTCAACCTGCTCTTGGCCCATGGCATTAGCATTAACATCAGAGCTTTACTGAAACCTGCCCAGAAAGAGAGACATCAGCAGCTGTGTCCCCTTTGGGAGGTTCTCTGGCTGATAGGTCAATGCACTTCTGATGCCACCTCAGTGTTTTTGAGAGAAAATGGTGTCTATGAGATGAAAGGGGACACCTGCCCACACCTGCCAAGCACAACCATGCTAGATGGCAGTTGGAGTCACATAATTAATGAGACCATGGAGGATGAGCTGTAGTTTGATCAAAGTGTTCCCAACGCATCGCATAGCTTTAGTACAAATTTACTGGAGGCTGTTAATCATTGTAATAGAATATCATGGGACCCTGAATACTGTTACTTATAGAGGTGAGTGAGTGCTCATGTGATTAGACCTCCAAGAATAAGAGCACATTGTTCAAGTAAAAGTGGAAGGATTCAGTATTAAATCACTTCAAAGTACACTCATAAGCATCAGGCACAGAGTGCCATCCCCTCCTCCTTCTCCTCCTGGCCAACTTTTCCTCAGGTTGCTTTCACGTATGTTTTCACAGCAAATCATAAAATAAGGTGAATCTGTATAAGAACCCAAAACTTCAGCACATTTTATTATAAAGACAAATTATACATTTATTAATTATGTAAAGATAACTGGATTTTCCTTGTGGCTTCCAATTAGCATTAGTAGGGTTAAAATTAGCAAATAAAAGAACAGTTCTCATAAATATAAGAAAATAAGCTTCCTGCATCCTGGTTTGAATCAGGATAACATGCTCCTGAGTAGAAACAAATACCTTGTAACTCCTTTGAAATACCTCATTTGCATATGACATAACAGCGAGGTATGGTAGGAGTTAAAATGACATTAATTCTATAGAAGAGATAGGAGTTGACTGTTTAATAGTTTCTGTTTAATGCTAGGCCACACAGACAAATGCTTCTGTGAATTATCTAGAGAGCTGTTAGGGAAGGAAAGATATTAATTGGTCTGATGCAAACTGGGAGGGACATGTAAGAAAGGGAAAATGAAGGGGAGTGTGGAAAACCACAGTTGTAGCTATCTGGTTCATCTGAGCATTTTTTTGGACTACTCATCATTGCAAAATCTTACTTCATTGGTTGAAACACGTTTGGGCATGCTATTGATTTTTTGGGGAAAGGATCATTAGTCTTTTATTATAAACTCTTGATTTATACTACTCTCGGTTCATTGGTTCCTGGGGGAGAATATTCAATTGATTGGCTAAGCTCTAGGTTTTGGTTGATTTTATTTTTTTCTCTCTCAATTCTTTTTAGTTCAGTCTTTCTTTTTTTTTTTTTTTTTGGTGTCTTGTTTGTCTGATATGATCAATACAAGGATTTTGATCAAGCTTTTATACTTATCATTTAAACAAAAAAATGTGGTTTTATCTGTAGTCAATATTTTATTCGAGAAGCCGAGTCTCGCAAGCATGATTATAACTGGCAAAATCCCAACCAATATTAAGAAATAACTACATGTTTACAAAGTGCAAATTCTCTAAAGGAAATACTTCCAATAACTTTACTGAGGAAAGAATTTGAAATAAATCAGAGGTTTAGGTCTGAAGATACCTGCAGGGTCAGACAACTAATATCCCACCATTAGACAACTGCAACTAAATTGTCTAATGTTTCACACAAAGCCATTTTAAACGTGGCACAAATACTGAGGGGCTTTTTTTGTTAACATATGTTTCACCCTCCACAGAAATTTTACCTCTATGAATCTTAATAACATATTTCATACTGCTATTCTAATGTGGAAGAAAAGTCCATCCCCCTACTTGAGAACTCTCATTACTGTGCATATCATAAGAAAGGAGTAATTTTATAGTTCTGCTTATTAAAGGCAGAGACCTTTGAATAGAGATGGCCAAGAGTATGACGCAAGTGTCAGCAGGGTTAGTAGCTGCTCGGTGTGCAATGTTGAGCTCCATTCAGGGATCATGAGGAACAGTGGCTACAAATATGTGATCACTGAAAAATGACAGAAATTCAGCTGTTGTGTTGTCACAGAGTAAAGATGATTTTTCATGTGTGAGTTTAGCAAAATGCCTTGTAGTAAGCACCTCAGCAACTGTCCTTTGGGCTGTAGGACTGTGCATCTTTTAAGGCACAGACTAATCCTGCAGTTTTATTCCTGTTTTAGTTTCCTTTCTTAACCTATAGGAGCTATGGAGAGGAGGGGGCAGAAACGTATCTTGCCAACAATGCCATAAACAAATCACGCAGAATAAATGTGTAGGCTCTTCTTAGATGCATCACCCTGTTTCCTTTGATTCTGATAGTCCCATTAGTAATACTGCCATTGCGGTGTGATTTATTTAGGGTCTTTGTTTGTGCAATTGAGCTGTGCAGCATGTGGCTTGTTATGGGATGTGGTTCAGTACATCTGAATAGTGTAACCCTATGGAATGTGGAAGTAATGTGTTTTGCCTTATGTATCTTCTTTTTCTGGAGAATTATATTACAACTTGATTTAATATTTACCTGATGTTTCACCTATTGAAATGAGACATTTAAAAAGGGGGTGAATTTGCAGCTGCTTGTTTCTCAGAAAAGATCAACTCTTTCTGTAATTAATATGGGAGATAACAATTTAAAATAATGAAACACACATAATATGTTTGAAGAAAGCAGCTTGTTGCTATAATTAGAACTAGAATCAAATTGTTCTGATGGCAAACATTATTTATTGAGCTCTGTGTATGGAAGCAGCTTCAGCAAGTAAATAACATGAGTGGGAAAATATCAGAAGTACACGGCATGGAAAAATAAGGCCAATAGGAAAATCCTTAAGTTGAACTTCTTGAGGCTTCAAAAAGAAGAATAAAATGCTCAGAGCAGGGAGCTCATAAACTGAGGGAGGCCAGTGTTTATGGAGGAGCACATGGATCTATGATCAGCTCCTGACAGAGCCACAGATTTTGTTCTGTGGTATAAGGACAAAAGACTTGCCAATATGTTATGCTATGTCCTTTCCACTACAGCACTGATGCACGTGGTGAAAATGCACCCATTCCTCTGAGTCTTTTGCTATAGTTTCAATTTGCCCGATGGAGCTAAGGCAAATGGCCTGCTCTCCCTGCTAATTACTCTTCTAACAATTTCTCATATGTGTCTTTGCTAATGTTGCACTTTTTGCGCTGTTTACTGTGCAAAAGTCTCATGTGAGAATCATTGTGTTGGCCCAAACTTGGTCTCCTGCTTCTGGTGGATTTGAGCTGTTTATTGGTGATTTCTCAAATCTTTACTTTGATGATGAAGTCTGAAAACATTTTGTACAAGACCTTGGGGTATCAGTCAGGTTTGTTCTCCCCTTGGCTTTCTATGCTGTGTTGTACTGAAAAAGACACGAGAAGCATGACTCCTCCTCTATCATTCCAATCTGCAAAATCTTTGCTTATTCTGAAAATGAAGCTGTGTTTCACTGGTCAAGAAATATATAAGCATAAAGATAGAAAAAGTTTGAACCTCTGACCCTGTCAGAGCTGTGTCACTAGCTGAGGAATTACCAGACTAAAATGAAGTGTTTAATCACCACTGGGGAGCAAATCAAGGCGCAAAACAAAAAATATTTTGATACTGTTCCCTTGGTTCAGCTTCTGCTAATTAAGAGTGAAACCTTTGTCTGAGATTGATAATGGAACTGTCAGTATTTTATGCTATGTATTGTGGAGCATATCCAAACATATTGCTATTGGGAGGCTGGGCAGCTTCTCCCTGCTGAGGAATGCTTGCACACTGGGCAGTGCAAGCAGAGTGGAGAGATCCCGTTCCTTAGCCCTCCACCGCCTCCTTCTCCAAATAAAACCATAAGGGAAAAGCCAGGGAAAATGTGCTGCATTTTCTTTGCATTGTGCTGTTGGCTTAGCTGGGATGAATCACTTCATTTGTAAATTTGGAGCAGCAAAAGGATTTTATTGATTAATTTCTTCATACTTTTGAAAAATAATTTTTAGCATTGTGTCTGCTTTGGGCTGGAACATTACAACCAATATACAGTGTTCATTCCTGGTAAGCATTTGCTTTATTAACAAGAGCATATGTGCACTAGTGCTACAGAGGAAAAATAACAGTCATTGGTTAGAGCAGATTACTCTTTTTTATATGAAGTTGCTCGTTTTAGCTACATTTTCCACACACATCTTAGGCTCTTCAATAGTTTCTGTATTTGTAAAAGGTTTAGAACAATATTGTGTATTGCTACAGCTTTGCCGTGATTTTCAGTCTTTCCTTGGGCACCTCAGCATCAGCTGATCTGAGAGGATCCTGTTCAAAAGGAGGCACCTCCAGTCCTCAAACTCCACCTTGTTGGCTGTCATTACAGCTGAATCTGAAACACAGAAGTGAAGACTGAAAAACCCTGATCAGTGAGCAAAAGCAAGGTGCTTAAACCGCTGTGCAGATAAGTGTATTGCAATACTTAGGAGAAAAAAAAAATAAACAGGTAGAAATTTCATCTCTCGAGTAGCTCCCCAGCTTCCTGGAGAGCAGAATAGCTGCATGATAACATCTGAGCATATGATAACATCTGAGCATATGACAAACCCCTCAGACTTCCTCTGATGAGTTTGTCTTTTTCCGGTAAACTAGTTTTATTGATATAAAGTGGTATCAGAAACTGAATTCCTCCTACTCCATGCAGACATTTACCAACTGGCCCTTGTCATCATGGCTTGTGCATGCCTCACACACATTAATGGACTGTATCCATAAACTCTCCAATGAGGGCAGGAAAATTTCCCCCATTTCTACAGATGGGGGAAAAAAAAAAAAAGGTAGATATGATGCTCTTGTCTAGGCTCTGAAAACATCTCAAAGGAATAAAAGAAACTTCTGAGTTAGACTTCACACCTATACATGAACTCAGAAGGGGGCATTGTCATCATCCTCTTTTTAAGGGACAAATAGCCCTCATTTTGCAAGAGGGGGAAATGACTTTCCTGGGGTTATACTGGTAATCTGTGTCCCTTGAGTACCACTCCAGTACTCTTCTGTGAGGTTATCTTTCCATTATAATTTCTCTGTAGCAGTTATTTAGTAAATAACATGAAGAATTTTCTGTTGTTTTCATTTTTAAATGCATTTCATGCTCCAGGTTCACTGCAGCTCAAGGAAGTCTAACATATATTTATAAAGCCAGACAATATATAATGATCTTAGAGACAATATTGTTGTCCATGATGTATGAAGCAGAAAAAACAGAGTTTGATTTTCATAAGCTCTAATGACCCTCCTGGGCAGTTGGAAATGTACATTGTTTGAGATAATCAGACAAACTCATTCCATTATAAAAAGATGTATTGTTTCCATTTTATGTTTTCACAAGCATTTTCTCTAATTATTGCTGACATTTCTAACCATATTGTGGAGTTTTTCAGGGAAAAAAAAAGATTTTATCTCCATTAAAACTGGAAACAAACTGCTGCTAACTGTTTTTATAAACTTAAAACACTAAAATAAAATGAAATACATTACAGCAATTAGGAAGAATTATGGCAAAGTCTGTCTTGCCTATATTTTCCCAGGAAAAAAAAAAAAGGGTATACCAAAATTACTATTTTTACAATATGAATCTATTGTTCCAAGAAAGCCCCCCCCAAATGTTTTGCATTACTATGGATATTGTTTAACCCTTTCATATTCCTAGTGTTGAAATATCCCAGTTCTTTTTAATAGATGCAGATATAGCTATGTAAATTCCTTCCTAGACTAAGACATTGGGCAGCATTTCTCTAAGGTGTGCTTTGCTTAATCGCAAGGGTTTGAACCCAGTGGTATAAGATTTTCTGAATTGTATGCAATGATACTTTTATGAACTGATAGAAAATTCAGTAGTTGCCATTGGTTAATCAGCATATTCTTGGTTAATCCTGTTGCATTTGTAAGTCATGTTAAGAGCTTGATCAAAGTGATATTATGGTGGGGAGAAGTAATGTTACTCATTTGTATTACTTGGAGGCAATTTCAATCTTAACCAAAACCAGATACTTTTGTTTGTTTCCTGTAGAATGCTGCAAGTCTAACGTTTGGTTAAAACCAAGGATGGTTTGGCAGATCATATTTATTCTAAATAACTTTAGATATAGAAAATTTCAGGAATCAAAATGCAGTCATTTTCCAGGATTAGCTGCAGCAGTGACCAGGAGAAGGAAAGCCAGTGAGATATTTACATTCCTGATGGTGCTGTTGGGTGAGCCCTAGCTCTTTTGCTACACCAGTTTCTTGTGTTGATTGCAGAAATAGGCTAGTTATGATAAAATAAATAAATAAATAAATAAGGGATATTCTGTCTGAAAAAATAAACAAATAATTCAATCCTCCATAGTAACCACAGGCTGTACTTAAACAAGTCCTCACGAGTTGTGTTATTCACAATAGCTGACCACTTCTGAAGTTGTGCTCAGATATCAAATTAGGTCCTCAGATATTTCTGGTTATTTGCATTGTCCAGTCCTTAATGTTCTCTGGAGATCAGACCTGCTTATCAATGCATATTTTTCTCAAAACATTTTTTTTTCTGAATATGCTACTGTTTTTCTAGAACCAAAATTTTTAATAGGAATTGATATAAGTGAAATGTACTCCCTGCTCAAATGTAACAGATGCCATTCTGACTGGAGTAAATCAGCTGAAATACCTATTGAAAATAATTACTTTTCTTGATATTAACTGTTGCAATGCTTATGGCCCTCAAAGAGCATTGAACAGCTTATTTATTCTAAAATTTTGTATCTCATGTAGCAAAATGCAGGGATGAGAAAAGACTATGAGTGTCCCGAGAGCTTTGCTATACCCCTTTAAATCAAGTGAAGCTTCTATATGACAGGGTTGCACAGGTCACAGTTGAATATATGCTCTTAACACAGTTGGGTTTAAAAGAAATTTCTTTTTTTATCAAAATTTTTTTTCAATGTAAAAAACTAACTGTGGTTTATTTTTCTACCAGGGCAAATTGAAACAAAGCAGTACAATTTTAATTAGGATTATTAATCTTACCATTTACTCAATGTATTTTGGAGACTTTTGGCATCTTTATTTGAGGTCCTGGACAGTCTGTCAGGTTCCTCAGTGGAAGAGGCTTTAAACGATAATTGCTCTGTAATTCCAGGTTGTGGAATAATTGTGGTCAGTACAATACTGGAGCCTTTAAAGTCAAAATGTTCTCATTTGATAATAAACAAATGATGTCAGTTTACCATTTCTGAATGAAATGGTAAATTTCTGAATGAAATGGTAAATTGAGAAAATTGAGAAAAAAATATGTATGACAAAAAGTATTTGTCTTTTTTTTTTCTCAATTTAAAAAAACAAATTAAAAAGTACTGACTTATCATTTGGGATGGTTATTTGATTTTTTGATCTAGTAAACAGTGAAAAACTGCAAATTGATCCTGATTGCTGAGAGGGTTATTGATTTTTTTTTCCTGTATCCTTTCTGAATTTTATATATATATAAAAATATATATATATAAATATATATATATATATATACACCAAGAGTTTGGAAAGAAAATAAGCAGAATGTAAAATCACAGAAGTATAAGGCTAATATTTTGTTCCATGTTTTTGTCTTCTGCCTGAGGAAATGTGCTGTGTATGAAGCATAGTTTAAAAAAAAAATGTTTCTTTGAAGACAGCAGACAACACAATTTTAGTAAATATAATATTTATAGGACCTTGCAATTAATTTACAAAAATTTTACATCAAAAATGTATGCTGATGATTTTAGTCTTCAGGGACGACAATTGTCTCCTCAGTCATGTTTTCATACACTAAAGGCAATTATTGTTGCTTCTAGCTGTAATAAAAAAATAACCGAAACAGATAGAAGTGTCTTGGTAGAAATTGAGCTGAAACTCCCACTGTGGAAATAATCAGAAAATTAAAAGCTCTGCAATCTTGCAAATAACATTGCAACTTAATATTATTGGAACATAACATTATTATCTCTTTTTATGGGGAAAACAAACATAAGTATGTTTCCAAACAACGCTGATGTTATGGTTTCACTTTATTGGCCAAAAGAAAAAAAAATGGGGGGAAACAATAACTTTTTGGAGTTGCATATCAAATAACCACCTGGGAATTTGTGGCAAATGATCGGCAGTGTCAGGATTATATTTCTGTCACTATTGGGTCAGCACCTTCTCCACTGATCTAAGTCTCCACGACACCTGGTAGACATGGCCCAGCTACCACTTTAGGGGCTCTAAACTAAATATTATTTATGCTTGGTTCACTTATTCTCTTATTAGCTGTTGATAGCTTTACAACTTCAACAGGACAATTAAAAATTAAGAAAAGAGGAAGCATCATATCATTTCACTGTCCAAGTTTGCTTTAGTACTTTGTCTTCATTTCATGAACAGGGCTACCTGTTTGCTCTGTTTTTCCTAGCAATGATCTTGCAGGACTGATGAGCAGCTGTCCATGATTTATCCTCAAAGGAAGATAAATATAAATCACTATTTTTTTTCCTCCCCTAATGGTGAGTCTACTCTTGGCTCTATTTCTGTATTCATGCCCGCTGAAATATTCCACCACCCCTGTGGATCAGCTCCTGATGTAGTGGACGTGCCAAAGAGAGATGTTGTGGGGCATGGTAAGCTCTGAGTTGCTGCATCAACACGGCTCCGGGTACTCCATGTGTGCCAGGAAGGGTGTGGGACAGGAATTGCATGCACATACATGCTTTTGCTTTTCCATTCATGCTGGTTTGCTTTACTGTCATGAAGGAAGCGTGTGTCCATGTGGGATCTTATTGCAGCCTGCAGGCGTGTAGCTGCTAGTGCTGGGTGGCAATTGCCAACGTGATTCTTAGTGATTGCATGGGCATTTCCCAAGAATGAGAATGAGAATTAAATCTCGCTTTTACTGGGATGGGGAATCGCTGCCTTTTTTTTTCCCTTAAGGAACACTGACATTTTGTGAAATATTGGATGGGTGGGGAGGAAATTGTGCTACTTTGGCTATTTTGGTTGACTCTAATCTTGAAAAGATGAGGAGAGTCTGATTAAAACCCAGCAGTGTAAAAAGCTAAACCTACTGCTTCTGGAGTGGGAGGATCTGGATTTGCTATGAAGATGAGAAGGTAGGCAATATAAAAGATGCAGATGGTGTGCTGCTAAAAGACCAAGGACAGAGAAAAGAAAAAAGAAAGAGAAAGAGAAAGAGAAAGAGAAAGAGAAAGAGAAAGAGAAAGAGAAAGAGAAAGAGAAAGAGAAAGAGAAAGAGAAAGAAAGAGAAAGANAGAAAGAGAAAGAGAAAGAGAAAGAGAAAGAGAAAGAGAAAGAGAAAGAGAAAGAGAAAGAGAAAGAGAAAGAGAAAGAGAAAGAAAGAGAAAGAAAAGGAGAAAGAAAAAGAAAAGGAGAAAGAAAAAAGAAAGTGGTGAAACACAAAAATATCATCCTATCACCGTTCCCTGGACATCAATATTTTTTGAAGGCTGTCCAAACCGACTCCTACCGTAAAGTCTGTTTGGGAATGGAAAGGAGCATCTTCTTCTCCAGGTTTAATTTCCCAGTAACTGGCAATACCTACAGGCACTACTATCTAATATCTGACAGCATATAGCATCTAAATATGATAGATAAGAGCCTGGCAGACAGGCAGGGGACTCCCTCCCTCTGTTTATTCATGTGAAATTGGGAGGAGAGAAAAACCTCCACAGGATTTCTGACCCTCTCTTTCAGCTCCACCCCTGTCAAAAGCTGAAACTAATGAGCTGGAAATAGGAAATGTGCAAAATAACTGACACTTCCCTATCTGAACTGCATTCCTTAAGAGTTGTTTTTTTTATTACTAGATAAATGCTTTGACATGTGTATTTATGTGAAGTCTGAATGTGATTTAGATACCAACTACCTGCTGAGCTAGGAATATTTGCTTCCTACTTAAACCAATATGTTTATTTAAAGGATCTTTAAGTTTTAAAATGCCCTTGGCTTCTCGCTCCATAAATGGGTAACCTTTGTATATGGAATGCATTGTGCACTCCATTTGTTATTAATATAAAGTAATATTTTCCTTTTGCTCCACTCCATTCTTTTCTTTGCGAGCCCTTTTACTGTAGCAGGCATGTGAAGAAATGTGCATATGCATGTTGGGAAGTGGAAGGAAAAGGCTGATTCTCAGAGCTAGTGCTTGGAGATCGTGTCCCCCCATCTTGCATAAAGTAGCGAACAAAGGGGCTTTGTTACTCTTGCAACAAATTATTTGGAGAGGTAGGATATTGCCTTTGTTCTGTGTTTTTTGTATAGCACAATTGGGTTGGAGGTTGTGGATATGGCTTTGATATACAGAATAAATGGCAGTGTGCAGACAAAATCAATTTAATTCAGCATTTTTATTAAATATAGTCTCATAACTGAGTTCTGTGCTTCCAGGAGTGAATTTTTAACTTTCCTCTTGGTTATTCAAGCTGAGCTCAGGTGAGGCTTTACTCAGGTAAAGCTTGCTTTAAAATCAGTGGAAAAATCTTAGTAAGAATATCCAGATTTGGCTTGAAATGCAAAAATTACTTATTTTTACATTGCAAAAAAAAGTACTATTTTTGGATCTTCTGATATGGAAGTGTTTGGAAAGCTGTCAGCAGTTAAAAACCATGGCCCTAATTTGAAATTTCCAACTGAAATATGGACACTTTTTTTTTCAAGAAAATTCATCTTGTAAATAAAATCATCACTATAATGCTGGCTAATCCCTTCTAGGATGAAGCCAACACAACAGGATATTAAGGTTCCTGTCAGCAACACCACTGACACATGTGCTCCAAGGCTTTCACTTAATGTATAGAAGAGGCCAGCAATGTGCAATGCAAAGTTTTGGAGGTAATTACTCTTTCTTTTTAAGCCCACAGTCAATTAAGTGGAGCAGAACTACTTGCACCCTTTCAGCTAATTAGTTGCAGGCCAGAGTTTTTGTTTGGTTTGTGCTTCTTTCCTTTCCCGCTGTTTCCCTGTCCCAAAGAAACACTCAGGTTTTGGATTCCTGAAAGAATGTATCCCAAACTGTCAAAGCAAGTTTTGGATGTTGATGCGGTCTCATCACCAGTTCCATGGCAAAGCAGGTGAGCTCCTTGGAAAAACTGCAGCATTCCAGAGGGGGCTCCATTCCCTCATGATGGAGAAGGCAGAGGGTGTTTGTGGGATCTTTGTGCTGGGACACAAAAGCCTTCACAGCTGGGCCCAACCAGTCTGAAAGGAAACTGCCAAGTGCTTTGCATCCTATAATTAACCTTTTTGAGGTTTCCTTCCCATCTTTTAGCCAAGCTTCCTCACAGAGCATTGTGTCCTAAAGCCTGTAGTGATAAAAAGCCAATGGATGATGGAGCACTGACCTCGCCACTGTGCTACGGTCTGATCCATAATATTTTGAGTAGTGGGGATCTGAACATTGGCTAATATTTTCATACCTTGTGAGATGTTTAAAAAAAAAAAAGGAAAATCCTCTTGACTTGTCTGTTACATATTTCCACAACAATGAATGTTTAATATTATTTATTGGGGTGGGGGTAGAATTCAAAGGCTCATTTTTAATATAATTCTTAGCCTAATAATTTCTTGAAACTGTTCCCCTGTGGTGAAATAATGAAAAGCAACTGAAAAGAGCTGTAAGAGCAACTTCTGAGTGAAGGATTATTTTAAAGTATTCCTCTTCTTGTGATAGCTTCAAATATTTGTATAATAGAATTTGTTACCCTGTCTAGAGTTATAAATTATTAGAATAGCTATAGCAGTATCCCTGAATAAGAGCCCTTAGGCTTTATGCACTGAGTCCACAAAAACATCATGATATTGAGCAGGACATTAGTAAGAGATACCTATTCCAGAGCAAATATTTCACTGGCATGTGATATTCACAAATTGATTAAAAACATTATTTGCAAAGATATTATACAGAAAGATTAAAAAAGAAGGTGAAAGGGGAGTAAATTTTAGTTTCTTTGTTCTTCAGGTTTATTTTTAAGGAGAAAAAAAAAAAAAAAGATATCATAGAGGTAACATGGATAGGTCCTTAGACACCTCCATGATTATAAATCACTAATTCCAAAGAAACAAATTGTATAGATAAACTTCCCTCAAGGGCCCTACAGAATCAAACCTAGGAAGCTAGAAGAGTTGAAAAACTCCAGGTATGCTAAGAAATAACACTTTCGGAACTGTTTTTCATAGAGAACAGAAATATAAGCTGGCTATTGAAGTTTTGTGTTTTGCTGTTCTTTAAAATGTTATAGTTCATAATAATTGATGAGAAAAATGTTAAAAAATATTATAGTTCACAATGAATAATTTTTCATTATAGGCAAGTTTATTTTTTTTTTTAAACTGAAACCATTGTCATAATCCTAAAAGTTTTTAGTAATACCATTATTTAAGTATTTTCTGTAAGGCCAACAGAAAAATGGTACCATAATCATATCAGTTAAATTCCTGTGCTGATTCCTGTTACTCCTACATCAAATAAAGCTTCCAGTTTTTATCCTAAACTTCAGCAAATGCCAAACTTCCCACATGTGAGTAATTCTGCACAAAGGACTGTTCACAACCACATGGCATCGCCAGCCCAGGGTGTCAGCTATTCATTAGTTCCTGCCCTCATGATTTCCCCAGTCTTCCTCACCATTCATGTATGCAGACTGTTCACCCCAAATCAGCTGGGAACACCACGGTCCTTAAAACAGAACCTCTTCCTAACACACTCCCTGTATGAAACAGCCAGCTAATAATGTCTAAATAAATGGCCTGGAGGAATTCTGCAATGAAATCTTAGTTCCACTTAATTTAACAGGGTATCCACATGACTGGCACGAAGATTTTCCCCTTGATCTTATTGTTTGCTGTATGTGTATTTTACTATTCTTCCCTCTCCTTCTTCTCCCCATCCCCTAACTTTTCTCCTTCTTTTCCTTTTAATTGTTTTTTTACACCCACTTGTTATATCTGGATGTATTCAGTATGGCTGAGACTGACTGTATTACTTCCTTTCATGTCTTCCTCTTTCCCTGATGGATTTAATCATAAATAGCTTTTCAGAGAATATTTTCCCTAAGAAAGGCACATGTCTAAGGATCACTTTGTGGCTTCTGATGAAGGGACATTGCTACAAACTGTAAAGGCTTCATGAAATCAGGAGGGCTGACAGCAAAGTCCTTTGTTTTATTGCAAATATCTAAGACCACATAACTGATATATGGCTGGCTTCACATATGGCTTGTCTTTCTTGCCAAGTCTACTGGAAGACAAGAAGGCTGATCCAAGAGTTATTTTTTGCATGTGCTTGGAAGTCCTGATTGCAGATTTCTCCTACAGTAGGGGGACACTATTTCAGTATCAGTTTTATTGCATTGTAAAGAGATTTAACCCTATAGGCAATGTCTGGTTTTAAAATAAAAACAATTTTAAAGCCAATCATAAACAGTTAAAAGTATCTACATTACCCTTACTGTTAGAGGCAAAACTTCCATTTATTAAAGAGGGAATGGAGTTCAGCTATAGTCCCAGAAGGAAATTAAAATATGACTTTTTTACTTTTTTTTTTTTTTTTTTTTTTTCTTAATTTAGCCATCTCCCTAAAATGTGTGTGTCACAACTTTTGTGTGCTCTACCTTCCTTCTTGCCCCTTTAAGTATACATTCTGGTTTGGCCCACTAATGAAGCAAGGGGTGCTGCGGAAGATCTGATGGATATTTATTCTCACCAGCAGCTCATATTCTGAATATAGTTCACTGCTCTGAATGGTGCTTTTCTGCATTACTCATTGTGTGATAGCTATTAGCTGCATCTCCATGCCTGGACTGCATGATGATAATTTGGGAAACAAAGCAGTTTTTTCCTCCTCCTTTTTTTTTTTTTTTTTTTTTTTTAAGTTTCATCAATGTAATCTCAGTAGCAATTGCTTTGAGGCTGTCATGATAAAGTGTGAGGTATGAGAAAGAAAAAGAAAGATCTGTGAGCCAACAAATAACAGAGAACTGAAAAAAACTCCAAATGAATAGTAAGTTATTCCTTATAGTCAGGCTCAAAAGCAGAGTCTGGTACATTTGCATCCTTCTGCTACCTGGTTAATGAATATGGGACAGACTGGGAAAGACTTGATCAGTTTTCCTTGAACTGGTGGAAATCTCACTGACGTGCAACGGCTCTGCAGTCATTCTTTATAGTAATTCAAATATCTCAAATGGGTCCAGTGATCCTAAAATGCTGAGCACCCTTCCTAGAGCCAGCTTATTGGAACAGCAATCCAGACAAATGCACACAATATTCTTTCTTGCCTTCCTTCATTGGTGGAAAAGTGAGATTTGTTCTATATCACCTTATAGTTCCCAGAGGCCACCCATTCTAGTGAATGACTCTCCTGGCGCTATTGTCACCAGCCATGAGCTCTAGTGGCCTACTATGTTGTACAACTGAACGAAATGATACGGACGCATTGCAACTCAAGCTACTCCATGGCATTTCTTTCTTTCGTTGTCGGTTGTGCATTAACTCAGGAGAGGAAAGGTCCAAGAAATACATAGCTAGTTAGTATAGTGCCTGTTTGCCCATTTGGGGAGTGTGAGCTTGAAGTCCTTCTATGAGCACATGTAATTCAGGCCCAAGCAGCACTGTGCCACCAACCGGGCTCCTACAGCACGACCTAAGGGACCTTATGTGGCTTGTTGAAAAGGCCACAACACCAGCAGCAGAGCTGGTAGCAAACCTAAAATGTAAAATCACATTTACCAAATCAAACTCAAGGTAAGCATAGAAATACAAACAAAATAGAGATTTGTTTTATTCTTTTTTAATGGAGAAATCTATAAAAAGCCACACGTTAAGAGGAAATGAAGAGATAGTGGAGCTGACACTAACTGCTATCACATGTGAACAGGAGCAGCAGGAAATGCAGAAGACACTTAATGTCAAATGCTGTGGGGAAAGAAAACTACAGCCACTCTAGGAGAGGAGGACATAGAGCTACACTTGGCAACTGCAGTGAGAATTGCTAATATGTGTAGCTGGCTGAGACAAGAATGAACCATCTTGTTGGCACCTTTTCTGTCAGAGAAGGCAATACAAGCCAATATAAAATGGATTAAGAAGTGTTCAATTAAAAAAAATCCAACGACACCACAACACATTTTTTTTTTTGCTTTGTTTTGTTTTTAATGTATAAATAGTAATTCAGAGAAGCATTAATTGAAAATTATAATTTAAAGGAGATCTTCCAAAGTATCTCTTTAGAAGAAGATTAACGGACAGAGATTGCAGACTATGCATCTCAGCAGATAGGAAAACCAATAGTGGTTAGTCAGACTGGACACCTCTGCCTTCACATCTTCATCTCTGAGAAAGAGTTAGTTATTTTCTTGCCAGTATTTCATTGAAAAAAAAAAATGCATTGACAATATGTTCTGTATGTTGGCTGCTAAGGAGGGACAGAGCACCTTCCACATTTTATGTTAATCACTAATATGACTACAGAATTAGATCCAGGAAATTTTGGCAAAAGTGGGAAGGGAATTCACAGTAAATAACCCATGCAATAAAGAGAAAAAGCTATGTCCAGATAAAATATAAGCATTTGGCTTGGTCTTGAAAGGTAAAGGCATTATATTTGGCCAAAGATATCGATCAATTACTGGTGAAGAATTGAGCTACTCATATATTTATATACCTTATATATTTCATATATATCAAGATTTATGTTGATACCACTTCCCAAGCATTGATACTGAAATAAACTATTACTATCTCACTAAAGAAGTTTGATGTAAAGAGTCTGCATTAAATAAAGACAGGCTGTTATTATGTTAAAATGTAATTATGTTAAAATTAAAAAAATTTTGACTTGATCCTGCTTGATTTTCCTTTTTTTTTTTTTTTTTTTTTTAATTCCTTACTCTAAATGCCATATTTTTGGTGAATGACACTTATTTCATTTGGTTAGAATTAGAATAAGTAAATTGATATTACATCGTTGTTGTTTTTTCCCCTTTTTAATTTGAATGTCTTATAAAGTATTACATGTTATAGTTCATTAGGTTCTCATTGATTGGACACTTATTAGCTTCCTAAGCCTGTTTCATTGTTCTGCTGCTGTGCTTTCACCATTTGGTATTCGGCACTCTGCATAATGAATAAATTACAGTTCAGAGAACGGACATCACCATATGGGGGTAATTTGTACTTTGACAGAAGGACAGGGCTCCTGGACTGGTCCTAAAGGGAAGCTCGGCAATCTTCGAAAATCCCTCTAATTTTTTCAATTATTTACATTCAAAAAGCCTTTTCCATCCCCAGTGTATGCAGATAGGGCCTTTGAATAGCAGCAAGCTGGGGACCAAGCATAAAAGTTCTGATTTTAATTGCAGAGCCTCTAAGATGCAGATGAGACAGTATATATACTGATTAACACCTTCATGGCTAAGGGTACTTGTAGGCTCTCTGGGCTTTTGGAGTCCTATGATGAAATAGGCTATTTTTAAGCCTCAGGGATTTCCTGTTCCCTGCACACTATCAGAGAATATGAAAATAAAGTTTGAAAAATAATACAAACTTAATAAACTTAATAACAAGTTAAAATAAAATAAACTTAAAATTAGTATAGGCACAGGCATTTAGCCACTGTCTGATCATGCAGTCACACAATTTTTACCCACAAGAAAAGGGTAATGAAATCCTAATAAATAAAATAATTGATTTATACAGAAAGATAACAAACTCCATACTATCGATGTTGTTACATCCTTAAGTAAATTTTATAGATAAAAATCCTCACCTTTAAAAATGTTGAAAGAAAATTACGGTTGGAAGGAAAATTCATGGCATAGCCCCAGAAATGATCACACTCAGGGAGTCTAAGCAAAGAAATCTTGCTTTCATCCATCCTCTAGCTCACTGTTTTCCATAGTGCATATTGTCAGGTCACTTGAATCTGTCTATTCAGTCCCGATTAGATCTGCTCGAGTTCTAGAACAATGATTTTAGAAAGGGAGATTAGTGATATTTTGAATAAAATTTTCCATAATAATTTCTAAACTAGTCTGAATTGTTTTTTCTTACCTACAGGGTCTTATTTTTGATGTCTATCTTAGTCAACATCCTGAAGATTAAAATAAATACAGAACTAAAATACCCAAGCTATTATATATCAAGCAAGTTTTTACACAAACTACTTTATCACATCAGAGAGAGATATTTTAGAGGAACATCTTCTTTACCTATAGGAGGATCTCATCTTTTCATCTAATCTTCTTGACATGCTAAAGACAGCTCTCTGTTCTTCTCTGTGGTTTTCTCTCATCTTGGAAGTGGGTCTCAAGTTCCTGCTAACTTGGTGGTATCCCAGAACATCTCTCACTCAGTCACCCTTACCTCCTGCAGTGAGAAACTAGATTCTTTCCTGAACATACAAATAGTAAAATTCTGACTGCAGATTTCACTTTAGGAATGCATTTTAATTAACTTTGATTACTGAGTCCCAACACAAAGAAGAAGAAAATGTCACTGAAGAGTAAAGTCACCAATTCATCCTTTAAATTCCCTGCAGATTGTTCACATCAGTTGCCTCATGCACAGAAGGATACTTGTGTGCAAAATTTATTTCTTTCCTTTTCCCCTGCACCACCACTCGTGCCACCTGCAACGTGATATCAGCTAAGTCTGTTCAAGCAATTGCTTTAGCTCATCTTATAAGAGGAAATTCTCAGAAATTAAGAACCAAAGTGTTTAATTGACATCTTTTAAACATGGGATAATCCAGATTGACCCCAAGTGTTAATACCACTGGAGCATGATCAGAGAGAGCAAAGCAAGCAACCCATATTCATATCCATAAGCTCTGGGTGTAATCCACTGCATAGCGAAACAGAATGTATTCAAGACTGACATAAATGACAGCAGAGAAAAAAAAATGTATATTTCCTGACAGACTAGCCACTCTCCAGGCATTTAATAGCTGATATTCTGTAGCTAATACCTTATTTACTACTCTTTACTTATTGGCAAACATCAGTGATGATTACTTGTATTTCATGTTTCTGGCCGAATTATCTTCACAGGTAAGCAGCAAGCTTCTCAAAAATCACAGTAAATAGGATAAAAAAATAAAAACACACATACACACACACACACACACACACACA
>NW_020455965.1:2338153-2359450 GCF_003342845.1 Nothoprocta perdicaria
ACAAATCAGCTGCTTTGTGGGAGCAGCTCACGTGTGAACTCCAGTCACTAGTTGATCTCGTATGCCGACAAAAAAAAAAAAAAAAAAAAAAAAGACAATGCTGAAAGCATGGACTCGTCAAATGGTAAAGAAGTCTTGTGATCCAGACTTGTCTCTTCCTAAACACTACGTGAAGATCTCCCATTTGCTGTCTAACACCATTAAGGGCCAGTTCTCATTTAGTAACCAGTTCTCATTAAGGGCCTGCTCTCTTTTAGTAACCTTATGAAAAGCTGTGGATATCAAAGTCACTAAAGGTAAATTCACACTGAAAAAGAGAGATATTCTTTGATAGACTGATAAACTAATATTCTTTCATAAACTTTGATAAACGTACCTACTAGCTGTAGTGGAAGGCTAACCAACCAGCAGTCAGAACAGCATAATTACAGTTACCATGGAAGTCGATGTACATTTTAACTGCATTCAAAATGGCAAGTTTAACTTTTAAGGTGAAGTTAAAGAAACTGCAGATGTTTCCTTTCTGTCTTTGAATGCCAATGGAAGACTAATAGTAAATATTTGACATTTTTAACACTATAATAATTTCAGTTAAAAATGCAGCAAATAGAAAAATTTGACCATTTCTTTAAAATATATTTTAAAGAAAAAATAAAAGACTTGGCATAACTTGATGGACATAGTTTTTTTCTATTTCTCTATAATCTCTATTTCTTTATAATCTCTATAGTCTATTTCTCATAATACTCTTTTAAATTCTGCCTATCTCTGGAGTTCAAAATTCTCTGAAGCTTTATGAATTGGGAGTAAGAGAGATGTAAGACCCTTGTCTGCTGGCTTTTTTACTCCTACTTTTTAAAGTTTTACTCTAAAATGCAAGCCATACGTAGCAAACCAAGGTGATTAAGTGCAAAGATGCTCCAGGGTTTCATTTTTGAGCACCTCATAGTAACTACCAGTATGAAGTTTACAGAAGAATAGGCAGGGATTATATCATTTTTACAAGAAAAGAATAGACAGCGTGAATTGCAAAGTCATTGTGAATAAAAAAAAATTAAGTATGAGAAATGAATTTGGGAAGCCAGTTGCCCATATTGGACAGGTCCCCCCTATACAATCTTATCCTTTAAGCCTCTGATATAGCTTTCTGCATTAATATATTCTTCCTTGGAAGTATAGAGAATTAAAAACTAAATGAATATCCCAAGCTCGTAATATTACTACTACTACTAATAATAATAATAATGCTCATAAATAATAAAAATTATATATATATAAAAAAACTTGTTTCAGATACTTTAAATTCCTTGATGCTGGAACAGTTACTAAGTTATTTTATACTAATTTTACTTATATGGTCTTGCAGATATTGCTTATATATCTGCTACAACTTTCTCCTTTCAATTACCAGATGCATTACCAAAAAAAAAAAAAAAAACCAACATAAGACACTGCTCACTTAAAATAAGCATACTCCCACACCACAACTATCTTTAAATTACACTTTAAATTTATTCCAAACATTAAATTAAGCTTGAATATTAAGAATTAGATACAGAATCACATTTGCAAATTATGAGTAACCTATTAATTACAGTATGAATATGAACACATAAATAGAGTTGATTGTCATGCAGTAGTTTTCACTCAGGAACTTTGTGTTTAGCTTCACTTGGTGCAATAAATTCAGATCAGACTAAACAACAATAACGTGATCTCCTCTGTTTAAAGCAGCCCATTGCTCTCTAACAGATTATGCAACATTTTATCAAAGATCATTATCAATACAAGCATTCTTCCAAGGCAGAGATCTAACTTTTTGTCAAAGACTGGATTGCATTAACTGAAACCCTCACAAGTGCCTCTTCTGTGGCAAATTCTACTTTTTAGGGTCAAGGGTGAGCTCTTATTTGAGTAAGAGGAAAATTGTTAATGAAATTTTGCTCAGTGAGCTGTGTCGTCCTTTATTCCTGCTGTGCTCCAGGCAGGTCCATACTGTCAAATATCAGAAGAGGCTGGAAATGAGTGACACATGTCTTCAAGACCAGAAATGACAGTGACCTTCCAGCTCTTTTTTTGTGAAGGAACAAGGGTGCTGTACATTGATGTTAAGACTAGAAATGAACTCTGACATTTTAATACTGTTCTGTTTTGTTCTTCACTGCTTCTTATGACAGTGGTTCAAACTCTATTCATAGTTTCCTCAGTGCGCACTCAACTCGATCCCTTTAAATTCCAGGACACAAATCCAGATTTATGTTGGAGGGCAGATGTGGTTAGCTCCCTGATTTGTATCACTGGAAGTGCCAAATACTTGAGCAAAAGTAAGGATTTCATCTCCCGAGAAAGGGAAAAGAAGTTGCCATTTTAGCACTATGTTTAAGATCAGAGATTATCACAGCTTACCACTGTGTGGTTTTTGTTTGTTTTCTATCAATCCTTTGTCTTTTCTCTGTGACAGTTTAATTCTTATAGTACTTATTTTAAATGCATAAAATCACTCATACATAAATGAAGGGACAACTTAATGCAGGTCCCAGACTTCACACTATGAGTAGGGATAGGAGGAAGAAGGTGCAGTGTATGTCCCTGCTAATTTACATAGACAGAAAGACATAAGGATTCTTTTCCCTATCTCCAACATGCTTTAAAGACCATTTGCAGAAATCAAACTGAGGGGAAGTTATCTAGGAGAGTCCAGACAGAAATCTCAGGCTGAGCTTGATGCATCAAGACATGGAATATTTTATATATTAAGATATAACAAGGCTGAGGCTAAAATAAAAGTTCCTGATTTATAAGCCTTGCTTGAGTATGGCCAGCTATTGTTGGTTTTAATAGCAGCCTCTGTGAAGTTACTTTTTCACTTGCATTTAGAATTGGAGCAGATATTTCTGTTATGTGTGAGCTTTACTGTATTTATTCTTGCTTTGATTACATTAAAAATGAGGCTCATGATGAGTGGTGTGCATGAAGCTCTACCTAGAGAGATCCTAGGAATTGAAAAACAGTACAGAAAGTAGCACCCATCTGTGAAGTCAAATATCAAAATAGGAAATAGTGAGGATAAAATGTCCAAGCCCATTATTCTTCCAGTTTTTCAGCAGCTGTGACCTACCCACTTAAACTGCCTGGCCATTGGAGATCCCACTAGACCACTGAAACACAGAGGAAAGGAAAATGCTGGAAACTTACATACCCTACACTGCCTTCCCTGTTGTCACTGTACGTATTTGGGACAACCTGCCCTCTAACTGTGTCCAGAGACTATTAAAGCACATGCAAAAAGGCCCTATGGCACAGAACATGCCAACAGGCACTCATGCTACGAGCGGGTTCTCTCTCTCTCATAGAATCCATCTCAGATAGAGAAGCAGAGGGACCTCTCCTAATTACACGGTCCCTCCACAATTACATCATCTATCAAGGGGTTAGGAGTTGGTCCCATATGTAAGCCCATATCCACATATGGCCAAAATACAGAAAGCATCATCTGTCATTTATTGAGGAAATTCCTGTCAGACTGGCTTAGTATTCATGTCTGTATTAAGAGAAAGGAGTTAAGAGAATACTACAGCAAAACCAAAGATAACAACTCTTCCCTGCAGGAAAGTAAAGAAACTCGTGTCCTAGGGCAAGAAATGTTCAAAGAGGTTCTTGGCAGAAAAGCCACCATAAAGCCTGTAGTTGTTCATGATTCTGTCCCCAGTATGAAAAGAGAGGAAGAGTACGAAACCATAATGTCACAAGGAAGAGCGACAGAAGAAGGTGGCCAGCACTGAAAAGGCAGTATTGTGCTAGACAGGAACCATCAGTGTGCCATTGTGACTTTTGCTTACCCCTCTGGTGGCTTGGTGGTGACATAGATAGAGACACAATGTCGGAGGATGGTGTACTCTCATGTGACCAAGCAGCAATATAAATACAACCAGTGTGAGGGCACCAGCCCACAACTCTCTGAATAAGTGCACGATTCTGCTACAGGATGACATTTCTCTGCTGGAAAAAAAAATTAAAAAAATTTAGTGAAAGTTTTAGTGCTGCTTCTGTAAAAGAGAAATAAATTTGGCATAGTATTTTCCAAGGAAATGTTTGAGGTTGGATTTTTTTTCTTTTCCATATATTTTTTTTCTCCATGGTTTGCCAGACACCAGACATACCAATTTTTTATACTTAAAATCAGGGATGTATGAGATGAAAATTACATCCTCGTGACCTGTGACGGACATAAGGGAGAACAAGGAAATTTGGCTTATAGAGGGACACTGTTCTGAGAGCAATAAAATAGTGACCAGGTTGTCCACTTGGACTTTTAGTTGAATTTTGATTATAATGTATTTTAGTTATTACAAAACCACAAAAAATAAAAGTGCATAATGACAAAATCCTTCAGATAGTACATTATCTTACAACAATTGCTATGTAATTGTTTGCATTTCTGTTGAATATGCATAGACAACGCAGAACACCACCAAAGATGTTGAGGTATATCAGATAGAAGCACTGGAAATATTTTGAAGCCCTCTTTTCCTCAGGATTTCCAAAACTCTGGAGTATTCTTTAGAATCTTCTGGAAAGCAGATGCTTTTCTTGAACTCTGTTTCAAGAAACTAGTTAAAATTCTAGTTCTACTTCTCTAGTAACCAAAGGGTGAAGTCCCAAGGGCAACACGACAGGACTGCATCTGACATTCACCCTTGAGAATACCTTACTTTGCTACAACTTCATACTAGAGCATTTTTTTTCCCATTTACTACAATTAACAATCATATAAGCTATGAACAAAGATCCCTGGCATGTAAGTAAACTTCACTAGGCAATCTGATTGCTTTTAGATATTAAGAACAATGACCCACTACTTCTCAGGAGAAAAGAACCAAAACTTTACTTATTTACAATATCATAGCAATTGAAAGTATGATGTAATGCAGCAAAATGATAAAAAATACAGCCAACAAAATTATCTTAAGCTATCTGAAAATAAGAAGAAAACCAAAAGTTTTGCTTACAGAAGATCTCCTATCTTCTACAAAATCCTCCCCCCCTTTTTTTTTAATCAACTGATATTTGGGGGCATAGAGTGAAATGCAAATTTAGCCTTTCAAATGTAAATTTTATCCAAGTATCATCTTTTTGAAAAGTAAATTTATGTTCTGTTGATTTGTTCTTTGGTATTTGGCAAGACTGTAAATAGAACCTAAGTTAGACATGACTAGCGGGAAGTTGTAACATAAATAAAATATTAACCTAATTAATCTCGATAAACCTTGTGAGGTCTTACACGTAAGTGCAAGGAAGATTCAAAACAGACACTGTATATAGATGGAATGGATATTACGATTCCCTAAAAGGTCATTTTGATGCCTAAAAGGCATCAAAAATATTTGATTATTCTATAACAAATATCTATCACCAAATCAGACATGAGTCAATCAGAATTGAGTGAAAGGAACCAAAACTATTTTTTTTACAAACTTTGCCATATTTACTTACACCAGATACTTGCTGCACTATTTAAAGGATTTTGTGTTCATTAACCATGATCTTGTATTTAAGACAGTTTGCTCATATTGATAGCATTTCAGAATATTAGAGAATTATCTGCATTCCCTGAATTCTCATATATTTTCACTGGTGTGTCATTTTGCCAGTGTGCCACATTCAAAAAATACTGCAAAGTGTTAGTTGTTGTCTTTGGAGGAAAATAATGTTTGTTGCTTTAATTTTTGGTATGAAGTTGGCATTTTGTCATTTCAGCTCATCATATTATTATGCATGTAATAATGTGACACGTTTAACTGCTAGCTTCAAGTTGAACATTTAATGTGGGCTACACCTACAGTATTTTTTTCCAGATAGCTGCAGTAAGTCCTCAGAGCAGTTTTGTCATCTGTGAAGTTGATGGTATGCACGTTTTTGACATGGAATAATTTGTTTTTACATGTTCAGAGCACATCAAAATGTGTGCAATAGGACACCATCCCATCTTCCAGTGTTTTAAACAAAAGGGAAACGCCATGATATGGGTTATCTTCTGTGTGTGAGCATGTAAGTTCATGCTTGCATGCATATAGGTATATGTTTCTATATGAGGGAGACGTAATAAATATAATCTTAAATATTCTAAGATATGTTACAGAGATGTTTTACAAATCTATTAGCACTGTTAAGAGTACTGAAATTCCAATTGTGGTTATTTCAAAGAATCTGAAAGGTTTATTTAATGGAAAAATAATAGAATACATTATATCATTTTATTCCTTCTTTCTCTTTCTTTCTTCCTTTGTAATTAGCTTCTACTAAATAATCTGCTGAACAGAAATTATTTTAAGCATATTGAAAATAACATGAGTGTTTATTGAATTAATATTTGTTATGAGGTGGTAATAGGAAAATAAATTCTAAAACATGCTTTCACCAAAATGGTTTGTGGAGGCCATACCCATAAACACTGAATTTTTCAGGACTCTGCATATGCTACTGCACTAAATTACTGAGAAATCACTGCAAAAGTTCCATGGAAGGAAAATGGCAAGAGATATCCGCAGACACAGGTGCATGAGGTCTTACAGAAGAATTTAGAACAATTTAAACCAGATGATTCCTGCCTAGGTTTGTGTTTAGAGCTTGTGTAAGTATCTGCAGCTGACTACACTGCTTTATGGAAAAAGACTTGACATATTGCTATGAAAGAAGAATAAAGGCACCAAAATATTAGAGAAGCCATGTAGGAAGAAACCACGAGTTTATAGTTGTGATCTTGAAGTCTCGATGTCCTTTTTGACTACTGCAATTCACAGTGACTCTGGCCCTGGATTCAGATGAAACTTTAAGTAATGTTGCTTTCCCCTCCCTGCTAATCAGTGAGGGTTTTGTAGGGCTATGGGGGAATGTCTTAGTTCCTGAGATTTTATGTGCATATATATAAACTATTTGAATTGCCTTTTCATCAATCACTTGTGGTTGACCACATCTAACTGAGTTTCCAAGCATTGGTTTATCAGTTTACCTAAGCTAATGTGCCCCAAATGTACTTTAAGAATAGCAGTAGATTATAAACCCCTTATGTGCATTTCTAAAGTCAGATGTAATGCTTTCGAATTAGATATAATATTTCTGAGTTATTTTCCCCATGCACACTTATTCATGTTTGATTTGGTTAATATAGGTTGAACAATAGATTAATAGTGGAAGCTCTTTTAAGTAAAGTAGTTTCTGTATTAATGAGCTACAGTCCAGTTAAACTTAAAAAAATATATTTTTTGAGATGGAAATGCCCTCTCTCTTGTTATTAAAATGAATGAGAGCAGTGAGATGATTTTTTAAGTTTTTTTTTTTTTTAGCCTAATTGACTTGGATTTTGCTCATCTATGGTAGGTTATGTTTTCTCATTGTAGAAGCTTTTTCCCAGTAAAATCATTCCCTTCACTAATGAGATCCATCCTGATATGACAGGAAGACAGCTCTTAAAACACCCACCGTTTTCTCCCATTCATTTGAATAGCAGCAAAGGGACATCTTTTAAAGTAATTTTTATCAGTGAGATTGGGCTGAATCTCATTAAAAGAAATGATTTCACTCAAAAGAGCCTTCACAGCTGAGCTATAACCCAGATTAGTGAGATCCAGCCTGATTATAACTTTATAAGACATTCTACTTCTGCCATTCAAAGCATGCATCAGCTTTGTAGAGACCATTGATTCAGTAAAGGCTGTTTTGGAAGGGCAGGTTGGAAAGGTGAGGAAGGCATCTGGAGGTGTCTTTCTCATCATGCCAATGTATCCTGGGTGCAGAAAAAAGACTTCAGCCTTTTGTATGTTAAAATTGATTTTCAATATATGTATTTTTATTTTGCAGAGCATAAGAGGCTCCAATAAGTAGAAGTGTGCTAGAACACCGCTGTTTGACTTCACCAGACATTTACATAAGCCCTAGTCAAGTACCCACTTCTCTAACTTTGCCTCACAAAAAACAGAACAAGCATATTGCTTGTCAAAGGTCAGTCTAAGCAAGAATGTCTGATGTTTTTGTTTTAAAATGCATTTGACTTTTTTATTTCCACAGGAAAATGGGAAATAATTGATGAATGAGAAAGAAAATTCCCTTGAGCTAAGAGAAAATCCATGGTGAATTGCTGAAGCTGTTAGTGGACAAAATAGATTTGGAATAGTCCAGCCTCGGAACTAGAGGTAAAATAGTTTTAATTTGTTTTAAAGGAAGAGAGAAAAAAAAAAAAAAAAAAAAAAGAGAGAAAATAGTAGCCATCATAGATTTCTTTTTTAAAAGTCCAGCTTTAAAGTTTAAGGATCAAGAAAGATCCTTTACAAATGGATAAAGATTCTGTTCTGAAGTGACTTTTCAGTCATATCATCTTTTCCATAGTATTTTGTCTTATATATTTTTTCCAAGGGAGAGACAAAAAGAAAAGGGAGACATGAGGAAGAAAGATATTTGTATTAGATTTATAAATTAATGATAAAATAATTCATATGTATTTTTTTTTTCTAAAGCACTCAGGAAAAATGGCAGTGAAAAACCTATGGAAGATTTCATTTTAAAAGATTTAATCCTGTATAGAAAGAAAAAATTAGTTAAATCAAGTATTTCAAGCATCTGTAATGGCAAATAAATGTCTGAGAAAAAAAATGTTCATAAGGAAAACCTGGAAAGTTGATTACTTAGTAAATTGGTTAGTAAAGTAAATTACTTAGTCAAGAAAAAGACTTTCATCATCAAGACCAAGACATTGTAGAATCAGCATAGCAGAGAGTTGGGAGTACTTGCCTTTTTATGTTAGGCTTTTTTTGGCACACATCTTAGATGCAATTTCCTTTTAAGATAGTGAGCAGTTTGCTTCTCTGAGAGAAGAATTCAACCAAATTTTTATATATGCTGCAGTGAAGATGTCTACTGCGCACATTGTTGGACAGACTTCAGCTAGCTAACAGAAGACCTCAAAGAGTATTTTAGAGCAATCATGGAAAGTCATAGAAGCAGTTGAAGTGCTAGATGTGCATGGTACAAAATAAAAGTGGAAAAAGAGAAATGGATCTGCATGAGTAAGTATTTTCTTGACACTATTGGACTAAGAACAGAGGCTTGCACTAGAAACCTTATTTTGCTTCCACAAGTTATAGCTCTGGTATTGTGAAACTTTATAAAAATACTCTCATCTATAGATAATGGCTCTCAAATACTTAGGAAATAGAGATAAAAAAAAAATGTATCAGCCTTTATCAGGGCCAATAGTCTCTGTACAGCTTCTTTGGTGTTAGCTTCCCAGTGAAAGACCCAAGGACTTCCACATTTGTTTACCTGAGCATAAATTTAGTATGAATTCACACCATCCAAGTACAGCAGCATTTTTCCCCAATCCATTTTCACCCTCAAGTGTGAGCTAAGAGTGATCTGGACCATTTCTTTGAGGATCTGAGCATAAAACCTTGCTACCAAATTAGTCTGAAAATTGTCCTTCTCTAAACTGGCAATCTGCACACAAAATAGTATGGCATCTTTCTGGAATATTAATGTGCAGTTAGCAATCAGATGAACACTCTCTGCTGTCCACAGTGAAAATTAAGTAGGTCGCCATACTGCTGAAAGAAAGTAATGTGAACCTTGCTTTTATTTAAACCACCTGAAGAGGCATACAAGATAAGATAGACATCTTAGGACCTTAGTAGTAACTTATTTCTCAGGTACTAGGCAACCTCTGTTTCATGTTGAATTCACTATGTTGGCATTTAATTTGCAATAAACTTGTTTAGCACAAGGAATGCTGAATGTGCTTGATAACAGCCAGCTTGCAGAAGCAAAACAATTACAGCATAGCTGGGTGTGGCAAATAATATCAACAAGGCATATCAAAAAACACAAGGTGATGTTGTCTACCCTTCTGCCTTGCAAAGTTAACTTCTTAGCTCTTTTCCTAGGCCTTACCCACAAAGAACTACATCAAGCTGGATTAAGACCTGCTATTGCTAACGCACAGGAAACTTAAGGGAGGACCATCTTCAGCTTAGCAAAGCCTTGCAGAGTGTTTTCAGAGTGCTATCTTTGCAGACATGCTTTCCTCCTTGAGATATCGCTGCTATTTGAAACCTTACGTGAACACAGATGGATGAAAGACCAATGAGCACACCTGGGAAAACTTAACCAGAGGTTATAGTTGGAACAGAAGAGAGAGAAGGGATTGGTCAGAGAGTGCTTGAGGTGTTAGGTAGTGATACAATCTGTAATCAGAAGAGATTGGGGAAAGATAAGGGAGACTTTGTAGTTCAAATAGATTGTATTTGAATAAACATGAGCAGTGGATGACTATGGTGTTGTATGGCACATCAGCTCTAGGGTTGGGGTCAATTACTAAATAGTTTGTTGCTTGTTTAACAACACTTCTACCAACATGCTATAAAAACTGCTCTGTAGCATACCCTATGCTCTGTAGGGAACGTGCAGTTTTTTCAGGGGTTTTCATAATTACCTGATTCCTTCCAGGGGGATGAGACTCCATTTGTTCTGCCATACTAACTCCTCCTGCCCCACCTGCGCTATGGTGGAAGTATTAAACCAGTCTTATCCTGACTGCCCCCCATGAGCTCATGCACAAATTAAAATCGACTCAGTTTATTTATGGATCAGGTTATTTTTGTTATGAGCTTTCATTTCTTAGGTGAGGATCTCCCCATAGTGGTAAGCCAATTCTTTCCATAGTGAGCTGCACATACCCATGTTTTTTTGCAGAAGGGACAAGGAAGAGCTGAGAAGGGATACGGCAGCTCAAAAACAGAGTATGTTTAACTGAAGCTTGCATAGCACCTGCTGGTTTTATCAGCTCCTCCCTTCAGTGCACAATAAATTCACTCAAGCATTAAAAAGTGAAGTGTAATATTCTGCTGCCTGGTCTTCTTAGATTGTGATGTCTTTGTTCATTCTCAGTCATTTCTGGAATGTGCCAAGCAACGAAATGTCAGTCCTTGAAATACAGTTCTTAGGAGAATTTTTACTCTTAAGAAGTTTAACTTTACCTTATAATAATATTTAATGATGTCCCACTTAGTATTGTTCCCATTTTGCTTCTATCAGCCGTCATTATGAATGCCATGTTGCATCTCAACCCTTCTGCCTCTGGAACTCATGTCAATGCCAATATGTGGGTATTACTAAATACAGAGAATGCATAAGAATCAATTCAGCCAGCACTCCTCCACTTTCTATGAATTCATTGTGTCACCTCCGCCTCCAGTGGCCTGTCTTGAAGAGCCCCTAGGTAATTCTTGAATGCATGGCACTGCTGCCCCCAGGCTCCCTACAATGCAGTTGTGCAAAGTACCCATTCTTTTGTATGCATGTGAGAGTATCTGTAAGCCAAGCAGGAAGAAAATGCCTGATATTTTCATGAGCATATGAGCATTTGATCCAGAGGGAAGGTTCACATTTTCCACCTCTGCTTTTTATAGTGGAAATTTTCACCTCTGGGCTAAATAGTTACGTTGTTGTGAACCTGCTGAAGGCAGTAATTAGGAGTGGAGGAGCCTTAAAGGCCAAGCTTGGGTGAGTATTCTAAAAGACTGGACATTAAGCTGAAATCTGAATTGTTTTCAGCGAAGAATCTCAACATAGAGCACCACTGTGACCCTTTGTGCTGCCCAAGCCTACAAATCCCACGAGGTATTTTTATTCCCACCTACCTACTTTTCAGCCAGCTAATGTCACAGTGGCTGATAAAGATCTTCTATCAGCGTCAGAAAATGAATTCCTTGCCTCCTGTACCCTTCACAGTTTTACATTTCTGATGCAAATGATGTCAATCATAAATAGAAACACAAAAAAGAAAACAGGATTAGGATAAGTGACTTCAGTCCCAACATAGGAAGGCTTTGGGAGATGCTCTTAACTGTTGTAAAATCCAGCAATATATTCCTCACTTCAGTAGCCTATGAATGGGTACTGCTGTACTATTGTTAGTACAAGCTGTTTCTGGAGGGTTTGCAGATCCATCATTTAAAGGAGGGGGGAAGGGGAAAAGCAGAAACAGGAAGCTATAATGCACTTTCTAACACTTAGCTATGTTAATCCTCATTCCAGCTATCTCTTACAAATGATTAAAACATTCCTATAAGGCTGTAGGATGATTTTCTAAATTTCCTAGGCCCCAATCCTGACTCAGGAGTTTTGGAGTACATTTATGATTCATACCAGCAGATGAAATTATACTAATTACCAATTAGTTTACTCTGATTTCCACCAGTGTTTCCGTCATTCCATGAGCAAAAAGTGGCTAAACATGTTATTTTTATTCCCTATTTCCTTTGGAAGGTCAATTTTATTTGTATTTTGTTAACAACAGGAATTTTTACTTTATCTGAGAGACCCTGTTTTTTATAATCTTGATAAAAACAATGATTAACAACTGCATGGTTAATGGAGATTAAAAAGCTCATTTAAGGTCTAATGGAAGTTAACAGGATTCCTTTTACTAATGTTTCTAATTGATTCTTGATTTAAATGGTGGCCATACTTCTAAGTGGCCTGTTATTGAAATGGACTTCTGGTAATAAAAAAATGGACATTAAATCTTTGAGAAACTTTCATGTCTAAATCTGCATTTGAGCTGAACATTTATTCTAACTATTGATTTATCAGATCACATGTATAAAAATCTGTAAAAGTTAAAGAACAAAGAAAATGCCCCAAGTTGCATATTCTTTGCAGTTTTTCCTAGATTCTAAACCATAAGAATCAAAGGCCTTAGCCAAACATCTTGCTTGCTAATGCAGATGCCATTACAAGTTGCAATATATTTGATCTAAAATGTGAACGTATGTTGAACTTTAAAAGATAGCTTGTGACTTTTAGTCAAATTAGTTCCTCTAAAACGCAGTTTTGAAATAATGAAGAGCTGTGAAGCTCAAGAAAGTAGGTAAAGGAACTTTCATGGGCAAGTTGCTTCTGGTAATGATGATTCAAGGTAGTTGCTGATATTAGTATAAATACAGTAGAAATGATGCTAATACCTATTCATCCTCATCACACAGTTGATATTTTGACGTCAATTTCTGTGAAGTTTGCATGATATACAAATCACTGATATTTTTTATCCACCTACTCAGTTATAATTCCTTTAAAAACTGTGTTTCTATTCATACAGCTATGACTATAATTCCTGTATGTTATGTTTGTTTATATGATAGTGTCTTTAAACTAAAAGATCCTTATACTGGCACAAAAAGCCATATCTTCAACCGTTATATAAAAATGTCACCGACTTTCAGTGAACTCCCCTGATTTATGCCAGCTGAGGTCCTAGATTGAAGTGTTTTGCAGGCATTCATTAACATTACTGACTCTTGTGGAAACATGAGAAAATTCTCATTTCAATGATTTTGGAACACAAAAGAGACAGGGCTACTAAAAGACATATGAAAGAGACCAGGTAAGCATGAATACCTAAAATTCTCATATGCTTGCATGCAAGCTATCGAGATAAGGCTTAGACATCCTATAGTTTCCTAAAACTGAGACTCGAAAAAAAAAACAGCATAAAATCCTGGTTATTGTGCATTCAGTGTGTTTTTCTGTAGTTTATATATTATTTTCCTCTTGTGTGTAGTTTGTTCAGAAACATATTTCCAAAGAAAACCTATCTAGAATTAGTTTGAAGGATTTTGTAGTGATGTCCATGACACCAGGTCTAACCGCTTTAGTTAGTGATCTTCAAGTAAATGTAATCACACTAGGATAATTATTTTATGTACATATTATATAGCTGCTCATTAAGAAAGCAGTTCGCTACTCTTTACGAATAGACGAAATTGCAATGTTGAGTGTGCAGAGGCTACCTAAAAGATAAGGAGGAATAAAAACAGGTTAGTGCCATCATGCTACCCAAATGATTCAGTTCAGTGTTACTCCTTGGTTAATATTAGATCAATATTAATCTTTGATTAATGTTAATAGTTCAAAACAAGAAGAGAATAGCTCACTGTTTAGGTGAGACATTTACCAAGAGCTGATATTGCCTAAAAAGGTAGGTGCTCTGGGTGGTGAAATGAGGAGTCTTTCTTGCCATGGTGTAATCCCCTTTCCAGTGCTGTGGCTGCTTCCAGTCTGCTACTGACATTCATCAGCATAGGAAAATGAATTAGGCATAACATAATATGAGACAAAGTGGAAAGCCTTGGGGCAGAGTGAGAGAGTCCCTGACCTCATGAGGTCCCTTCAGCCGTGTTTCCCAGGGAAAAAAGGAACATGTGGAAAACTGGGGTTGCAGGGGAAGGGAAGGAAACTGATGAAAGGGTTTAGTTTGTAAATATGCAAACTAATGCATGATTGGAAAAAAGCAGTATGAAGCAATGAGTATAAGAAATGGAAAAGATGTAAAAGCAGCAGAACTGAAAAAAAAAGGCTTAAAAACTTCAAAGGTCATAGATAAATTTTTTTAAAAAAAGAAATATCCCATTTGCATGAGCAAGTTTTAAAGTAAGGGAGAGAGGAAGACATCACAGTAGCCTGAGAATAGAGGAATTTCCTCTTATTCCCTGCCAACAGTTCTCTTGCTCTTTTTGCCGATGTTATTAGAGCTCATCCTTCATGTATTTCAGTCTCCTTTAGCCACTGTATGGCCTAGTTGTATGGCCACATTACAACTAGGAGAAATCTGTCCTTTTTCCTAACCAGGCTAATAAGTGCAAACACATTTTTTTGTCTGGTTGGCTGGTTTTTTTATATTTTACTTTTTATATGTTTCAAAGTTGGGACATCCTCCAACTGCATGAGACTATTTATGTAAGAATATTTTGGGAAACAAAAGTGGCTATGTAGCTAGTTATAATTAAATGATTTTTATTGCTAAGGATATAATGCTTGCATATGCTGTACATTATGACCATGTATAAAAACATTTTAAAACAGCTGTATCTCTCAAAGTTCATAGGCAACATTTAAGAATCATTGTTAAGGTTTTTACACCAGATAAAGCTGGGACAAAAAAGGGAATTAAATAACTTACATGTATATTTTTTACATGTGCTATTGATTGTGTTCAGAATAACCACACATTTCTAAATTTTCACTTTCCTTCTCTGACAATGGTTCACATGGCTGGCTGACATGATTTTTGTATGCTATATACATTGGACTACATTGAAATCTTCTTGTTTCCTCTTAGAGGGAAATGTGTGATATCATGGCAATGACAAGCATGAATGAGATGCCAACATTTGGCACTCTTTGGTGAGCAGTGAAAATAACATTATCAGTGAGAGGTGTCCAGGAGCGTTAAAGAGTAACCGAATCAGGACAAGTTCATGTCTGAGTCAACATCAACTTGATAGAATTGCTGCTTTTGGCAGTTCATGTCGACAATTAGTACAGTGCCCTTATTGTATATGTGAGGGACTTGAACTCCCTTAGTGGACACAGAGTATAAAAGCCAAGGAAACAGCTGCTGGGCACATAAATGTCTTGTTGGAAAGATATGAATATATTTAGAGAGATAGATTTGTGTTGCTGGCCTTAATCCCTTGCCTTAAGTGTCTTCTTACTGATGGTCAGAGATAGCAGTGCAACTGAGTAACGGGAAGCACTTTTGACTGGCTAGTGTACATCAGGTCCTATACACATACTGACTGAATTCACGTTACTTGTCACTTGATACAGTTATGAGATCTGAATGATTTTCAGTCACTTCAGTGAAGGCTGTATTTGAAACCTGGTCCCAAAGCCGCAAGGCAAGTGTATTACATACCTGTCAACTAACAAGGCTTGCCAAAATGAATCTACTCATATGAACACATGATCATTATTGCTATTCACACTGTGAAACACTATACACTGTGACAAAAGTAAAAAGCTAGAGGATTATTATGCTAGACAGTCACTTACTAAATGTATTTATTGTGGGTAAATGAATACTTCTTTTCTAACAAAAATGTGAGCTTTTGATAAATTTCTAATTTTGAAAAATGTGATATCGGCAATTTAGTAAAATGTGACCTTTTCCTCTTGTAAAGAATAAGAAAATATTTACATTTCCTGTTTAAACAAAGACTTTAATGCTCAAGAATACTAAATAATCCACACAACAAACACAAACAGAAGCAAATGAATTCAGCTAGCAACTGGACTGGGCAAGCCAAATTTCTTCACATTATTTTAGAGTACTTAATTACTGATCAAATCTGAGATACAATGGGCTTGCTAGTTAACAAAGTCCAGCCAATATCACATCAGAGGTTTACATTCCTAGGTTTGCATGAATTCTCTAGGTTTGCATGAAGAGGATGGATGAGTGACTTGGTGAAGGGTGACAAGAAGTTCACTGAAAAAGAATTGAAACAGCTCCTTGAAATGGAATTCGGAAATGTACTTTCTTATACGAAACTCCCAAAGGAGAGAAGAGAATCTGAGGATATAGAAGAAGATTTAGAAGTTAGTTCCACTGTCAGTTCCAGAAAATTGACTCTGTCTTCCAGGTGTCTTCAGTGACCAAGGACTAAAGAGCTGTCAAAGATTCCAGCTAGCTGAGAAAGAGCTAATGGAACAGATATGGCTTTTACACAATATTAGCTGATCACATTTCCAAAAACTTTGCTATAAGCACAGAAGTATCAACTGCCTCAGACAGAATATTTAACAGTGTTTTAAGATCCATACTGTGAACTCAGTAGTAAGCACAATGTTGATTTATCTGCAAAGTGATAATCTACTTTGTACAATTTCCTCATGTGCACTTTATTAGTCTGAAGACAAATTACTTCCCTTATCCAGGGAAAATATAGTGAAAATATAGCAAAATGAATGTTTCAGCTAAATTAGTTCACTAGGTTTTCTTCCTCTTAAGTCCTCGAAATCTATGTAATGTCCAGGTATTAGAAGCATGTTTCTTTCTAGGAGAAAATGAAAACAATATATAAATATATATATAAACAATATATAAATATATATATAAATAAATAACTGTGAATGGTCACATTTGTATGACATCTGATTTGAAGGACAACTTGAAAAAATATCCAATGGTGCTAACATCCTCCAGAGAAAACAATGATTTCTGTGTTGCAATGTCTAGTAATTACTTTAGAAGATAGAAACTATACAACTTGTAAAATAGTAGGGCATTTTTCATGTGAAAAAGTTAGCGTCATCTTTGAGTTACCAGTTTAAGAATATAATATAAGACAAATAAGAAACTAATATTTCTGATCACATAAATGTTCTGTCTTCCTTTCCATTCTATACTAGAAAACTTTACAAGTTCCAGCTTCTTATTTTAAAGAAAATTTGTTCCCCTCATGATCATGATTCAACAATAGCTCTCTTGGCTTTCTTTGTCTTGTTTTTCTTTGATCTCTGCCAGATTACACTGACTTCTTTATATCAGAAAAAGACTCAATTGGTAACAGTAACTGAGTGGACCCTCTTTGACACCTTGGGACATGAATGGTTACTGAAGGAGATTTTCATTAAGTTTAGGCATTATTTTTAGAAGATAAGAACTGGAATAATTTTCAAGTAGTTAGTTCTCTCTGTGGCCATTACTTTTTAATCAACTCTTTTTTTTCTATGTTAAGCTACATACAGGATCTGAGACACACAACAGAAAAAGTGCTTTCAAAGTTAAACAACTAACATTCAATAGTTCGTTTTCTTTTGCACAAGACTGGTATCTTAGACTCATACCCTTCTGTATTATTAAGTGATATGAGTCTTTGGATAAAGATATGTGCTTATAACTCCACAGGAGAACATGGAAGCAGTGCCAGCTGGTAATTGGATGTATGAGGTGGTTTTCTGTACATTGACGGGAATTGCATAACCACCTAATGCCAGACTGGCCTACAGCCTCACTTCCTCCTTGATTTGTTTTGAGTCTCATATTGTCAAGTAGTGACAGCTCTTCTCATACTTAGCATCGTTCTGCAATAGGAAAGTCAAAAAAAATGACTTTCTACTCTACCATGTAAGTTGAGATGACTGTGTATGAATTAGTCATCCTCTGTCTCTTCTACTGCAAGGTTTTCTGTGCAATATCACAGTGTCTATAAGAGATGCTGCTACTCTAGGTCCATAATGCAGCCAAAGACCGTTTGTGAGTTATTTGCTTTTGAAGTCTTGGAGTCTTGTTTGTACTGGAAAAAGGGGGGGGAAAAAAAAAGAAAAGAAAAAACACAGAGAAAAAAAAAAAAGAAAAAAAAAGGCCGAGAAAAAAAAGAAATTGAAGGACAGAAGAAGCGGTGACAAAACATCTTCAGAAGCTTTGATTCTTGAACCTTTTGAATGTTTAAACTGATTCTAAATTATTTCATTGTTTGATGTAATTGTTCTTACCTCCCCAGAGGGTTGGCTATGATTTTTCTTTTGTATATTGTTTTGGAAAAAAGGACAACTGAATGATAAGTCCTTTTTCTTTGTCTTAAAACTGGTAAAAAGAAGTATCTATATAATGCAGATGACAGTGGACCCTCCAAATTTTTAAGACATTGATTTAATACATCTAAACAGATGAGCAATCACTGTAGTCATAAGAATGCTGTACATAGATCTAATCTATCAAATATGTACATAAGATTCCCTTTTTATCTTCCAGAGGTGAAATATCAGATTGGTCTTGGGCTTGAGGTTGGAAGGGGAGGAGGGGAATGAATTACAATTAGCTGCTGCTTACCATTGATTTTTTTTGCCTCATCGTTATGAATATTTCGGTGACCTTTTTTGTCCTTTTGCATTTGCACCTTTGAAGAACTAAATTTAGGGTAGTGAATTTGTGTGACAAAATCAGATTTCCAACTTTTATAAGTACACATCCTGAAAACTTCAAAGTCTCCCTATCCCTATATTGTGCTAGACATGTCTGTGGAAGGAGAGAGAGAAAGAATACAGCTAATAAATGATTTAAGAATTCAAAATGATTTTAAATTGGCCCAGTCAACAAGGAAAGCTGGAATTTTACCTGAGGTATCCATCACATAAGTATTTCAGATTTCTCTTACTTCTGTAGGCAGCTTCTCTTAGTCAGCCTGCTATCAATATATTCCTTTTGTTTGCGAGACAAAAGGCTTTCTGCTATTATTTAGCAGCTTTTATTTCCAAAGAAAAATCCTACTTGTCCTTTCTCTCTTCATACATGCACAATCTCTATGAGGAATGCTTTTACATATTTTTTTTTAATTTCACATTTACTAATAATATGCTTCTCTGTAAAAGCAGGTGCTTTTACAGCATCACACAAGTGGTATGTTTTGAAGGAGCAATATGTAGCTTGTTGCCCTTTGATGTAAATTTGCAAGGAAGATAGATTATAGCATCAAGATGTTTCTCTGTGCATAATAAACTAGAGAGGACAAAGTTCATGGCTGAGAATTGTGTGAGATACAAGTGACTACCTTCACTACAATCAATTATTAGGATGATTATATTGTGTCTGGAGAATATGATGCTAATGACTAGCTAACGCTTAGAATACACACTCTTGACTTGAAAACCAATGACAGGTAAATGTAGCAAGGGGAAAGGCCTATATGTTGAGCTAGCAGCTCTCTAGTGTTGATAATGAATAATTAAAAATAACAGTCTTTCTGTGAGGCCTGACAGTATACATGTCCTTTAAGTATATTCTGCTTTGTAAAGAACTTGGCACAATGACAGCCCAAGAAAGGCATCCTACCAGATCCTGCACAGAAAGAGCACAGGAAAGAGGGAGTTAAATACCCTGGCTGCTGGGAGGGCCTAAGCAGGATTAGCGATGTACTTACTGCTAACCTTCTACTCCCCCGTCTTCCAAACAAATAAATAATTGAAACCCATTACCTCTTTTAGGGGGTTTGCTCACATGCTTTCTATATTCACATCAAAGCTGAGATCAGTGTCAAAGAGGCAGCCACATTTAGCTGAGTCTCTCGGAGACTACTGATTAATTAGTTTTGCATTTTGGAAGTGCATCCAAAGATGTTGTAAAATAGTGTTTGTTTTTGCTTTTGCCAAAACTTGTTTAGGAGTGCTCTGGAGGATGACGATGATGTACTCAAGATGGTTGTGAAAGAAAAGGGCAGTCGGTTCAGGTGTGCACATGCCAGCATTTTTTTTTTTTCCTCTATGAAGTTTCTGCAGAGAAGTGACTAAATGAAACACACGCCAGTATTAAAAGGCAGAGAATGATGGGGTGTAAATGGAAATTCCAGCATTTCCCTTAATTGAGACAGTATATAAGAAAGGTAGAAAAAGAATAACAATTTCAGATCTTAAGGAAAAAAGAAAAAAGAACACAAACATGCGGCTGTAATAATGGAAGATGCATAAAATGTTTCCTTTCAAAAGTTTTCAAGCTTCATTTCTTGCATCTTTTTTTTTTTTTTTTTTTTTTTTTAACTGAAGTGTGGTAATATGATGTATGGGGGATACTCAGTTATGGCAAATAGCGCCTACAAAAGTGTGCTTCATACTGTTATTTGCCTTTCTGTCTCTGTCTATATCAACTCCACATGCTGCTCTGGTGGCCTGCTTTGTACTTAATATAACTTGTCAAAACACATCTATCAGATATATGAAAAGGCAAACCTGGGTGGCCAGACTAGTCCAAGCCTGGCGTGGATTGCATTTTACCAAGACCACAGAAATCTCTTCTCCTCCATGAGATTAAGATGAAAAGCAGCGTTCATTGTTGTGCAACCAGATTTTAAAATAATTACACACACACTAGTGCATTAGTAGGCCATTTGTGTTTATTTGAAACCCACATACTATACTTTTATGTGGATTTTAAGTGATTTTTAAAGCTGTCAGTACACACACACACACAAAAAGTGATGTTACCACCTTTTTTTTTTTTTTTTTTTTTAATCCCTTCCTTTATTTGCTTCTGCATACTGAGCTGCTACCATCCCAGCACCTTATCTCTTTCCAGGAAAGAGGGTATGTGGTTCCCTTTGGCAACTGACTGACAGATATCTGGCTCTTCTTTGAACCATGACCACTGGAATACCTTACATCTCTGATGTGCTCAGCATTCACCTTCCGATAGCCTGGGAGTTTCAGCTATGCACTGTGAAGAACTTGCTGTTATTAATGTACTTCTGGGTACAGAGTGAAGCTTACTTGTTGATCCAAGGGTATCTGCTTATGCTCCCAGCATCCTTTCATCTTGAACACATATCACTCTACAGTATGCAAATGTGCTTGGTTGTTAGTTCAACATATATACTTTCCTTTTCCTTTCCTTTCCTTTCCTTTCCTTTCCTTTCCTTTCCTTTCCTTTCCTTTCCTTTCCTTTCCTTTCCTTTCCTTTCCTTTCCTTTCCTTTCC
>NW_020455965.1:2359681-2463501 GCF_003342845.1 Nothoprocta perdicaria
TTTTTTCTTTTTTCTTTTTTCTTTTTTCTTTTTTTCTTTTTTCTCTGTTTTTTTCAGACTATTAGATTTTTACCTCAAATTTCAAGATTAAAATTACTCTTAAAAATCCTTTTGAGGGAATCAAAAGTGCTGAAAACATTTAAAACACCACTTCATCAAGCTCCATATCTAATACATTGTGTTTACCTATTAAGACCATAAGTAGAAGAAACTATTTTAAATATGACTCTCTAAAGGACATTTTCCTTGCATTTCTCCAAACAACCTGCAAGAATCATGTCCTTACTCCCAGTTTATGGACTGAAAATCATTTCCTGTCCTACCAATATGAGATGTAATTGTTCTATAAAATTTTTGCAACCTGGGATCCCCTTGAAAGTGCAAACCATGCGAAAGAATGGCCTTGAAAATATATGTATATTTATATATTATCCTTTTTTAGCAGTTATTACATTTGTATTCAAAGAAATACTTGTAGCAGGACAGTTCAGCATGGCTAGAATCCTTATGCTCTTAGCTTTTCATGGTGTTTATCGGTAATTTCCCAGTCTGCGAAGTGAAAAATATTGAAGAACAGTGAGCTTCCTTAAGAAACACAACCCTTTCCTGTAAGGCAGAGGTATATTGAAGATCTAGATGCTGGGGGTAGAGAGGATGCCAGGAGCTCAACAGCACACAGCAGTACTTCAGAATAGCTCCACATTTTCCTGGCTTGCTGGGTGGCTTCAAAAGTTGGCTGTTAAGCTAAGGACTATCACTGAACTCTCTATGTGTGCGGGGGGATGAAGGAAGAAATTTGGGGCATGTTGCCAATATCTTTAATATCTAAATGTTAACTCCATTGGGGGACAGCAATGCAAATGAGTGGCTTGGGAATGGGTTGCTGGATATGATTATAGTAACACCACAAATAGAAAAATAGCAGTTGAAGGCAACTTTTTAAAGTTTAGTGGAGACATTACAATAAAGTGGAGTGCTGCTGGCTGTACTGGCACCGAGAGAGTCAGTGGCAATCATCTTTTTTCTTACAACCAAATGTGCTGAACACAAGCTGGTTATTGCAAACACAATTATTCGGTAATTGGATAAGCCCAAAATATCTTGGATGCATCCTTGATCCAAGAGCTGGCAGCTTATTGATTATATCATTGTTTGGCAAATAGGGCTGCAGGCTGCAGGACTCATAAGATCCATACCCAGAGCAGACGGCTGGACCCACTAGCATAGGAAAGGCTCCAAGTTACTGATTCAGCTACATTGTTGGAGAACTGGCACAAAGCCTGTTAGATGTAGACACAAAATGCTTTAAAGATCTAAATATTAAAGATCTAAACACTAAACAAGGGCTGTGTAGCAGCATTCTTGTGAAGCTTGCCTGCCCAGGAACATATAAAATCACAGGATGGCGAGGAGAACGCGTTACAAGATTGTGCAGCACATTGGGGCACTGCCTTTGTCCAACATCAACATCAGGAAAAGTGTGATGACTCAATGGAAACCTCTGCTGAGCTAAAAAAGGCTCAGCCTCACATCTATTTTAACATTCCAGGGCAAAGAAAACATAAAAGCATTAGTCCTAAACTTAGGCAAGGAAGGGTAGGACCCACAGTAAGGTGAGGATGAAAAGTATTCCCTTTCAGGCTAACATCATACAGAACACTTCTCTTAAGGAAGGCATATCTAAAGATGAACAATGATTATGTGATCCACAATCTTCATTGGGAAGCTGTTACAGCTGAATGTGAAATTAGGTAGATGTGAACAGGTATATTCTTAGGTAGCCCTTAAGGACATTCCAGTTTTAGTTAAGCTGAATATATATCTAATCATCTCTGTCAGATTTATTTTCCCTTCACTAGTTAAGGAAAATAGATCAAATTCAATAGATATTGAGGATATAAAATTATAAGTACATATTTTGTTATCTAAGGCAATTGACAAGATTTTAAGCAAGGTTTTAAGTACCACTCATGTAAGAAACTCAAAAGAATGGGCTCAACTTGGATAAAAAAATCAAATGTCTAAGCCAAGTTCACCCAACATATTACTAACAGAGTATTTTTCACATGCCTTTATTTACTGTAGGCTCAGATCTCAATTATGGTATATGAATACAAGCAAGTGGGTTTCCTTACTGGGCAGAGTATAGTCCTCAATACAAGTAAGGCTGGCAGAATCAGGATTTTAGAAAAACGGCTGAAAACAGATAATAGCACAGATTCCGCTGACTGCCGTAGTGATCCAGGCCTATCATGCAGTAGCTGCAGTAAAGGTCTCTAAGCTTTAATCATTCTCTTCTAGGCTGTAGACTCTGACTTGCTTGAAATGGCTGATCTTCCCCTAAGTGACTTGTCTAGTTACATCTGTGGTACCTGACCTACTTTGCAGCACTTCCCTTGGTACCACCTCGTCATCTGATGTCCCATGAAAGCACTCAGAATCGGAACTCACTCCCAATAAAGACCGATAATTAAATAAAAATAAAAACACATTTGACAGCCCACAACAAAGGCAAATCTCAACGGCTTTTGCATGTGTTTGTCTGCTGAATCAGACAGTAGTTCCCGTCCCCACAGTACTGCAGGATGATGGATCACCAAAGTGACAAAAATCAGAATCGTATTTTGCACTGTATTCTTTCTCCTCTCTGGAATCTCAGCAAACATCAGACACGTTAATTAATTCTTGGTGTTTTCCTGAGGTTTACTGTTAGACTCGTTTAACAGGTGGGTAAACCAATGCACAAAGATGTTGTGACTTGCCTTCTCTGAACTTTACACCCACTTTGGGTCAAGATGCTCCCGCCCTCCAGGCTTTATTTAGAACAACACCACCATATCTTTAATGGTAGGCAATTTCCCTTCCTTTAGGATGAATTCTATATCCTTTCTATTTGCAATTTAAATATTATGGGAGATGACTAAGTTAGTGGTAAAACTCCCATTGAGGTAGAGGAGGTTTGAATATGCATAGCTATAAGAAGGACTTGTGTTCTTGAAAGCAATTCTGTTTTTCCTCCTCCCTCTCTGGCCACCCCCCGTCAAAAAAAAAAATATTAAACAGTTTAATAATAAGTTTCACTGCTCTCTGCTCACCATTCCTTTCCCAGGTTTTCATTCACCTAGCATATGACCATATTGCATTTAAAAAGCAAAAGTTGCTGTCATATCTACGCAGTACACCACAATATACAGTAAATTTTGAACACCAGCTTAGACTTTAGCTTTTCTGAGCAGTGAGTGAGTTTACATTGCAGTAAAAATGGGCATTCCTGAGCAGATGAGTTTGACTGGGCTTTCACCTGCACCTGACATGATAACCAGTATCGCTCCAATTACATCTGCTGATTGCAACCCCATGGCACATCCCAGAAGAAATTATCCTAAGCTTTCCTAGCTTTATGAACTTTCCTACTGAGATGCCATTCTGCTATTCAGGAAGCAGTGCAGTCATTTGTGCGCACAGCCTGGGAGCTGCAATCACTGGAGCAACAGATCTCCAAAGCCACGTTCCAGCAGCTTTCTCACTAGTCACAATGGTATAGGGGAAGTCACATCCCCTTAATCTAACAAATTAGTAAAGTAAAGGAGATTTTATTTCTTTTCCGTGCCAAAATACAGATGACTGGCATTTTCATTCTCCTTCTGCTCTCTTTTTGGCTCTCACTCCTGTGCCCAGTGTTGGCTCACAGCAAGCATGGCTTTAAGCTAACAGCCTCTTGGACAGTGCTAGGACATTTTCCACAAAGAAGATGGGGGAAGGGGAATCTTATATTGCTGTTTTACCCTCCTCCGTCCCTCCGGGATTGGCTCTTGTTCTACCATGGACCTGAGAGGCTGCCTTTTCACTCAGCTGATTTAATTTAATTAGCCTCTGTGAAGCAGAGGCTTAAAGTTGCTAAACCAAAGCTCACAAGAATCCAGTTGACAAAATGCAAGGCACAAATTCAAAAGCTAATTTTTTGCAAAGTTCACTTGTGGACCAGCGTGAAATACATGGTAAAGATCAAAAAGTCTTAGGCATTTGTCAAAAATATAAGACTTCAAAGACAGAGTAATTTAGCTTAATTCTGAAGAGCATGAGCAGACCCGCAATAAAGAATTAACTCTTGTCTCTGGTGTTTTGGAAAGATTTTCAGATAGGTGGTTCTGTAATTCAACAAAATACTGCACAGTATGTGCAAAATAATAATAAAAATATTCCTTGACCCGTTTCTTAAGCTTTATTCCCAATTACCTTTAGCTGCTTCTGAAAAAAAAAGAAGAAAAAAAAAAAAGGTTGTTTTTTTTTTCAAGTATGGAATATCTACAGTTGTTCTACTTTCAAAGTTCCTCCAGTTTTGAAAGAAATCACACTATCCAGCAGTATTTCACATTTAAACGTATCACTTTTTGATTGCATCCAGCAGGTCCTCCTCACTCTGATGTTGGCTCTTTGAATCCATTTCAGTTGACTCACTCGTTTCTTGCTGTCTTCTGAAGTTAGCACCGGCACCGGATGGTCAATCAAAAAACAGCAGGATTTAAACTCTTCACCTTCTCAATTGAATTTCCTTCCTCTATAGAGGAAGCCAAATTCTGGCATACGTTACAGCTTTTACCTCCCTCCTTCTTGACAAGGTTTCTGAAACATTATCTATAATCTCTATAATCATAGATTCCATAAAGCCCCAGCAATTCTCTATCTGGGAAACTTCTCTGAGGATGGACGATTATTGCCTCTCTCTCTCATAAGAATCCTTTGTAGCTCCAAATGATCTTTCTTCAGCAGAAAACAATTCTCTAGAAAACGTCTGTCTTGAATTAATACAATTCTTTTCATGTTACATTTTACACTGAGAGATAGTAAATGAAGTGCTAGGGGCTGTTCACTAAGTCAAAAGCATAATAACGAAAATGGCAATTTACCTAAAATTAACCTAAAACTCTTTTTGTCCCTACTTTAAGTGCATTTCCCTGAAACTCTAGAAGTTGAATGCCCTGGTTTGTTTATATTGTCTTCACACTAATTGGTTTTATTTTTATATCACTCTTTTCATTGTGAAACCTATCATGCTCCATCTCCTAACTCTGGATATACATCTGATTGTAAAAAGCAACAGGTTAGACCAGTATAGCAAGACTGTCTTTCTCTGACAAGCTGTCGGGCTCAGTTGCTTTCTCGCTTAGTTGAATTGAATTATGTGGTGGTCCACTCTCTCCTATACAATGCGTTTTGCAAGACTGCTGAATGGTTGTTTTCGGCATGGTCTCATTTAGCAGATATTCCCATGTGGCTTCCATGCCTCTCCGTACTAATACTGTCTCTGTGCAAGCACATGGATTGCATTACTTGATGCCTTTTTGATCTAAACATTAAAAAAAAATCTTAAGCTAATAATAATTTTTTTCAAGCTACTGGGCAGCAACACAATTACCCTCTTTTGGCTCCTTCACCTGTGTCTGTGGCTTCCAGGGGATCATTGCTGTAACCCCAGTTGCATTCCGCATCCCTGTTTGTCTTTTGCTGGCATTTGTCTGTGTGCTAGAATTTGTCTGTGTGCTTTCCCCTTTCTGTTATTTTTTTGGCCTCACAACCTCCTCTGAGTCCTCTAGCACTGCTAAAACACAGTGCATCAGCACTTGCCTGCCTGCTCCTGCTGGGTGGGAAAGCATTATAACTTTGGGAAGGATGGTCATTCTCTCTTTGCCAGCCTGTTTGCTGAGGCAGATTCCCCACTGGTGTAAATAGCTGAGCTTCACTGAGTTCATGTTACTTAAGCTGAGGATCTGGGCCTTTGATTTACTTTTCCCAGCTGTAGCTCGTTCAATTACTTTTATAACTGTGTCATTCAATTCCATCTGAGCACTACTATGGCACTGTGATTTAGCTTAGACCCTACTTAACACAGAATTTATTGTCTCAGTAGATAAATGATGACTGTGTACTATTTCTCCTAATAACTTGCATGCTACTGATAACATAATGTGTACAGCACGTTTGATGCGGAAGGGTCCCAGGTGCTTTATAACATAGTATATGAACTATTTAAAAAGATAACTTTGCTCCCTGCTGAAATGCAGCCATCTCTGCTGTGAAGCAGGCATAACCACACTGCAGAACAGTTTGGGATGCAAAGAGGTGTCCAATTGAAACTGCAAAGGGAATTTTATGTAAGTAGAATATAATTATCCAAGCTGGACGCCAGCCAGGACTCAGGGAACAACCTGGATCTTGGAAGAACTGCCAATGGGCAATGGAGATGTTACTACAGGCATACATGCTCTTGTTTCTTGATCAATTCCAAGTGGATAACTTGCTGTCTTTTAATTTCCTCTTTAATGCTTATCTTTTTTTTTTATCACCTGCTCTTTCTGTAGCCTTATTATGTGTCATGTTCTGATTTCTCTCTTTTTACATTTCCTCTCCTACATTTCACACATCCCAGCCTTTCCTCTTTCCCCAGCCCTGCTACCTTTTTTTTTTTTTTAATACAAAGCACTCCTAGTCCTACCAAAAAGGACAATATTAGCTCTTCACATTGTGTTGTTCAATAAAAAGTTTGCTATGTATTTGTAATACATTTCACCATATATGTACGCACAGAATTTACACAATCAAAAATAGCTGAAACATGGTTGTATTTTTTTTCCCCGAATACTTAAATTAGTTCTCTGCCCTTGCCAGGCTCTACTATTGAGAGATAGTAAAATTCACCATGTACAAAGGCCCCCTATGTACAACTCAGCCACCCCGGCCAAAGCTCCTTCAGGCTTAAACTAAAATCAGTAGCAAAATTCAGCTAGAATATAGTTTGCTCCTGGAAAACCACATGATTCTGAGGGACTTGAGCAGCGCTGTGGCGAGTTTGAATGCTTTCAGTCATGAAAATGAACACTGTTATTTTCTAGTTCACTTCCTAGACCAGCCCTCCGCTGACTTCCAGGCTGCGTCAGAGTTGTGAGTCCCATCGCGCCGCGGCAGCGCACGCAGCGCAGGCTGGCGCCGCTGGCCTCGGGCGACGCTTTCGCTCCGAAACACATCGCTGTCACAGGGCATCGAGGGCTGCATCTCACTGTCTGCTCCACCTCTGCTCAGCTGGCCCACATTTCTCCAGGGACCTTGGCCAGGAAGGGAGATTTGGAGCAGTCTTTGTTCTGCCCTGGGGTAGGAGTTGGGGTGCCCTGGGTCTGGTGAGAATATCTGGCCGTTCTGGTTGTACCCCTGAGAGATCTCCAGGCTTCTTCCTCTTCCTGCATCAAATTTTGGTCAAAATGATAATCTTCGAGTATTCACTACTAAAAATGTGAAACATTTCTGCCTGGCCCTTACCCTTCACCTTTCAATGCAGTGTGCTCTCATACTCTACTCAAATGCAATTTTTCATTATGATAAGTGAAATCAAATGTCGAAGTTCACTTAACTATGCTGGGTGAAATGAGATATTTTTTTTTCCTGACTTTGTTGCAGCATTGTCTCACTTTCTGTGTGAAATGTTCCACTCAGCTCTGCTCTGTAATCAAAGGCTGATGAAATATCAAGGCTCAATTAATTATTACAGTGCCTAGCAGCAGTGCTAAAGTTGGTGGGTGGAGACCTCATTCCTTTTAATTTTGTATTGAGTTCTGTTCTGCTGCGTGAGTTCTCAGGTCAGGATCTCAACATATATTTTATGGAGAGTTTCATTCAGCTTCACACATCATGAAACATGCTTTTCCACTGCTATACAGTGCTAAAGTAAATGTTTATTTGTTTTATTTCAACTACTGTAATCTTTTTTTCCTGACCTATGCACCTTGAATTGCTTTGAAACTTTGGTGTTCTCATCCCTTTTACTGAATTGATTTTGTTTGTCAGATGGTTTTCTGTGTACATGATGAATCCCTAGCAAATTGCCAACTAACCATGCAACTATGTGAATGAGGGGGATGGTGGTTGCTATAACAAGAGAAAGAATATTTTAGAATGAAATGTAGAAAAATCTTCACTGTTAGTCTATCCCTTTCTTTCTTAAAGCAAAAAAGAATTGGAGCTTTCTTTTTGGCCGGAAATTTTGCAGATGTTCATTTTTGTGCATTTAGTTGGCTGCATAGCCAGTGACACAAACTTTTGCTATGGGAAACTAAAAATACTGAATAATAAACAGAAATGTAGTGCAATAACTATATTTGTTATTTACTGGAAAGTGTTGAATTTATTATTATGGACATCACTGTCATCAGGGATGTTGTTGTATCTATGCTGAGATACATCATTCAAAAACCCAGTGGAGCTGACTGTGGCACGCACTGAGCGAACACAGAATAAAAATCTGGTCCCTGCTGCAAAGAGCTTGCAGGCTAAGGAAAGAATTGGTAGTACAGTTCTTGGTGAAAGAATTCATTTGTTACTAAATATTTTTTATTTTCTTCCAGATGATTTATAGATGCTTTAAAAACTCTGCAAGTGTTCTAAACTCCATTGAAATCAATGGAAAAACACAGCTAGGACTGATTTCTTTCTTGCCATGTGGAATCCCACAGCTTATATATATTGCTTTGTGTAGCACTAAATTGCAACTGCTTCTAGTGTGGAATATAGCACTTTTACACAGTTTCTTCCAATAAAAAAATAATAATGAGCTTGACTTCTTAATGACAGAAAACAAAGGCGACTATCTTTATCTCATCAAGCTTCTTGGCAGAGTGTGAGCAGATCTGGGCTAATGCAATTATTGTTGTCTTTTGAGTTTGCTGAGGATACTGGCATAATATCTCCGTTTTTTCAGTGTGATCTCAAGTGACCGCAACTGTTCAGAGCTTTGGTTTTCTCTGATCTAAATGATTGCAGCTCAAGCACCAGAGTGTCCCCAAGCACCATGCTGGGAGCCTGGCTCCGCGCTGACTCAAAGGGAGCATTCCCATCTAGCTGACTCACCAGCACTCAAGTGCACTGCCAGCAATCCAGATATTAAACTGATCCGCCATCAACATGGCGTGGCGGGGGGAGAGAACAGATTAGTTTTAAAAATGAAATACTGATGGTACTGAGTGCATCAATTGAACCTTTTTGCCATATGCAACAAGACCAAACAAAAGGACTTAAACGGCCAAGTTATTTAAGTTTGCAAAGCAGATGCTGTGCAAGCTTCTGCTGCCTTCTCACAGGGTTGTTTATTACATATTGCATCCAGACAAATTTGTCGTCCTTTCAGTGGGAATTTGCTAGCTAGGCTTGCAAACTTAATTTTTTCTCCTCCGTCTCTAACTAGAGTGTGTGAAATATGTGCATAAAGGGAAGGTTTGTAGAGTCATTATCTTTTATTAGATCAACTGATACAGTTGGTAAAAAACAACAACTTCAAGGCACACAAGCCCTTTTTCAGGTTTAAAACTGTGTATAAAGTCAGCAGTGATAAAAAGTATATACAAAGACTTAATTTTTACAAGCTAAGTTTGTAAGGTTTCTTTCCAAGTAACAAATAATGCATTTATAGTAGACTCCGTTACTGGTGCTGGATGAGGTAAGCTTTTATTATCTTCCCCAAAAATTTATATGTCATTCATTTTCATGTAGAAACTGAAAAAAAGGTATTACCTGTTATCACCATTAAAATTCCAAAGACTGTCGGTTTATAAAAATGTTCAGGTCAGGAAAGAGACTTTGCTTTCATAATTTTGACCATATGAAATTTTCAAACAGCTTTTGCTCTAGCGAAATATCAGAAATTCACTTCTAAGTGTAATAATACTGTCTTCTTAAAAAGCTTTTGACTTGACATAGTTGATAGGACTGACTGTTTCCCATTTTGGTTTGACAAAGGTACATACTCAGATGGGGAAGTGGTTTTCAAAGAACCCCTGAGGAGCTCTGCACATGGCAGTATAACTCTGATTTCTGTTTTAGCAACTTTTAGAATGGAATTTTATTACAAGGCTGTCCCTGCCTTGATCATCCACATTGTGTGGCTGATGGTTTCCAGTGGTTGGAAAGTTGGTCTTGGTTTTGCGGTTATAAAAGAAACATTTAAGCAATGTATGAGGGGATCCTGTAGGCAGGGCCACAGGCAGCCCTGAGTTTTGTGGGGGTCATGTGTATGCTCATGGGATGTAGAAAAATGGCTCTCTCACAGGTGCAAATTAGAAGGGCTTCCTCAGACTTCTTTTCTTTCTCTTTCCCTTCCCTTTTCCTTCCCTGCCAGGAGAGTGTCACTAGACTTTTGGCACTTATTATGTTACCCTTTGGCTCAAGTAAAAGATAGCTTTCTGATGCTTTTGGCTGGAAAGTCATGTCTTCTATTATTCTACATGTTTAATTTAACTTGTGGACAGAGGCCCAATCACTGGACATGGATACATTATAAATCAATCACTTTGCTATCTCTTTGGCTTCTAGGCACAGGGAGGTGAGATATAAGGAATTAGCAGAATGATACTTTCATTCTTTGTTAATTTAGGTTGCATTTATTTTTCTGTATATTAAGAGAGGATATAATATAAAATTTACTTTTTACCACTGCTGGAATGTAAATCTCTACTTGTATTCAAACAAAATGTAATAATAGAATTCTGATTCACAGCAGGAAAGAAAAAAATACTGCTGAAGCAAATAATATTGTAACAAAGTACTTCAGTAGAACAATAAAGTATTTTTAGGGCAAATAAGGAGGAGCCAATGTAGACAGTGTGAGCCTGTCCATTCCCCCATGTAAAGAAAAGACCCAAGCTTGATTGCACATTAAGGGGGAAGATGTGGTAGTTTGATTGAGAAAGCGTGCTTAGTCTTTTAACAATAGACATTAAGCAGCTGTGGGTTTTTGTGCTAAATCTTATTACTGGCATTAGATTTTTTAACCTTTCCTTGGGAAAAAAAATGCATAGAAAAAAGAAGAAAATATTTGAGTTCTTAATACCTCAGTGTACATTGGAGAACCATCTTTCTTTCTGTAATAACACATGAAGTGCAGTGCACTAGATTGCATTTTTAATGCTTCAAGAACATTACTTTGCAATGAATGTGCTTCAGAAAAACAGTTTTGCTGTGTATTTTATTGGCTGAGTTAACACAACAAATACTATAAATCCAGTAATTACTAATTGCCTCCTCTATTATAATGTAAGAAATGAATCATAAACCTTTTATTACTTTAACGGTGGACTGCAGGAAGGATTAATCTTCCAGTGAAGCATTTTTCATATTTACCTGGTTCCTTCTGTTGTACAGTACTCATTTTCTCTTCCCAGTCTTCCTATTTAATGCTCTGTAGTGGCCCCTACTGGGAAAGACATGTCTGGAACTTATCAGCAGCCTTGGCATCTGGTGATAAATCTATTTAGCTGTTGGTGGTTTAGCAATTACCCCTTGGTGGGGAGAGGAAACAAAATTAGGAGGTAATTCTGTGTAACCTTTTACCATCCATTGCTCTAGTTGTGGCATGTTCACTGCTGCTAAGCCTGTAATGCACCATCTCGGGGTGCATGATAGCTTGTGTAAAGATGAACCTGACAAAGGGAAACTGAGGAACAGAAATTATTATGTGAATGAATACTATTAGGTCAGAAATAGTATATATAATTATGTCAAATAGTCTTGCAAATTTTGTGTTGAGGCTCTAACTCAACAAGATGTAATTTTCCAACTGGATTCATTTGCTTTTTTGTAAATTGAGAGCTGTTAATAAGTCTAGGAATTACTATTGAATTTGAGATGCTTAAAATAAAAGAGTGAATCCACCTTTTTCATGTGGTATTTACCTTATTATTGTTATTCTTATTCATACTATATAATATTGCATATCATCATATAACAAAAAATTATAATCAATGATTTCAGATTAGAATACCATCTAGAAGCTCTAGTAGAGATCTCTCCTTCTCTGGTAGGAACTCTAAAAATGTATGAGAAATGGCAGTTTCTGCTTCTGAATACTACTATTTTAGGTGAGGAGGGCAGAAGTTTAACTCCTTTCCTATTACATCAGTGGCTGAACCAAGCAAAGAACTAAGGCTTTGCCTCATTATATGTTCTCTCTGCTCTGTACTGTCTCTTTTCAAGCCTAAACCATACAGCTGAAGTCTTTTACTCTGCAGCTCACTCTGTGCAAAGGGTGCAGTGTCATTTGGGAAGACATTGTCCCTGTCTGATCCTTCCTGGCTTCCCTGCAAAATACAGACTTGCAAATAAACACGCAAAGAAAGGGCATTTATACCAACAGGGTCATAGAACGATTGCTTCACCCACTTTCATGTCCAAAGACTAACTTAAACATCCCTAGTGAGATTAAAGATCTCATTTTCTTAGTCCAAATATTCATGTTTTGGAGAAACATTCATTGCAACAATTCTAGCTGTTTCAAGACTGGAGTCTGTTGTAGGTGTAATAAATGACTTTAGTCAGCGGTCTACCTTTTGGTGGGAACGAGATCTTGAGCATCTCAAGGTCACTTTTCACCTTTCTACTTGGGTAACTTCTTATACGCATCAAGATACAGGCAAGCGGTACAAAGGGTCAAAGTGTAAATGAGAGTTTCATCTGCAGATTAATTCAAATCTGATCTCATTTTATCAGTGAGAATCAGATGCATGTCCCCAAATCAGCGGGTTTATAGCTAAAATCAGACTTACACTCCCAAAGGAAGTAGTCGAATTTGAAAGCACCATGAAGAAGAAGTAAAAGAGAATGAGGAAACAAAACTTGAGGGCTTGAATTAACTTAGGAGAATTGATTTGGGAATGGTGTTCCTTCCCTTTTTCAAATGACAGAAAGGTATAAGTAATTAAATTAATTTGAACACATTAGTTTGGTAGCATCTAGGTTCAACATATTACAAGGACAGACACCACAGAGTCAGCTACCACGATGTAGACAATTTTATAGAGTGAACAACCTGGACTTGCTCCTGAAAACATCTTATTTATACTGAATCCTTTCTTCTCTCTTGCTTTTCCAGAAATGAATCATCTATATGAATGGCAAAACACTGTTTTGGAATTTCATAAGGATTGCAGCCTTGAATGTCTGCTGAGGTGTAACTGGTGGACAAAGCAACCATGCAGAGCGAAGCTGGATAGGAGGATAGGATTACAGTATAATACAGACTTAACAACAATAGCAACAGAAAATCCTCCAGAAAGATCAGCTAGCCACTTCTATTGCTGCATTGTACTGTCATATGAATTTGTATATATAAATAGAGCAAATATTTTCATTGCTGGTGAACTTTTCAGTCCACAAGGATGTCATCATTTTCCTCCTTGCATTCCGGTCTCAAATCCCTCATTCTTCTGGATGTCTCACATTTCAAATTATCTGAGTCAGAGAAGTATTGTTTACATTATAGACAGAATTATCAGTTTTTATTTAAAGTCCAGCCCTACTCATTTTTGTATTTCAGATATTAAGCTTAAAAGGACAACTTAATTTAACTTGATCCTTATTTTTTTTTCTGAGAAGCTGAGGAATGGAAAGTATCCATAGAAGTATTCCTCATCAATGTCCAGCTACAGTACATAAGAACACTGGGTTCTCAAAATGCCTTTTATTTCTAATATAAATTTTCCTTTCAATTTTGACTATTCTGTAGTTGCTTTCAGATTTGAAGACTTCAAAATATTAGAAATGATGTATCAAGCTTCAAAACAGTCTTGTCACATTGGAAAATACAGTAATACCCATTTTACAGAGGAGTTTGGTGATAGACCCATCATAACACAGTAACATACACAGAGACAGACCGCAACGTCCCTAATAGTTCTCTAATTGTTTGTTTTATACTCCCAGTTAAGTCAACTTTGACACAGAAATGTGTCAGCTCTTAACCTTAGCTTACAGGTGCTGCTGTTTTGTATTTTACTTCATGTTATACCTGCAGCAATCCAGCCAAATCCCAGTTTTAAGAAATGACAAATCAGCCTCTTGCATAATCATAAGAATGTAACTGAAGGTGAGATGGAAAAGCAAATGATTTTTACTTGCTGTAGGACTTCTGATCTCATGAGACATCACTTTTAGGACCTCTTCCTCCAAAGCCATTAGTGTTTGAAATCTGTTTTAAGGAAGGAATAAGACTCTATCCCTCATGTGGAAATTCTCACATTAGTCCATAACTCAGAACTTAAAAAAAAAAGAGTATTTTTTAAAGAAAAATGATTTTAAAAATCCCCAGTTCTGATGCCACTGGTGAAGGAGATTAAGGGGGGCAAATAAGGATATTGCAGACTAAATTCAGTGCTAGCTCGACTCAACAAAAGTCTGTGGATAATCTAGCTCTAATCTGTTTTGTAAAGTAGAGTGTTATCTACAATTACTGCTCTATTCAGAAGTTTTATATAACAAGTTAGTCTTCGTGTCCATCTCAACACACTATAACTGTCCTTAATAGCTGACTGACTATTTACTGACTTCAGTTTCTAAATGCCTAGCTGATACAGAACAGTTTGAGTATGTGTGGGCAAATGCAAAACAAAACCAAATGTGAGGAAGCAACAACCAATGTAAATTTTATGCATGTCTATCTAAGGTTTTAATGACAGCTCCAGCACTGTTGCAGGGTTAAGGTTCATGAACAAAACAGTCATAAAGGACTATTGGCTGTCACAGCTGCTTAAAAAATAAAAAAATAAAAAAAAAGAAGACGAAGAAAAGAAAAGAAAAAAGTTTTTGTTAATTAAAAGGATTTTGCCTTAGAATCAAAGAGGCTGTGGATGAAGAAATCTGCAGAAATTATCTAAGGCCGCCTCAACCTTAGCATTTATTATTCAACACCTCACTCATTGCCCTGATTATAAATATTTAATCACTCAACAACTGTAAGTGCTTGTGTCTTCCTGGAGGACCTGCAAGCATTAGGAAATAAAGGGATGGGGGGAGCAGGGAGGAGGGGGACTAGAAAGGCAGAGAGCCTAAAAGATGTGTCGAGATTATGCAGGGACAAGTGAAAAGGTGTGAAGGACGCCACTGAATTGGGCCTTTGTAATCAGGTTGCACGAACACCTGAACGCTAATTCATTTTGTTTCTATTCACTGGACTTCAAAGCCATATTTTTTTTATTGCGTGGCAGTCTCTGACAGAGGGTGCCCTTGGAGAACAGGCAGAAAATGTTCTTAATGAAAGCAGAGCCCCGAGCAGTGAGAGGTGCCATCCGTGTACCCTCCTTTGTCTGTCACAAAAAAAGCAGGCTAGCTTGGCAGGCTTTTGGGCCTATCAATAATGCATGAGGAGAATTACATCCACCCTGATGCCAGGAGAAGGGAATCGCAGAGAAGAGGGTTGTGTTACACTACCCTCAACGCACATCGACTTCCTATACATCCTCCCTCTCCCCAAGTAAAACACATGCTTTTTGTGAGCCCCTTTGAATAGAGCTTGTGAATGTATAGCTCACATACTCTAAGAGGGCTGTGTTACTTTTGGTAACTCGAAGGAATATGTAGCACCCCCTTGATGCTGTTAGGGTAGTGGAGTAGGCAGCTGCAGTCTGAATTCCTGAGAGCTTAGTTATAAGATCTGATTTTGTACGCTGTGTGTGGGGAAAATACATTAAACCAATAGCAAGGAAACCTTCTTTCTTCTTTTTAACACATGATATTGTTTGGAGTGTCCCCAGTTTGCCTCGACTGCAAGGATTTTGGTTTAGACATGAATGTATTTCTTTTTGTTTTTGTTTTTCTCTCTGAGCACTGGAAAGAAGAAATAAATATCTTAAGAACAGCAAGTTTTGAATATATTTTCCTATAAGAATAAGGAACTTCCAAAATCTCAACTTATTCAAAGGTACAGCATAGAATTAAGGAAACACAGTGCAAACTATGGTTCTTTTTTAACATCTCTCTGGTAACAAGAGCTGCACCCTTGAGGGCTTATTTCTTTCCAGACAATATTGTGCACTTTTCATAATTTTTTGTATAAACACGTCCTACACAGGCACAGCCACCAGTGTTTTGGCAAAGTACTCTGAGCCCTGTATTTGCTTCTCAGAGGTCTCTGGCAGTACAGAGAGGATTCTTCAGATTTTGGTCCAGGCAATTCTGGTGCAAATTTTCTAAGACATTCCCCAAAGCCCATCTGAAAATTAAATGCCTCCTTGAATACTTTGTAAGCTCAGTTCAGTGGAAGTGTCACTCCTGAAGCCTACAAAAGGCCTTGGCTAGAGCTTCAGACTCCAGTTCTTGAAGACTTAGGTGGCTGTGGTTAACTGAGCCCTCTTGTGTCCTAGGGTGACCGAAGAAGACTGAGCACACAGTTAAAGTTTAGTGCATCACACTTATAAATACTTCTTTGCAAAAAGTGAGCTAACCAGGTAGACAATAGATGGAGTTGAGAACATGCCTCTTTCCCATGCAGGCAAAGAGAGAGCACCAAGCATATTATTCCTGGTGGAACAGGCTGTCAACCCATCTTACCAACCCAGCAGTGCCAGGTCTACTGCATAGAGCGGTTCTTTCTTTGACATAGTGGATGCTGCCACATTTGTCCTGATGAAGCCCAATGACCATGTAAAACTCCCAGGGAAGGAACATAAACTTGAGGTATCAAAATACAAATATTTTGTGCTCTTTATTCTAGTGCTAGTGGATGGGGACCAGAATGTCTGGAAACTATGAGTGGTCTTATAGCCATTAACAATAGTCTCATGAAAATAGAGGACATGTCAGGCTAGTAAAGACAACAAATAAATAAGTAAATAAATAAGTAAATAAGTAAATAAATAAATAAATAACCCCCCACCTTCCTTTCTGAGAAACGGAGTCATTCTTTCAGTAGGTATGTATTTTGTGGCTCCCCTGTTAGGGACCTCAGGGATTTGTGATGGGAGATATGAGATATTATTTTGAGTGGATTAATATTGTGTACTCCAGCACAGATAAATAGGAGAACACTAAAGTTATGCTGTATCAACAACCTGATACCTCATCATCTTAAAATGGAAGATTCATAACCAGCCTGTATACTCTGCTTCCACATTTGTAGTACACACTATAAGATAAAGGCAAACCTTATTTCAGGAAAAATAACAAAGAGAGAGAGAGGGGGGGAAAAATATCTTTCTCATAAGCTGTCTCCTTCCTTTATGATGGTTGTTTTGGAAGAATGCAGCCTGAAAAAACCATAATAAAGGAAAATGTGTTATCACTATGAAACTTTTTCATGATAGGTCCCTGAGTTGGAGCTGTGGATGATCAGAGCAAATCTTTCATTGATGGCAATCAAATCCTTCAGTGTTTCCTCAAAAGCCCTGCTAGGCTGAATGGTCATATCCTGTATTTTCACCAAAATACCCAGGGAGGGGTGCCCAGCACCAGACTTGAGCGCGATGCCTGCAGCATGATTGCCTTCACTCACAGCTCTCCCAGACCTCACAGCATTCACAGAATCACAGGAATCCAGCTAAGGCATGCATCCCTCTCTATCCTTGCAGGTGGCATTACCTGTTTAGAAAGCAAACCTACAACCTGTAAATCTTGTTGCAGTAATGAAGCTTGGCACTGCTGTGGGTTGCCTCCTCCTCTTCCTCCTCTCCTTCTCTCCGTGCCTGAGGCTGGCCACAGCCTGAGCTAAGAGCTTGCTCTGCAGTGGTGCCAAGCAGCCCCGGGCTCCTGCTAAGCAACTGCCTGTTTTGTCTTTGGCTGCTGCGTGTAAAATGGCAGATCTAATGAGACAATGTGGAGCAGCTGGTTTTGGCTGTTTCTCTGGCACAAGAGATTACCGCCACAAGTTGGGGTGTGAACAGTTTGTACCTCAAAGACCATCTTCACCCAGGTGACCTCTTTTGGAAATTCCACAGTGGGAGCAATTCCTTGGCCCGGCTCCAGTGCCTCCCCTGAGCCCAGCTCCACTCTGTGCATGGCCTCCTGCAGCATCCTCCATGGTGGGTGCACGAGAGTTGCACAGCCCCACGAGTCCTGTGGCAGGGGACCGTTGTTGAGCTGGGGCTGCCTTTCGAAGAGGCTCCCCAGCACTTGAGCAGACAGATCTTCTGCAGGGCGCCTACCCCAAAATGTCAGCTGAGTGATCACTTCTCATTCCTGATCAGCAAGACATTAACGGCTCCCGTTATCTGCAAAAAGGCGTAAGCCATAAACAGTCTAATGGCAGATTGTCGTTCTGGCTTCAAATGTGAGGATACAATTAACTCTAAGAGGTCTGTTCTTTCCTTGGTTTATGCGAATGAGTAATACTAATGGGACTTACACATATGGACATCAAGGGGAAGCTTATTTGCCTTGAAATTAATACATATCAAACAATTTTTTGACATGTCTATCTTCAAGCTGCACTAAAGTTCTCTGCCCTGAATGTCCTGAACTGCACTGGAAAAAAAAAAAAAAAAAAAAAAAAAAGATGTAATTCCTATCATTGTTAGTGATTCTTTCACCTGCCTTCTCTTTGCTTTGCTCTTTTTTTTTTTTTTTTCCAGAAAATAAAGATGACTTGTGCAATGCAGTTTTGATAAAGATTAAATGAAAACAACAAAAAATCCTCTACATATACTGTACTTTTCTTCGTAAGATCAGTGCACAATATGTCATCTTCCTCTCTTCTCCTTGGAGAGATAAAAAGTGACTCATTACCTTGCTTCACTTTAATATTTTAAATATATGAAAAGACAGAGACAGTAACAAGAGAATCAGTGAACAGGAATGTGAATGCTGGAGGTGGGGGGAGAGGAGAAAAAAAGAGGAGAAGTTGAAGTGAAATAATGTTCTGGAGAAAAAGCATATTCACTTTTGATGGGAGAGGTAGGGACAAGTGCACTTCTGTTTACTTAATTAGCATGTGGAATACTTTGGAATAAGTTATATGCATTTTGATCCCATATGAGTTATTATAATAGCTTGCCAACATAAAAACATTTGGAAATGCCAAACAGTGTAGTGAATCTTTAAAAGAACCTGTTTGCAATCAATGGTTGTTTTATGTTCCTGTTAGAGAGTGGAATGATATACAGTGTTGCTGCGTGATATACTGTACCCCAGTTTACTGAATTTATCAGAGAAACAAACAAGACTATAATGACTCACAAGCACTAAGGGTAGTAGAGACCTGTGTGGGCTTCCCAGTAGTTTAGCTAATCCTTCATAGCATATTGTATGCTGAAACACACTATCATCTTTTCACTCCCTACTTCTAAGTCATTACATAAGGACTCTTTTAATATATATTATGGAAAAATATCTATTACAGTCCATCATTTTAATGAATTTGATTAAATCTCCATGACGTAAAATAAAGCATTATAACACATGCACTTGTATTGCAAAGGTCCTGTTGTAGCTGAGGCTTGGATGCCTTATTATGTTCAAACTGTCCTGAAAAAATAATTTTGTGAGAAATGAACTTAGAAGAGCTAAAAGCATTTAGGTCTGAAAAAAATTGCTGAGCAAAATCGCCTTGCTATGAAAACTTAGACTCATTGTCAAAGATGTTTAGTCTACTCCGCATGTTTGATCTATAAGGGCTCTATTCAGAGCAAATTTCATTTTCTACGGTTTTGGCCATAGAGACTCCATGAGGCTTCTTACATGTTGGCATTTACAGATCCCTAAGCTTGGTTTTAGTGCCAAAAGTTTCTGGGCACTGCTCCGGAGGAACCTTGGCTCAAAGCTTTGGCAAAGGCCAGTAACTAGAGCTGAGCAAAATAGTTGTTGTGCCTACCTTTATGTCCTTATATGGGGGGAACCACTGCCTGATAGCATCAAATTACTGAGTCATTTGTCCTTGGGGAAAATACAGATATCTCAGGACTCAGAGAGTCCTCCCAGGCACACTAACAGCACCATGCTACATACACAAATGTCTTCCTTATGCTTGTCTGTACTCTGTTAGAAATATTGGAGGGGGCTCTGGCACACAGGATTGTCACAACTTGCTATGGATCTACTTGTATCTACAACTTGACTGGCATGCTAACAGATGGTCTTTCTTCTGTGCATTTATCTTGCTTAAAAATGGCACTCTCCCTGATGCTGAATGGCTGCTGGCTTCCACCCCAGAGGTGGCTACATTTCAGTGTCAGATGAGGGGATAAAATTCTTCAGGATCCTTTAAAGGAGAGAACTCTCCAAATTTGAAGTGTTGGTCATACACTGCTTTTCACAATTTATAGAAGTTTTTAATGCTGATTATCTGGTAGACCCTGATCCTTCTGAGGTAGCATGAGATATATCCTAATCTGGTACATATTCTAGCTCAAGAACTGACCCTCGTACAACATTTTTTACAAAGCTGATAAAAAAAGACCATCATAACCAAATGTGGTAAAATCCACCATAGTATTATTAATCTCCTTGTTGGTCTCAGAGTTCCAGTTGGCTCCAGAGTCATTAACAGTGGTGGTTTCCACATGACACAGAAACGCACCTGGGCATGCATGTCCTAACAAGGAGGGAAAAGAAGGGCTAATTCCTTCCCCACAAAGGCTGGCTCCAGGCAAATCACACCCTATTTCACTGTTTATGTATCTCAGAAGAGCCAGCTTAACGTACGCACAAGGACCACTTTGGCTTTCTGGTGCGCCATGCCTTTCAGCACGCTTGCGCTCTGTACGGTCGCACTGCTGCTAGACGGTTGCTTTTGGAGATGACTGATTCTGGCAAAGGCTCCCCAAATAGCCATTCAGCTATGAAAGTGCCCACCACGGGATGCTGATTTCTTCTTCCTCTGACCCCTTGGCAAAGCTGCCTGCTTCTCAATCCAGGTGCATCCCCATGTGGAACTTGCTCAGATTCCAAGACTTTGTGAGCAGCTTGTCACTTGATACATCTGATTATCATAGTTGTACTAGACTTTACATAACACCTCTACATACATGTTGACACCTCACATGATAGTCAGAGAATTTCCCAGACACCCTTTGCAATGTAATGTTGCACCAAATTCATAAAAGCTGGCACAGGGAGATGTAATTCCTAGTTCCAAGCCCTGCTCTGGGCACTTGAGCTGCACAATCTCTCTAGAGCAGAGTGAAGCTTTCCAGGTGCTGCTGACCTCCCTCTCCATGCCTCCCCCCAGCTTCTTTATCAATAAAGAGAATCTAGGAGAAGACATGGCTGCTGCCTGCATACACACCCAAGCACGATAGCAGACCTGCTGTGAAGGTCTCAACCATACTTGCAGTTCAGACCAGGTCTTTCAGTAACGGAGTTATTAGACGTGTGCCGGGATGGAAAGTATCTTTGACCACCTCAGAGAAGTTGGCCACAACCAGAATTTTTATGGTAAAAAAAAAAAACAGGAATGTTCATTCCATCATTCTCATAAGAAAATTTTCTACAGCCAATTATTCTTGATATGAAGGATATTGTCCTTTTTTTTATCCAACTTACATTTTACAATCAATCTTATCTTGTTGTTTTCAATTTTATCTTCTCAAAAAAGGTTTCTCGTTTCCAGCTACCCATTGTGTGCATTCTGACCTCTATTTTCATATTTCTTGGATATCATTTTATATTTGTGTGTATTATTAGATAATGTTATATCTATTATATTATTATATTTTATATATTCAGATCTATTTTATATTTATATTTGTTGCATCTTAAATATCCTTTAGCCTTTGCTCATTCTTTTTCTATGTAGATCCCTTCTGATCATGGATTTACTTGTTGCTCCAGATGGCTTTTTTTCTTATCAGCTGTCCAGAACAGGAAAAAAATGTTCTGTTTGATATGAACAGCTCAGTCATGTAGAAAAGGACTATAACTTGATTATTTTATGACTTGATTTTTTTGATTCTTCACACCTCAAAGGCCTTGTTCTTTCTTTGCTGCTGTGTTATAAAGAAAGATCATACTTGTTTTTGTTAACAGCCACTTCTAGATCTTCTTTCTGGATCATTTCTCAGAAGATCCTCTGTCCCACAGATTATTTTCCTGCTGTATTTCTTGTATCCAGCTGTAGTGATGTACATTGAAACAATCGGAAGTTTCTTTTGTTTACTCTTTATTCATGCTGTTGTAATTAAATCATCTAATTCTTCCTTCCTCTCCTTTACATCTCCTGTACACTTAGTATCATCCACTAATTTTGTCAATATGTTGCTTACTCTGTATTTGAGATCATTAATAAAGATGTTACATAAGACCAAAGGCTGATCCCTCTGGTGCCCTGGTAGGCACCACTCCTCAGTCATTACACTGCGGTTTATCATTACCCTTTCTTTGCAGTCTTGTTTACCCATTTATCCATTAATGTTTGTTTTCAATCCACATAACACTGTTCTTCTCCAAGCCAACTTCAATTAAGTTTTCAAGTAAGATTTTGTCAGACACTGTATCAAATGTTTTTCAAAAATCCAAATACATTACATCTGCCGCTTTCCCTTCATCCATTAATTTTGCTGCCGTATCCAAATGTGCGACCGAGGTTGTCTAGCAGATTAAGGAGGAATTTTTCAAAGGACGCAGGCCTGTGCTCCATGTTCATGCAATTTGCATATATTAAAGGTATAGCAATATTTTTGTGCCCAAAAATAAATTGCAAGGGTAAATCAAAGTAGTTGTTTCTCTATCAACTTATTTTCACTAGCTTCTGATATTTAGAGGACATTTCTAAATTTCTGCCTGGAAGTCAAATGTATATGCAAATCCTTTCAGATGGAAACCCGAAAAGAAGTGATAGCCAAAACCTGAGTATTTTTACTGTTAGTAGTAACTTTTGATTATTTAAGAAAATATCCGGACTTACAATTTTTATTGCTTAAAACTTAAATACATTGTAAAAATGCTAGCAGAAAGTTACAAACAAAAGGAAACTTCTGATGATATACTCACTATTACAATAAGCTCCTTGTGTTTAATGATAATGGCCCTGCTGTTGCTTGGATAATCAGATTTTTTTAAACCCCATTTTGAAAAATGTTTATGTTTTATTTAAGTACTCATCCATAAATCTAGTAGAAAAAAACTAAAAATACCTTTGAATGAAAATTGTCATAAACAACATTTTTTCTATATTTAAAACTAGTTTCGGTTTATACTTTCTTCAGTCTACTTGATTTCTCTCACCCTTTGTAAATATATATATATATATATATTCACACACTTGTATATAGCCCAATATGCTGGTTAGCTAAGATGATCTATTATTCACTTTATCCTGGTGGTTTGATATCATGGAAAGAGTTTTCTTATATATATATATATATATTTCATTTTAAAGGGTGGAGAATCTCTTATTGCTCTGCATAGAGATTTGATCAATGTCAGAGCAGAGTGTGACTTTTCCAGGTCTTACAAACATATCCTTCCTCTAGCTCATGGACAAAATTATCAGACAATCAACCTACCTAAATTACGAGGATTTTATTTGGTGGGATTCTACCCTTCATCCATCCAACCATCCATTTACCCATTCATCCAAATTTCTAAAGCTACTGTCTTTTTTCAGCAGTTAGAAGCAGCTGAGTTTCTTTCCTTTCTTGCACTGCATATGATTAGGGCTAAGAAAAACATGTAGTGCTAAAGTGGCAGTAGAGACTCAAAGGAAAACCTGTCTCCGAAGAGCTGTCACGTACCATTTTGTCCAGGCTGCTCATCTAAACTCATGGAGCTAAATTTATTCCTGTTATAACTCCATGTCTTCTTAACAGTTTTGGCCCCTTATGCCTTCTTTCCACTCCAGAGGAAGAATTTCTTCCTGGTGTATGAACAATCATAGAAATACTGCCACTGATATCTTTCATGTAGTCTTGGGAACTTTCATCGCTTGTAAGAAAATTTCTCTCAGCCAGCCAACTCCTCCTCAACTTACATAAATATTAAGGTTAGAGCACTACCTTGTACAAGAGATCTTGATGTTCATTGGTGACATACAATCTTAATCAGGATAAATTGTCAGTCTCCAGATGGAGATTGATGAGTTTCTGAGCTTTCAGCAGTGTCTACTTCCTCAGCATAACATTATGAGGCATGCATAACATTAACTATAGATCTGAGTGGATTAAAACATGTAGAATTTTTAAATTTATCAATGTAATACAGAAAGATGTCTTTTTTTTTTTTTTTTCAAAATATTGACTACATTTTCCATCTGATTTAGTTTACTGGCTCTTGAAGGTTAGAAACAGAAAATAAATGAAGTTCCATTGTGTTCTGTAGATATTCTTCAATGTCTTAGAAATATTTGAGGCTCACAGTGATTTAGTAAATTCTATGTGTCAACAAAAGAATTAGCCCCTATTTTCACAAGTTTGTGACAAAGCTAAAATTGAGAGCTTTGGAACAAAGTTAAAATTGAAGCTACATAGTATTTGGGGAAACAAATAAGTGCACAAAACTCAATAAAGATGACAAATGAAGAGCAGTCACTTTTTACAACAAGAGCCCTAGGTGTTATTTTAACATAGAAGACACAGTTCATCGTAGGAGGTAAGAAAGGGAGCTCTTGGGAGAGCCATAGCAATGGTAAATGCCATCTGAGTGAGTGGATGGGAGATAGTTAGGATTTTTAATTCCACTACTCCATTGCTTATGCAGCTTTGCAAATCTTAACCAATTAATATCAGAAATGTAAGTAATATTTTTGCTTCAAATAAGAATAAAAAAAATGAATAATTTACCCTATTTTTAAATAAATAATAATAATAGAACATATTTAGAAATCCTTTGCTTTCATAAGGGAAGGCAGGAAACCTTCAGACTTTTAGACAAGGGAGATACTGTTTTCTGTCATCAAAGTCCTAGGGAGGTACTGAGCTTTGCCTTTCATTTATCAAGGACCAGATTTTGCCACTGTCACTCTTGCTGAGGACTACCTTATTCCACAAGTGATCTAATTGACTCAGTGTCAGAATTTGCCTCTAATTAAGGATGTTCTTGTGATTAAAGCACAAGGTGCATGTCAAGAGACTTGTCTTTTCTGTGGTTGCTCTGTAGGCTTGTGAAAGTCAGAAAATGCTTCCTATCCAAATGTTAAAATCTCATCCTTAAGCAGGATGACTCTCTACTCAATTGCCCAAGATGAAAAGCAGAGAGTCTAATTTCCACAGGTCTTAGTATCTCCACATCCAGTTACATTCAAAGTAAGAAGAGCTGAACTATGTGTACATACATCATCATTTGCCACTGGAGTGTAATCTCAAAACCTTATGCACCAGAAACACAGGCTACTGGCTAAAGTGACAAAGAAGAAATAGCACTGGGAAAGTAGTTGCCCAGGTATAAGAAGATGCCATAATTCCAGACTCCAGATTAATGGAAAACTGTGAAAGCATCAGCTGGTGACTACTTGTGTCTCGGTTTCCTTTCTGTTAAATGATACTAACAATGCTGCCTGCACATGTATTTGGAAATATATTTAACTGTGTTATCTATTATATTGAACTATCTGGATAGCCAATATCATGTTCATTTATAAGGATTTTAGAGCAGAGACTGTTTTTGTCTCTGGAATTACACAGTTCAAGTATGAAAAAATTATAGGTATGACTGAGAGTGATACTGTAATAGGACAAATTATAATTCTGTTATTTATTGTTTATACTACTCTTAATTAACATAAACAGTGTAAAAAAGTAATATAAACTATGTAAAATAACATAAACAATAGTGCTAGCAAAACAGTTCTTATAAACATCCATTCCTGACCAGAATTTCTGCTCGCGAACGGCTGTTCTTTGTACCACACAGGCAGGGATTTCCCTCAGCTTGGTGCACGCCACCTCACAATTGCAGCAGCAGCATTTTCAGCTGAGGATGAATCGTGAAAACTCAAAAGAGGCTGGAAGTGTTTAAAACATGCTTGTAACCCAGAAAATTGACCAGAGATCATAGAGCCAGGCAGATCTGCATAAAATGTAAATTTAAAGATAACATGCATGAACAGGAGATGACATGCTTTATGTGCTGAGAGGATGTAGTTTGTTTTATGTAGATCATACTATGGGCAGATTAATGACTTTGACTTTTCAGTCGCAGGATCTGTTTCCAAAACCAACAGAGGTATTAGGTGATCCTTGATTCTCCCCTTAGCTGATGGCAATAATTATCAAACATTAGCATGCTGTCAGTCTCTATTTAAACCTCCTCAAGAATGAATTAAGCATGAAAACTAAATAACCTTGACCCCTCCTTCGAGATCCCATTAAGATACAGTTGCATACGAGTTACAGGTAAACAGTGTGAGTGCCCTGAAAGGAAGAGATTCAATATTCCATGCAATTTCACATTCCAAAGGAATGAAATAATTGGGAAGGGGGATAGGAGCAAGAGGAGAGAAAATGGCTGTTAACACAGTTTTTAAAACACTGACAAAATTGAGCAATAGAATACATTGATGTGTGCGTTTAGTCTCACATGGTATTTTGAAATACATATACAAGTATAAGTTGTATAGATTTATTTTACCCTATTAGATTCGTTGTTTATTCAATTGACGCTAGTAGGTGTCTAATCATAGACTTTGTATATTTAATTGCTTAATTTGTGGGTAGAGTTGCAGAGGTACTTTTAAAAAGATATTTCTCTTATCTGTTTCCTTCCCTGTTAGTACATTACTGACATACTGATAACCTGTTATAGGGAACCTTCAAAGACACAAATGGAAATGAACTGCCCAAAACCTACTTGCTCACAACAACATCTTTGTTAATCGCAGACCATTGGAATCTTGAAAACTAACTTCTCAAACAGCCCCATCCTTTGATGCTAGCTCCCTTACAAAGCAGTGACCACATGTAAGATACCTGCTGGCCCAAGTTTACAGTGAAGCAGGTTTATCAAAGCTGTGTCTTGCCACATTGTTATAAAGTAGATGCAGGTATAAAAGCTCGCTGAACACAGAGAGGAAACCAGAAGGAATATACTAGATTTGGTGTTTCTCTGTAGAGTTCTGCTGCTTTTCTTTCCCATTTGCTTTCTTTCATTGGAGTTTTGCATGTACGCACTTGGCTGGAGATTAATAGGTTTGTTCAACTGATCCAGGATGGAGAAGTGGAGAGGGAGAGAGATGAGGGGGAAAAAAAAAGGAAAAAAAAAAAAAAAAAAGAAAAATAGCCCGCAGACAAGTTGAAGATGTGAATTTTCTTGGTTCAAGCTTTGAAGATAAAGCAGTGCCCTAGGGACTGTGGTAAAAAATAAACTCTCAAATAGGCATCAGGCACAAACTGACCAGCTTCCAATCAGATTTATTCTACTGTGTTTCATTGGAGTAACAATGTGCTAATGCCTTTGTCATATTAAAGTCACACTGCTTTATTTATTTATTTATTTATTTTCTGTTCAGGAGAATGCAAACATGCAATCAGCCATTTTAACTCAGATAGTGATTATTTACATTGATTATTTATTCTACTATTCCTTAAATTTATTTCACTCTCTATACGCAAACCTATGGCCTTTACATCCATTTGTTATTATGCCACCTCTCTGCATCACTCATTAAGCCGGGATATATCTAAAGCTAAGAATGTTACTGTAGCAAGAATTCACTTTTTACTATCCATCATTTCTGCTGTGACTTCCACAAGGCAAAATGGCCTTAATGGAGGGGCTGTCACCAGTTTCTACCCTAAGCCAGTGTTGCTTATCCAGTTGCCAGCATAATCTTTGACCATCAGTGAACCAATGGCTAAGAAGGCCTTATCTCTACTATTTCGGGCTCCTAGATATAAGGAGGAACCAGTCAAAAGGTGGTCAGATGTTCCAACCTTTCCAACATCTAGGAAAATGGTGAGGATATACTGAATTTCCTGATTAACCTTAATTAGTACCCGTGGTGGGGTGGAAATAAAAACAGTTTTTCTATACACAAATTTCTACAGATTTAATTATTGGTCTCTTTTCATGCTAAATACTTAAGTTGCATCAGTGCATGAATGCCCTTAATCTGCACTGAAAGACAATTGAGGTGGGTCATATTGCCTTGCATTTTCCATGGGTAAAGTTCATATATGAACAGAGGTACTACAGCATAGTGGGTGCCCAGTAACTTCTTAAACCAGGTGATTTGATTATGTAGTTGAATCCTTTAGAGAAAAGCAATTTTACAAATCATTTATTTAAACTTATGCATTTTGCACTGGGGAAATTTACTAGTATAAGCTAATCTGATATAAACAGTTTTATATTGGTGGATGGGAATCATCATAAGAAGATGGTTTAAGTTAGACTGGAATAACACAGAAAAGCATTAGGAATGGGAAAAAGCAAGAAGAAAAAATGTTCCCTTGGGATAAGAATTCACTCCAGTACATAATATCATTATCTAAGAGTCATTTCCTTCTACTTTGTCATTTATTGAGATCCCTAATTAACACAGGATTGACCCGCTACCTGATGGTCCCAGGATTAGTTGAATTTAAGAGACATCTAGCTAGTTTGGCTGTGATCCTTTAGGTTTCACATTGATCAGATTTTGGTAAGGCTCAGGCCCCTGTTCTCTGGACTTAAGAAATTAATTAGCGCCTGGAGTAGTACTGTACGACTGAATGATTCCAGATGGTCACTGCAAAAGGACTACTGGAATAAACATTTATGAAAACTACACAGTGGGATATGACAGGGCTTTATTTAAACTATAAGACTAAAGATTAAAGCACTGTTTGGGGTTTTCAGTCATATAATGGAGTTTTTTTTCTGTGTACAGTACTTATCTTGTCTCCATCGCTGCAGTGTTTGAGCACCTCCCAGACTTTGATGTTTATCTCTCACAATACCTCTGTGCAATGTAAAGCATTTCTAAGCCTATTTTACAGAATACCAAGAAGTGGGATAAGGTCCAAGGTCACACAGGAAGCATGCAGCTGAGGGGGCAACTAAGCTGAGGCACAGGTTTAGCACACTACCTATTTGCCCCTCTTTTCCGTTTTCTTTCTTTTTTCTTTTTTTTTCCTTTTCCCAGAATTTGAGATTGTTTCTGAATTTTGCTCTGAGACTGATCACTAGAAGTTACAGGAAGATATTTTTTCAAAATTTTGTATTAAAATATCATAACAAAGAGGAGATGGGCAAAACAGCCTTATCATGTAAATTTATCAAACCAGCAAATCAAAGCATAATTATTTTCTGACTTAAATAAAAAAACTCAATCTGCACACTTAAAAATTTGTAATCTTTTTATGAAACTGAAACTGATAATATATGAGGAGAAAAATGCATGAAAAAGAATTGCCTTTCTGTAGCAAATTACATATTTTCAGACAAATGAAGATAAATAAAAATTACCTTTAAAAGTGCTGATGCACATTTTTTCTTTTTTAATACAAAGAAAAAAAGGTTTCAGTCTTTCATCCCTGTGATAGTAGTGGCTGGTAATGTGCTGTTTTCCCTTATTCCTTTATGACTTTTTTCCACCACAGTACCATGCAATGTCAGAGATTACAGGGAAACAAGACCTCACTATGTGCAGTGAAGTAACAAAATAAGAAGAAAGTAAAAGGAAGATAGATCCAAAAGATAAAAAGACACTTAAGTCAAATATATATTGCTTTTCAGAAGTACTGAATCAGTTGAGACACTTATCAATGAACACCCATGCTTACTCATCTGTCTTCCTTCAGACTGTGGATTCATTCTCACTGCAATGTGGGAATCCCAGTGTTGGATATGCAGATGTACGTATCACATTGGATATGATCAATTTTTAGGAGAGAAAAGTTCCAATTTTGACCTGCTAATTATCTGAATATGTTTAGATTATCAAAGCTTCAAAACAGCTTCTTCCTTAAAATGAGTCTATGGAGTGAATATAGCATGTCTCACTTTTACTAGTGGTTATAAATTTCAGTGTTGTAAGTGAGAGAAAAATCAAGTTCAGTATGCCTAATCCTACACTCATTATTGACTCAGACATAATTCATATTGGTTTGAATCACTCTGAGTAGATGCTTTTACATACTACTTTTCTCACAGTCATTTCTATCACCAGCCTCTCCAAATATTACTTAGGAGAAACTCTTCCCGAAACTTTCTATAGGCAGAATATATGATTATAATAAGATGCTACCTTTTTTTCTATTTTTTTGGCATTTCCAAACCCCATACATACTAGAATGACCTGTTTAAGAAAAGCAAACAACAGGGGCAGCTCTTTTTTGCTGCCACTGCAACTTCGTATGTTCCTTTGCATATTGCACTCTCATATTTCTGAATTCTGCTCCCTTTCTAAAATTCTGCACTCTTCGCAATAAGAAAATAGCTTTCACATCTCATTCAGGTCCACATGAATTCCCCATTGCTATAGTAGTTTAGTAGTTTAGTTTAGGGTAGATTATTATGCACACCCCAAAGGGTTAAAGTGTTTAAAATAGACACAGATTTTCTCATTTGGTTTGTGATTTCTCTGGTCTCTCTTTGAAGGATGACTTGAGACCTCAGAGTGGTCTCAAGAGATGGTTTAGCAAGAAAGGATCAGAGGAAGCAGAAGACTATCTCTTGGTCTTGGGGCTGTATTTCCATAAAATCATAATTTACAATTATAAAAATTATCAAATGTCTTCATTTGACAGGAGCACTCTTTTAAGGACCTTGTCTTAAAAAGGAACTGAGACTTTATTTAATTATTTTACAAACTCATTCAGTGGTGTGGCTTTCAGGAGAAATTGTTCACCACCTGAACACACTTATATATCCCCCTCAAATTAAAAGTTGTCAGTGCATGAGTGTGTAAAACTCCTCAAATGAGAAATTCTTCCCAAAAAGTCATAGCATAACTCAAAAAGAAAAAAATCTTGCATACACAGGCTGATGATAGCTAATCACTGAAGGAAGTTGTAACCATAGGTAAGAGTAGTCTGACTCATAGTGATACAGCTGAACCACAAAGCTACAAGCAACCAGAAGACAGAGCATCAGAGACTATGTTTTTTTAGAGAGGAAAGAGAATGAACATTTGCACACTGGCAGCCTCCCGAGGAGTAGGTGACTTACTTTTCAGGCAGATATGCACTTATTTTGACTGTGCTTTCAGGCATTATACATTTTCATCTGCAAAATTATGAATCTTACTGAACGTATCCTGCCTATCAGCTTTGTATTTGTATTGTATATAATCTGGTCAGCTTTCTCCTGCCTTTTGTGAGAGGCAGAATTCAGGGCTGGCAGGGATTTAAGCAGTATTCCCACAAAAGTACCATATCTAGCTCCATCTCCCACAAACATCCTCGAAGAATATAGATATATGAAAAGCCTTGCTCATTTATAACAGACAAATGGAAAGGGCTTGTCTAGAAAAAAGCACAGTCACCTAATTAAACATTCTCCAGGCTACATGTAGTTCGACTGAATGTAAAGCATATAAGTGTATCAAAGTTATCATTTTTTTTCCTCAATGCTGAAAGGTTAACAGCAATTTGTCTTTCCTGCTCAAGAGTTTTAGGGAAGGCTATAAGAGAGGCTGATGGAGAGAGAGATAAAAGAAGCCAAAAGCTTGAGGAGGAGAGCAGGGAAATTAGGAAGGCTGGTTGGTTATCTGACTTTTATCCTTCACAGCTCTGAACACTGGGCAAGTATTTTTACTTCTAGTTAGCTGTCCCAACAGCAGAAAAAATGCATGTTTGAGACTTCTTGAAAAAATATCTTTTAGAAGATTTAATTCTCATTTCAGGAATGTGTCCACATTTCCTTCGGGAGGGAAAAGAAAAACAAAGACAAACAAAAACCCACACTGAGAGTGAATAACAAGTTATTAGCAATTGAGAAAACACTAATTATTTGACCATTAATGCTGATGGTATGTAGCCAGTGAAATTAATTTAGCATGAACATTCAAAGCAGCTATAATCCAAAGAGATATAAAGAAGAGGAATTAAGCAAGCATCTCTTGACCTTGCTTTTCATTGTCTTAAACATGATTGCCCACCTGGGTAAATGAGTGGCTGACTGGCTGCTCACTCCCCTCATACCTCTAGTCCTGACCTATGGAGTCCACAAAGAAATCTATAAATTAAAGGGCTGTTACTGAAGACAGCAAGGATGCTCATGTTGTTAAAATGAGGCATGTACTATACAGGTCTGTGGTGTTTAAGAGCAGTAGATCTACATTTGCTAACTGAGCTCACCTTTTATTTGTCCTCTTCTGGAACTTTTTATGGTTCATGCCTCATTTCCTTATTTCTAGCTTTCCAGGATTTGGAAGATGAGGGGGTGGAAATAATCACTATTCTTGCCTGGTAGAGAAGAACAAATAACACAATATCCATTATTTCCTGAAGTGCTAACATGACCCCTTTCATCAAATTCTGTCACCATCTTAGCAAAAAATTTTAGAACAAACCTTTTATATCCATTTTAAAAATTAAATACTGGGGACTAGCAGAACTAAAGTCGTGCTTCTACAAGGCAATTCAGAGTCACTTAAAGATGGCCTCGCTATCATGGAATTAGCTGGCACATTATAAACACAGTTGTGTACAAGGTCCTGCACCTAGGACACATTGATGGATTAGGCATATTTCTTAGAAAAGTGAATTAACCTGGGCTCAATGTCCCACTGTTTTAGCTGAATTGACTCCAGTTCTGGACTTCCTAGCATGAAGGTGAGCTGAGGTACTCCAGTCAGCACTGCATTGCTCAGCAATGTGCTCATGTGAAAAGACTCTGTGGCCGTAAAAAGATTGATTTGAGGAGGGCACCTGAGTATTCTCTCACCAGTAGGTACGAAGGGACCACAAAGGTCACGGAGACACATCACTGGCGTTGCAGAGCCCGTGTGACATAGCTGTGCAGGAGGCTTGCACAGCCTCCTCACTTGTGGATGAATTCAACCTTAAACTTGGATGTTGGAGTCATATTTCAGAAAATCAGATAGCGCATCTGAGGCTTAGCCTGAGCCCTAGGACAGTCGAGATCTGACACCTGCAAAGTGCTCGCTTTGATCCACAACTGGCCTGTGCAGGTCAGGGCTTGCAAAGATCTTTTTTGAAAACAAAACAGACGTATAGGATATATCGTCTATCCGGAACATACAGAAACTGAGGGGTCTAGTTCTGTCCAGCAGTCTGAATAAAGGATGTTTTATCTTTATAACAGCATAGTCTTGACTCTTGTCTACGGCAAGAGAGACTTTAGTGACAGGGTCAAACAGCTGTCATGTTGCACAAACCTACAATCGGTAATGGATACAGTTATACTTCATGTAGATTAGTCACAGCCAGAGAAAATTACTTTTAAAGGGGTAATGAAAAACAACAAAAAAAATCCTTGTTTTTTTTTTACTTTTGGGTTTTCCTATTTGAATGACCATTTTGATCATATTAACGTTGCTCTTGACAGAAAAATATATGTGCTTATAATGCTTCTAAAAATCCTGCCTCGTTTCCATTGTAAGTGCAGGGAGCCTTAAAAATGATTTTAAGAAGTAAATCAGGTTAAGAACTAGTATTTGCAATGGATAAGAATCTGTCTAACACTTTGACAAGGAGTATAGTACTGTACACAAAGTGTAATGCAATAGCTCCCTTATTTATTTCTGTTTTGCAGAAAGCAGAAACTGTTCTTGCCATGCATTACCCCTATTATGTTCCTTCTTGGGAACCTGAGACCTTTTGAATCTATCTTCTGAAGCATTTTAATATGCAGCAGAACAAAAGGATCACAGTGTCACTGATGAATACACTGTAAAGTCAAAGCCGTAATTACAAACAGCAAATGGAAAATGTATGCATATAGATAGATAGAGGGGAAAAACGTACCATATGCATGCACAAAAATAATATTTTTCACCATATTTATGTTATTTAACCCTCTCCCCCTCCCCTTCTTCTTTCCCTGGCTCCTCTCAAAGAAATCTTTCAATAGTCTCTTCAGACGTGGAAAGGGACACCAAGGGGAAAGAGGAATCAGCTTTCATTGATGCAGTGTCTAAGGGCCATGGTCTTGGCCTAGACCCCTGACCCTCATGTCTGTAGCATTATACACAGTGTCTGGTGTGATCAGCACAACCTTGTTATTCAGCTTTTGTACTGTGCATATTTAATTTCAAAACACATTCCAATGGCAGCAGGGAAAAATTCGCCCTCTTTTAAGTGTATGATTCACCAGCTCTTTAGAGTCAGTTGGTGGCAGATGGGCAAGTGTGAAAACTTCTATTTGTGATCTCACACTATATAATGAGCACAAGCCACCACTGGAATCACAGTTTCTGCACCGAGAGCCCCGTGTGCTCGCTCACCATGCAGAACGGGTCCTCTGGACTTGTGCCTCCGCGAGAGCCGTGCCATGGGCATGGGGTGCTGGCACTGTACCCCATGGCACCCCAAGGAGCATGCCCGATTTCAGAGGCTTTTCTGCATGTGGCCTTTACCAGCCTTCGCCACCTGGCACCTGGGCTTAACCTATCCACTCATGGTGCTTCTTTAGTGGGGATACCCAGCACCTGCTCTCTGCACCCATTCACAATCCTGTTTATAAAGCAGCAGTTCAGATAATAAAGTACTCTTACGCCCCATAACACCTAGGGTAGACACAAGCTATATAAAAGTCTACAAAACAGAGAGGCTTTCACTAGGCTTAGGCATCCAGCTTCACCTGGTAGTACAACCTCTTTGTCTACATTATTTCAGTGAATGAATACCTTGCTTTCTGCAGGAGTTTTAACATGGAAGATGAAAATAAAGAGATTTCAAGAGAAACTTCTCAGAATAAAATTTGTAGGAGGGTCTTGTCTTAAAGGCTATTAGCATGCTGCTTTGACCTTAAACTTCAAGAATGCAAACTCTCTTTTGTTTATACAATATGTCCTCTAGAAATGGGTTAATTTTCCCTAGTTAAAATAAGAACCGCATAGAAATTTAAGCACTGATGGGACATGAACATTTCTGAAAATGAAAACTATCCAGGTTGCTGATCTGTTATTGCTAGTAGTTATTGTTATAGTGTATTGATTTGTAGGTTTTGCTCAGGAATTAGGATTCTGTTTAGCAAGGAGTTGTGCAAATAGTAAAGAAAACAGTCTCCATTCCTGTGCTTTTTGACACTCATGGTTTTTGATAGGTTACAAACAATTAAGATGATTAAAATAAGGGGAGTGAAATGGCAATAAAAATGGTTGTTACAGCAGCTGCAGACAAGATTTAGCTTGCTGTCTCTTTGGCCAATTTCAAAGAAGGAAGTTTTCTTTTCTTTTTTTTTTTAGCCCTCAACTCTTTCCAATTTTTGGCAAGGACCAGAGACCTAATCTTGTGAAGTGCTGAATGTCTCCTGTGATATCATCATCCCCTTAGTGACAGCCTCCAAAGTAGAAGGACTAAAAATACTGTGAAAGAAGAAAGAAGAAAACAAGAGGTGCTTGAAATTTGAGGAGGAAACTTGTTCTTGAAGGGTTTGCAGCCTCATTTTGCAGATTGGTCAGGCTGTTTATGACTATGAGAAAGCATAAGGAAGGTCAATGCAAATAAAGTATAACATCCAGGGATTTGGTACAACTCCAGTATGAACCAAAATTAATTCTTTTTTTTTTTTTTCTGATGTTTTGCCCAACACATTTCCCAATAGGTTCAATGTCGGCCAGCACAGGCCAGCAAAAAATTAAATATCTAATAAAAATATTAACAATGGATAACTGTACAGACTGAAGAGAGGGGCTGTTGTACATGGACAATTTTTAGGAACATCATTTGCACTGCAGAAGTAAGATAAAATGCTAGCTAATCTGAAGAAAAAAAAAGTTTTAAGTCATTAATAAAAATATATAGTGAGCTCATCTATAATTAACATTGGGAGTTCCTCCTGCAACTTAATGGGAAACTCTTTAACATATTTTCCTTTCCTTCTTGGAATATCTTATGTTTGAAGGCATGAAATATCATTTGATTTGCTTATGCCTACTGTTATTATTTGCAGTTGCACCTCAGATGCATGAGGAACTTTTTATACAATCACAGCAGGTCATCTCTAGGGCACTTAATAATTAAAAGACAGACAGATAGACCTGAAGGAAGTAGAATTAAAGTAATGAAGACTTGACTTTCCTAAATGTTTGCTTTAGCCAGAGGAATTTTGCTTCTCCTTCAACTCTTGCCGTTAAGAATGTAGTTTAACCGGATTCATTCTAAAAATAGGATGGTATCATGTAAGGCATCATCATAATTCTCTCTTTTGGATAAGTTAGTCCTCTTAAAGTCTGTCATATTGTGTAGAGACACACTGTGGTGTATCTTTGGGGATGAAAGTTCAAGGTTCAGGCCATGATTCAATAGAAGAGTAGATTTTCAACTTGTTCTTGTTTTCATGCCATCCACAATGAAACAGTGAGTGTTTTTCAGTTCTCAGGGTAGCTGGAACCCTAACCAGAAAGTCAGCTATAGTCACTGGAATATCTCATGTTTGAAATATACACCAATTCTGGACATCCAATAATTTGAGCTCACCTCCAGTTTTCAGTAAGCATAGAAGTTAAAATAGATATTTTTTTAATATAATTGTGCAGATTATGAATAACATAGAGATTATTAACAAATATTTTTGAAGAAAGCAGTGTGCTCTCTCTCTTTCATTCTATAAAACCCTGGCGCGGTGCCAGTTATTATTATAGGCTGGCTGAGCTGGCATGAAGCCAAGATGCTGATAATTGAGCATGAAGTCAAAATGGACGGCTTCTCTCCCATTCCTCCTTCTTAGCTATCACTTGTGGGTGTGACAAAAACGTCTACAGCCCACATTTTCAAAATCACTCAGGGACTGTGTGTGTGAGTACCTGTATGGTAGGATAAAGCTGAAAGAGACCTGCTGTGTATTGTGTGTTTGGAAAAGGATATGAAACCTTGTTTATAATCATGCAGGTGTTCAGCTGCTCCCTCTTTTTACTGAGTGAGGCAGGTCACAAACTCTGATACCCGTTTCTTTTCCTGTGTTTGGTTTTCTTCTTTGATATCCAAACAGACACAGGTGGGAAAGAGTGAGTTTGTCCCCAAGGGTGCACATAACTTCAGGCACACTCCTGGGAGCCCTTCTTTGAGCTCAGAATTCAACAGAAGAGGGGAACCGACCTGCTGCTCAGGCTATCCAGACTTTTATTTATTTTATCACTGATTCTACTTGCCCCAGACAACTAGTGGCCTGCAGGAAGGCCCAGGAATCTCCAAAATTTTGTCTCATGTAACTGCTGGTGTGCAGACAGGCCAGGGCCAAGTTTCCACACATTAGAGATCTATCTATGCATCAGGCTGGAGAAAGTGTGTGAAAGTGTGAAAGTGTGTAGAAGATCTACCACCCCTGGACTTAGTTTTATGCTTTTCCAGCCTTGAGCCAGAGATCCCATAGAGAAGGAAAGGATTCCTTGCATCTAGGCAAAGCCTCAGTACGCTACAGTGATGGCTATCCTTACCTACACTGATCCTATCCAGAGTTTTCCACCCCTCCCTTCAGTGGACATTGCAGCAGTGTAAGTATGGTCTTTCCAGAAACATGTATTTTGAGCTTGCCAGTGAATTTCAGCTGCATATAGTTTCCAAGTGCTTTCAAACTGAAATAGCTTAACAGTTAACAGTTATCTGGCAGAACAAGACCGTAAGGTCTAAATAAGGGGACAATTAACTGGAAGATCTTAATATAGACACATCTTCTATGATGCATTGTCTTAAAGTCAAAATTGCAATCCTATCAGTAATGCAAGATGCCACTGGCATTTACTTTTTGCCCCCAAATGGTGGGATAATGGGTTAAATAAATTTTGCACTAGTATGGCACATCACTGCTCTGGAGCCTTTCACATTAAAGGAATTCAGTCTCTTGCCCAGTCTAAGAATCCTTGGAACAGCACAGGGTCTAAACCATTAACCACTGCACCAGCTTGCAGTTGGAAAAGGTCAAAACTTTCCTTTCAACCACTCTTGGCCTCCTCAGTGTGCTACATATTGCGGGCAGTACTCAAGAGATACAGAGGGATCACAAACTAATCCAGCATGAACATGCAGGTGACCTGATCACACACAAGTCATCACACATGTGGTTACCAAATACCCCTGCTCCTGCCACAATGCATGCATTATGCATAGGAGCCAGCTGGCCATTTATCTGAACAGACACAAAGAGAACTTCAGATTGTTCTTGAGTAAACAGAGATGTGAAAGACAGAGACTATACCAAGTCTAAAGTCTTTCTTTCCTTTTTTAAAGCCAGTGATGGACATTCATTGGATATCTAACATAAAATAACTTGTTCATGTAGCCTGCATAGTGGATATATCCTCTGGACGAAAAACTACAGCCAGCTAAACATGACTAGAAATTTATATATCAGAGACTCAGGACCTGTTTCCAACTTATGAATAATTATTTAATGAAAGTTAATACATTATTTCTTGCAAATTGAATATAATCAAATCAAAATTAAGTAATAGTAGTAATACCAACTGCAGCTGACTACAGTAAGAAAGCATGATATTTTCTTCAAGACTATATAGAATTTTACTGAGAGCTTTTGTCATGTTCTCTGTTACATTAGTCCAACTTTTCACCAATCTATTTCTTCTGGCCTAAAGAAGTTATTCTGGCATAAAAGTGGAGCAACACTGTAAATCCAGCCCATGAACTCTGGAGGGCTTCTATGGCTTTATTTTTCCATTGCAGAAAAAAAAAGCGTTTTACTGTAAACAGAATTCAGTTACATGATTATTCAGGATAAAGGCCTGAGTAAGGGCTGTGGGCTTTGGTCTATAGGAGGTAGGCCTGGATTCAGCAGGGTGCTTAAGTACTTGCAGAAAGTTGAGTAAGAAACAGCTCAATGACTCCAAAACGGGTCTAACTATAGAAGATGTGGTTTAGTGGTTGAAGGCGAGATCTGGGATTCCAAGCTTTGCACATTCTAATCCCAGCTTTAGTGGTCTCTGTGGTCTTCTCTATTTTTAATGTGTACATAATAATCCTTAACTCATGAAAAGTGCTAAGCTTTATTACATAACAACATGGTTCACTTTTACTTTTGTTATTGTTCAGTCTCTCCAAGTGTTATACTTACCCCCAAAAGCTCTGCTTTTGTAACTTGCAGTGTCTCTCTGGTTTATATATTGTATTGTTCTTAAACAATCCTGTCAAAAGGATAAGGGGAGGTTTCTCCCTGATCACTCTGCTAGTGCAGTGGATAGTAGTGTTCTCCACTCATCTAAGGAAAGCTGAGAATAGTAAAGAAGTGCTCATCTCTTCAAAAAAACAGTTATAGCAGATTTTTGTCAGTTGGGTTGGGAACCTAGTGAAAAAAAGAATTAATCAGAAAAGAGTTTCTCCCTCTCTAAAGCGCTCTTACATGAAGACAGCTCACTCCAACATGAAAAGGGATACTTTTAAGACTAATACAGACAGTAAGGCAAATGCAGCTTACTTCTAACCACCAGGAATGAAATGTGTCATCATTTCATTTGGAAAAACTTTTCAAACTATGTAATAGGGCCTTCTAAGATGTACAGCTCAAGAAATAATTGAAATGTTTCTTTATTTGTGTTGAAACTCCTTCCATCAGACTCCTTCTCTTGATTTCAGTGTCCCATTCTTTGAGTTAGTTTGTCTATAGTCCAGGTAATAGCAGAATTCAGTGATGCTGTGTAGACATAGTCATAGGTCCTGAGTAGACGTAGTCACAGTTATTACCAATAACTAAGACACATTTTCTTGTTTTCAGAAAATCCAATATGCTACTGCAAGTTCTCAAAAACCTACTGAATTTCAGTAGTTGCTGCAAGTTTAGCAGACAGAATACAGTGCAAATTCTGCAGTCCAGGAAACTTTCCCACAAGCATCACTTTATAGCAAAATCATCAATTTGTTCAAAAAACTTGGGTGCACATTTTATAAATAAATACTAATGAAAGATGTGGATAATAGTACTGTATTTTGGCTCCCCTTAAAAAAAATGGATGCAAAAAAATGTACACTGTTCACTGCCAGAATGTTATAGAGATTGTTAATGTATTTCTTAAATAGAATTCGATGCTGTTTACTCTCAGTTTATTAGCACTGAATTTTCTAATACTGGCAAAATGGGTACAAGGTAAACAAATGTTGATGGTATATTTTGCCACTTTTTGCTTATTTTCTGCTAAAATTCTCTATTAAAAGTGGCACTGAAGGGAAGAACAGCAGGGCAAATAGAATATGGACCTTTCTTCAAAGTTTAACCTGTCCAGCTGACCTACTAAGATATTGGTATACTGCTGAAACCTCATACTGCACAGGTTTGTCACCACAGGAATGAAGAAATGAGGCTCTACAGAAATGTATAAGTACTATAAACAGCAATTTATTCTGAGAGGGGAATCTGAGGAAACCCAAGTTTCAAACATTTCTCCTTTGGGATTCTAAGAGTCTTATTGGCTTCCAGTAATATTTTAGGCAACGCCTGGTCTGAAGGATGCATGGAAAAAAAATTAACTGGGTGGATTCCTTAGGGAATGCACCTAGTGCATTTTTGATAAAGGTCTAGCATGTCATCTATTGAAGGTTTTGAGAAAGTAAGATTGAGGAATAAGGTTTTTTTTTCCTAGAGCAGACAAGAATTTCCCCACAGGATAACAAAGCCTCGTTCATTTCTTTGCAGAAAGCAGCTATATTAGCATCCACAGATCAAGCAAGTTTGAAACTTATCCTTTCAGTGAGCAAGGAAAGAGCTTGAACAAACAGAGCAATATTTACGATCAAAATGCAAGCCTTTGCAGGATAGGGTTGAAATCAGGGAGATGCTGGACGCAAGAAGGAGGTGGATCTGGCATCCTTCTCTCCCGGAGAATCTGCAGAATCTCCAGATTGCAGTATGGCTCTGCTGCTGCTGCTGGACCCCGCAGTGCTACACCAGAGCCACTATATATCACAAATTATCTTCCTTTAGTGCTAGCTGTCATCAAACCTGTATGCAACACTTGGCCAAATACAGCACACCAGCTACAAGCTCTGCAGAGCCGACTCTTTCTCCACAGAAAACAGCCCAGATTTAGTCATGTGAAATAGGTAGTGCAAGGCAGCTGTGTCCCTAACTTTATGTCAGCTAGGAGGTGGATGCAGGCCGTGGCTGGCTGCTGCTGCAGCATGGAGTGTCCCATAGGGGCACTTGTGGTGCTGGAGATACTGGGGTCATCCTATAAGGACGGTCACTCCATAGGGACACTCCTTCCTATTGGGCTGGTTCCCCCATTGTGGTGGTCACCCATAGGGACACTTGTCCCATAGGGGCTGGAACCTCATGGTCACCCCATAGAGGCTTGTGCCCCATAGGGCCGGTGGTCCTAGTTATGCTGTAGGGTTGCTTGACCCATAAAAGCTGGTGCTTGCCCCATCTTGGGGCTTATTCATTGTGGTCACCCCATAAGTGGTCACCCCATAAGTGCAGAGCCACTGGGATTGAACTGCCCTATATCATTCCTTTTTCACTGTGCACCTACTGCATAGAGGCCAAATGATTTTAGCTGATGAATTAGATGACAAATTTTCCTGGTAATACCAAGAAAAAGCAACTTCTGAAAGTGTTCGGTTGATGAATAATGGAAATGTAGATATGAGATTTGGGCTTATTCAATCCACAGAAGCCACTCATGTAGTGATGTCCTGTGACTTTTACCAAGCAGACAAAAGGTCAATGGGCCATCCTGGACAGGTCTCACTGCCAGTTACTATTAAGACAAGGAAGATTTGTAGAAAATCTGTGCATAAATGCTCATGAGGATAACACAGATTTCAAATCACAAATCACTTCAAATTCCACATTGACAAATGTCTTGAAACTTCACCGATAAAATAGGAATATTTTACAAGAGGGAAGTACTTTCTTGGTCCATAAATATTTCTATTTGGTAAGTATATATATGATTCAAAGTGTTCTAGCTTTTCTAGATCATATGGAATTATACAATTGTGACCTACTATATGCACTTTTATGTTGAGAGTATATTAAGATTTCCATTCTTCTTTGTGCTACCAACATTGTGTACAATTGGTATCCTCCCCATGAGTAAAGCTCAGCACTGGACCTTGGCAATTTGACAACTCTTATCAAACTATTCATCAATCAATTATAATTAATGTAACACCCTTACCAATGCAGTCCAGAAACTACGCAGGAACACAAAACATAAAACAAAATACCAATAAAAATAGAAGTTAAACAACTAAACCTTAATGCTGCAATTGTCCAACCCAAGGCTCTGTCTTTGGCCATCTGCTTGCTTACCTGCATGACAACAGGTTTCATTTACACATATTACAAAGAGACACTCAATTTAAACACAAGGATTAAGGAGCTGGAATTTCTGTTAGCCTCATAAGCTAAGATATAGAATCTTAGGCAGAATCAAAATATTGACATGATCTCTCTATTGTTCAATTTCTTTTTCTTCCTCTCTTTTCTCTCCTTCTGTACACTAGAAACTGCTGTAAAAAATGAATATGCAGAAATTTTTTTAGCATATTTTGTTCATCAAATTTATAGTGTTTGAGTGATTTTCTCAGTAAGGTCTAAATGGTAATACTGGGAAAAGTGCAAACAAAAGTTTCCTTTTGCAGTGAAACAACAGTTTATTGTTTACTTTAAACTGAAGGAAATTTCTTTGCTGGGGCTAGGGCTAGGGCTTTGGATCATTAGAAGCAACTCCTACATATATTTTGTGCTGCAATAGTTTGGTATGTATCCCGTAAAGAGCATTTGTGTTCTGTTTGCTTTTGAAACCTGAGTATAGATCCCCCAGGCGTTCTTTGTGCATGCAATCCCATGTGAGACAGTAGCAGCAGGGTACAAAATGAAGCAAGAGAATTGTATCTGACAGAGTCCTTTAAAAAGAGTTGTTCACTTGACCGGAGTAGTGGGCACCTGCCTATAGCATCTAGTCCAGAAAAAAAAAAAAAAGTTTCCTTCAGTGTTTTTCTATGTGATTTTTTTCTTAGATTTCTTCTTCTTAAATGGCTTTGATCATATGGAGGATGGTGGAAGATAAGTGCACAGAATACAGAACATCTGTCTCAGATCTAGAGAAAAATTTCAGAAACATATGTGTTTGTGCAAAGTGAATTGCAAAACCCTCGTAATCCTGAGCCTGTAAATGGCACTGATTTTTGTTCAGGCAAGCAAGAAACTGTCGCATGAGCATTTTCCTGTACTACAGGTCAGCCAAAGTGGTATCATCAGATGGTCAGTTGGAATTTTCCCTGGAGAGCTGAACATGATTTTGCCTTGGCTTTGGTGCAGTTGAGTCATTGACAGCCTGAAGGGGAATATACCTATATTTCAAGAAAGTTCAGAGAAGATTACAGAAATACTTGCTCTTAGGAGCATAAAGACTTGGAAGATAGCAGAGGAAAAGAGAGAAGATGACAAGGTGAATATTTGTTGTAGTTTTTGTAGTCATGTGTAAATATCATGGTCACACAGGGAGGTCCTTGCAGCCATATCCTCGGTCATCACTTGTAAATTATCTTTCCAAAATCATTGTTCCATTATTTGTATTCCACAAAGCTTCTCAAATATGAGTGTTCTTGAAATTAAAGGTTGATGGTTTTGCTGAAATCCAGCATAGTGCTCTTGGAGTACATTTTTGCATCTGTCAGTCAGCGTAACTTGTAACTCAGCTCTGCTAGCACTAAAGGATGCTTAAATGAATTGCCTTTACTGTAGCATAGCAACTTATTTATCCAGTCTTCACTCTTTTTCTGCCTATCTCTTTTATCTATTCCTTATTACATTTAGTATCTGAGTGCCTGATACTCTTCTGCGGATTTTAGCCTGACAACACCCCAGTCAGGTAGGAAGTATTACTCTCCCATTTTAAAGATGTGGGGAAAACTGGGAATTGCATAAAGTCATGGAGAAATTCCAGGGGTGAGCTGAGCCTTTTAAAGCAGGCCTTTTGTAATCTAGATGTACTAACTTATCTACTAAATTAGATTTTACTAATCAGTCTGTCTTGCAATAGCAAATGTGGATAAATAATTGACTTCAACTACTTATAGTGATGGTGTCTTGGCTTTTTTGTTCTTTGCATACCTAGTTTCAAAGATTGTTTAAACATTTCGTAAATTATATGAAACTTGTTTTTTTAATGCAGGGAAAATATTTCTTCAGTTATGTTAATTTAGTTCCATAGCATTATATTCCATGAATCATGTGTAGATTTGCAGAGAACAAAGCATAAATATCTCGTATATACTTTATCCAGCATTTCTGTAAGACAGAAGAAAATATGTTATGAGCCTGGCAAGGCATTCCAAGCTGACGTAACAGTGATGAAAAAAAAAAAAAAAAAAAAAAAAAGACATTTCAGTGATATCACACAAAATGATGAAAACCATGTTTTGTATTTAAGACTGGAGTGGTGTTTAAGAATTCAAACGGCTGGTTTTGGCAGACATCTAATTGTAATACTGTAGCATCGCTGCAGGCAATTTTCTTTGATTTAATTAGATGAACTGTGGTATTTTTTCTTTTTGCAAAAAGGCTTTATTATGTAGAAATGAAATATGTATAAATTTAATTTTTAATCTTGTCACTACAGAGTAGGAAGGAATAAGCTGATTCTTTTAATTTACCCTCTTTGTTTAAGAAAAAAAATTAATTAATCTTATCACAAATGTTTATGAGTAATTGATTTGAGTTTTGCACTCCAGTCAGAAGTGATAGAGTTAAGATTGCCCTGTGTTTCTCCTGAATTGAATCTAATGCATCCGTCTTTCAATGTGTAAACACAAACAATTTGAGTCCTCAATTATGTTATTTTTTCTAGACTATGATAATATTAGCATTTAAATCAGAATTTGAACTAGGAGAATACAGATCGATGCAAAAGGTTTGTACTTTTTTCCTGTTGTTTTTTGAGCATGTTTGTCTATTAAGCTTAAGTCCAAAAATAATTCATTTCCAAAGATTCTCTTTAATACCTGTTTCAGGGTTTTGTGGTCCAAATACAGAAGGAATCATTTTGGGTAAATGGTAAGCAATTATAATCATGAGTAATCAACAGTACTCGCAGGTTCATAAGACATCAGTTTTCAAAGAACTAATTCAAACTGGTGGGTTATTTCAGACTTTTTCCAGATTTGAGTTTGATCTTCAAATGTGCAATTACTAGATTATAGTAATTATTAATTTTTCATATATTTGTTGATGTGAAGCAGCTTCAGAATTCTGTGCTTCTCTGTAGGAACTAGGCAAAATCCACCTTCCTGGAAGGTAATGAAAAATTTCCACCAAATTGGGAGCCTAATTTAGGAGATTCATGGGAGCCAATATTATGCTCTGTGTACTAAGCTAGCTCATCCAGGACTTCTTGAAAAAAATGACAGAACATGCACTGGTTTCAGCACCAGTGTTAAGGCTTGTGCTCAAGCTTCAGTGGTTTTACCAACCTGACAAAGATGTTTTCTTTCCAGTGGGAGTGAAGATGGGGGAAAGAGTTAATTGAATTACCATCTACTGTCATATTCTGTCATAAGACATTATTATTGTTGTTGTTGCTGTTATTATTATTATAAAACATGGACACATTTGAATTTAATTTCTTCTCTAGTATCAATTTTTGGAATAAAAGAGTCTACACGGCTCAGTTAAAGATCTACATGTCAGATGATTATTGTCTAAACTTTCTCATTTCTGAAAATACTTTTACTATAAAGAGTGAAATGATAGAAGACTCATCTAGAATTGTATATGTATTTCATATCATGATGAAAGTGATAGGATCACACTTTAGATGGAACAGAAGGGTTTTTTTTTCAGATGACTATTTTATTTTCTCCAGAAGATTCACTTTCCATTGGACTCAAACTATTTTTAATAGGAAGAATTTTCCTCACATAGCTTACGGTGTGTTTTTTTTACTGTTTTTTTCTTTTTTTAACAAAACAAAGTTACTTAACATTCATTACATTTAAATCGTCTTAAAAAATCTCAATGTAAAATTCCATATTTTGTTTCATTTATTTTTAAATAAGAATTTCAAGTTGGCCTGAAATTGAAATATTTTTAACTGTTTTGCTTTTACTGAAGAACTTAAAAATGTGTTCTTGCACAGCTAAATTACGAGGTTTCTCCTTGCTTTAACATTCTCTGTTTAGATTATTATTTGCTGTTATTTTTTCCAAGAAAAAGAGACATCTTTTGTACGTACTTTTTTTCAATTACTTTTTTTTTTCATTTTAGTCTGATGAAATGTTAGAGGTATTATCAAAAATGGATTGCAAAGATGTAGCCCAAACCAATTATTCCCTACTTCTGAAGTGCCAGTGATGAGTGTGATTTCCACATGTGATGGGGGCTCAACGTGAAGCTTGTATGGCTATAACTTCCTGGGCTCTCAAACACCAGCTGTAGGTCTATGGACTCTCAAACATCAGCTCTAAGTCTAAACTGTCTACTAGTGCACTGCAAAGGAGCTAGAAAACCACTCTTATCTGGGCTGCAGCACAGGTTCCCCAGATCTTTGCTGCTGCAGGAAGCAAAGCAGAGGGCAGGTGCCAGAGCAAATCCAGCATTTTAAAAATTAGCACAGGGAACGAGGAATCAGGACTGCAGTTTTGATCTGGCGTAGCAACTGCTCCTTTAGAGAGAATTTCTGCTTTCACTTTTATTTCAGAAGGAATCCAGGCTGCCTCTGTAGCATGGGTAGCGTGTGCACTGATGTGGAGGGAAAGCTGAACCTGAACCATAAGTAAAAGGTGTTATAATATAACCTACTCAATATAATCTACTCTGCTGAGGTGTTGTAAGGAATAATTATTGTTTGTAAAGCTCTTTGAGTTTCTCAGAAGAAAGATGCTATGAAAGTGCAAAATACTGTTATTATTATTATAAACTTCCAAATGCCAAAAACTAGGCAGTAATAATAGAAGTGCTGAAACAACTTTAACAATAGTGATGTGAACACATTAAACTGTAATAATGCCAGAGTCAACTAAATCAATCAAGTGGGCCTTGCAAACTGCTTGTTAGGACAAAATTGCATCTTTTCTAAAATAAATACAAGAGCAGATTTTCAGCTGCTGTAAATTAGCCCAGCTCCACTGGAGTCAAAGAGACTTGGATTTAAAACGAGCTGCAAGTTTTGTCTTTTTCTGCTGCCATTGTTCAGCTATGCATGCGTGTGTGCGAGTGAATGTGTGCGTGTTTGCATGTGCAGACTGAAGAAACACAGTGTTGACAAAATTTATATCAACTTCATTTGGGATAAGGGGCAAAATTATGACAATTAATTTTGTGCCAGATGGGGAAGCCTCTTGTGTGGCTGCCCATGCACAGGTGAAGTTTTGAAATTGTTTCTTTTGTCTGTCTTGTTCTCTGCGGAAAATCTCTATCAGGCTTTGTGGGTGTTATGTCAGAAGAGAGGATGTTTGTGTAAGGCAGAAAAGGGACCATGGGAAAATACATCTAACTGCTAGATGTAAAGGAGGAGTTATACGCTACTGTTTAACTGCTCTCCTGCCTTCTTTTACTAGGTCTTGCCCTATAAGATTACCAAGAAATCTACTTAACCATCGAAGGCAAATCATAAACAAATAAACTGATTTAACAGAAGATCCATTTAAATTTTCAAAATATTTTGAAGCACCTTAATCAAATACTTTTTGTTATTGTTTTTAAAGCACTTTTTCAAAACCTACTTTGATCTTGCTTTAAAAATAGTACCTCAAACAAAATGCTAATATCACAATCCTACCACACCAAATATGTGTATCATATTGTGATCTTTCAGAAAGAAAGTATATAAAGTATAAAAGTGAGTTAATATTCTACTGTCATGAGGTATCTGTCTCTTTCACTGAAAACCAAATATGCTTCATGGAAGTAGTATGAAGATGACCTTTCATATTGGCTTGAATTGTCAGGTAAATAAAGAGGTAAGAACAATAAGAAAGTATGGAAATCAGTGCTGGTCCCATTGCTGACTTTCTTGTTGTGAATCCTATCAGTCTTCACCTCCTAAGATTAAAATAAGGATCATAGCACTATAACGGCCATTGTTACACTAATTGTAAAGGGAAAGAGAGAGTTCAAGTCTCTGTAATTTCTGAATAGTGTTTTTCATCTTCCATTTCACAAGTAAGTAAGTTTTGACTTGAGAAGAAGAAACTTGGGCTGATTGAAATACAAAACAATATATATTTTAAATTGTGTCCCTGCGGCTGAAATGATCTGTACTCCCGCTTCAAGTCCAAGCAGATGTTTCAGATCCATGTTTGCATGTTGCAGCTTGGGACCCTGTCTAGTTCTAAAAGACTTATTATAATTTATTATTAATAGGAGTAATGATTGATATTGTTGCATTATTTAATAATTGCAGTACTATCATTATTTAATAATAATTATTATTTGCACATGCAGATCAGGTAGTTAAGGTTCTTTGCCATAAGAGATGCAAATAGAGATTAATTAGTAATGGCAAGTAATGTAAGTTGATTTTTTTTTCTACATTTTATCATCATTTACCATCTTCAGTGTTATCATAGTGGGCTTGATTGTTCTGTAGTGAAATCACTACTGAAATCACATGGAATTGTTTCTTTGTCCTGGTTACTGGAGCATAGCTTACACAATGCTTGTTTGCTCGTTTGCTATCTTGTCGGCCAGGACTGTAACCCCTTTAAATCAAGAATATAATTCCAGTCAACCACTGCACACTGCCCAGCAAAATGGTTCCCTTGGCTCACTTAAATAATTACATTTCTGGACTAAGTCAGTAATAATTTCTAGAAAACAAATATTGACAAATGCATTTTAGGAGTATTTGAGTAAGCCTTGGAAAACTAATCTCTGTAAATGAGCACTATGGCAAGTGAAAATCCTAGGTGCTCTTTGAGAAAAATTGAGAGGAAAATAGCCAATGGATTATAAACATGGTCTTTTTTTTTAATTCTTAAATGCACTTACAGAAAACTTTTTGAATCATTTACAGCCCTAATTAGCTTCTTGGAACTTACTTCAGTGATTTTCTAGTCTCAGTGTTAGCATTTTAACTCTAAGCTTTTTGTGCATCGAAGGTATATACATGTTAAATAATAATGTGATGGATATAAGTTTATGTAATGTGTGAGTTTTCTTCCTTCATCTTCATCTGCAAGTACCGAAGTACCATTTGCTACAACTATTCTGTCCAGGTACTTAATGTTAAATCTTTCCTTAAATATCTGTGGGATTTGCTTCTTACAGAAAAGGTAGTTTCATTCCCTCTGATTATGTTCATTAATTTACCCCTAAGTTTGGGCTAAGGAGTCCATCTTGTATTATTTTCTATATGGAAAAAAACAATATCTCTTTCAGCTTGGTCACAGAACAAGTAGCAACAAAAGCATTTTGAGAAAGTTCTGCTTATGTAGAAGATTTTCTGTTTGGGCAGACACTGCTCACTATGTAATTAGCAGTGTCCATTCTTGTTTTTATAAGCAGCATTTCAGCAATTAGGAACCTTTTAATTAAGTCAACTGTGTTCTCAGCTTGAGCTTTTTTTTTTTTTTTTTTTTTTTTTTCTGGGTGCACTCTTCCTCAGGGAAGTGAGATAACATGCAATAAAGACTTTCTTTTTCTGCAGCAGTTCCTCCAACTTCCACTCGCTATTAAGTTAGTGCTCCCCTTTTAAAGATTTTAGTGCAATTTTTAAATTATATTTTTATAGCCTGTGTCACCACTGCTACCATCAAGATTCCTCTTTCAATAAGATGCTGATTGGATGAATATGGCTTCCAGTAACTCAGCCTTTGTTTTGTAAAAACATTATTACAACATTGTATAACACTTTAGAAATGTTTCAAATTTAGGCTGGCGTGGTGACTTAGCAGACTAGGGGGCTAACATATGGAGTCTGCTACACACTAGAGACTGTGGTTTTATTGCTGGCACCACTAGTCAAGTCAGGATTAGCAACCATGGTATTTTCAGCAAGATCTGAGATCGAAAGGCCTCAGGTGTGGTTACCTAACCCGTGCCAGAAGTACGAGAAATACTGATGGGTGAAAACAGAGATCAGTTTTGTATAATGGAAGGGATACTTTCATTATAAGTATGGTATTTTTTCTTGGGATTAAATCATTTCCCTCTTTTTCTTCTTTTTTTTCCCCCATTAAAATAATCAAGTGGTTGAAAATTCAAAACATACCCCAAATGGTAGCCCTTGATGGATGCAGAGCCATCCGTCAGGACAGTGACCCTGGGTAGGATGCCATTGGCATCTCTGCTTGTCCTCTGTTGCTGTTGTGAATGTGCCAGACCTTGACAAACAAATTGAGAAACAAACAAACAAACAAAAAGATTCCTTTTCATATGAACTCACAGTGCGGGCAAGATCCCAAGCAAGATGTCCCTCATCTCAGCACTGTCTCTGCTGTTGAAAAGCAGAGAGAGGAGGAAGAACTTTCTTGGGGAAGACAAGCTGGCTGAGAGTAGAAATGATACACTTTAGGTGTTGATTATAGTGTAATAACTAATGGTGATATTTCACTAGAAAGTAAAAAAATGCATCTGTTGGAGAAAATGGATCCCATTAAAGAGCTACAGAGAGCACTCTTTTTGGTTAATGGTTGGAAGTACAAAGTGACAATATCAGAAGAAAAATAAAATAAGGGAGGGAACGCATTCTCTATCTTAAAAAAAAAAAGTGGCATTTAAAGCCAATAAAGTCCTTTATTTGAATGCCATTAGTGGTTTTGGCAGCCATCCGCGCCATCTACTTCAGAGGAGCACTGCACAGATTAAGAGAGGCTGGATGCTAATTTGCACATATGGAAATGCTTTTTCTCGCCGTTCCGATGGCTCTGTTGTGGACAGATGGAATTAGTGAGCACTCCAAAGCCGTGAAGGCAAACACATAAAAAAAAAAAAAAAAAAAAAAAAAAGGAGAAAAAAAAAAGCCCTCCCTCTCCTCTTTCCTTCTTCTTTCTCTCTTTCTTTCTTTCGTGAGAAACTTCAGACTAGAAATAAATAACATTAGCAGACCGCTTTCCTTGGCATTAACAAGCTATTTTATCATATTTCAATTGCAAATCATTTTTTAACTGGGAGTAATAGTCATCTTAGCTAGAACCAAGTGTGCCAAGAAGGATTGGCAAATTAAGGACAATCTTCAGACAAATTTGGCCTTATATGCTGTATATAGATCCCTCTGCACTGGGACTTTGTGCCTTGAAATGCTGCCTTTCCTGACAGTGTTCAGTAACCGTGAATCATATTTTCTCTTTCCAGTCCTTTACAGTTGTACAAGTGACAATTTCTCTCAACTTAGGACCAGAGCCTGTCCTGCCGTTTTGCTGGGATGTGGGGCAGAGGGTGGCCTGAGGAAGGAAGATGACAGTAAATTGTAGCTCCTGAACAGGATCAAAAATCCAGTCCTTGCATTTCCAGAGGTTCAGAAGCCATTTCAGTTGCGATCTTTTCGGTCACAGGATACTCTTTGGGACAAGGTGAACAGCCTGCACACTCACCCAAGAAGAAAGGTACAGGAATTGCTCCTGGGGCTTTCTCCTGGGCAAGGAGGTTCCACACTGACTCCAAAAAAGGGCTGTGCCTTCGGTATGATTAAAACATAGGAAGAAAGGATCAATCCAAGGAGACAAGAATCACTTTTATCTTCTTAATTTACAAGGGGAATTTCATATCCACCTTATCTATTGGCAGTCAAACAAAGCAGATGCATCCCTCTTTAAGGCAGCCGTAAGTCAATGACCTTTGTTGCCAAATGTCTGTCTAGCCATTTTTTTTTTTTTTAAATTCTTTGATATCAGCTGGCACCAACAGTTAGCATCCAACCACCTCCCAAACTTTGGATGAAGTGAATGCAGGAAACCAAATTAGGATTCAAATCTGATAAATAGTAGTTCTCCCTTTGCAGTGTGACTGTGGCTTGCTGCCACGAGCAAGAAGGTCAGTGCACAGTTCAGCCTCTCAGGGCCCATTTCTGGTCTCCTTTAAACTGCATAAATCCAGTGAGCAAGACTATAGATTCCTCAAACTAAGGGGAAGAACTTAGCTTTTGTAACCAGCACCAAATTGGAATCTCTCTATTGCAATATGACGAATAACTCAGAGGAGAATTTAGGTGTCCTAAAGCTCCCTGCTCCCTTAAATCTGCCTTTTCTTTTTCATTCTCTTCACCCAACTTCTGAGAGTGTCTCAGTGATCTTAACCGATGCACGTCCAAAAAGAGTAGTGAAACAGCATTTACTGGACTCTCACTGAAGAACCAACTACAAAAATGCCTTTTGCCATTGAATGATTTATTTATTTATTTATTTATTTTAAAAAGTATTCTGAACATGTTTCTTTGGTGGCATCAAACATGGCTATCGAATTGAAAACACATGTTTTCAAAGAGGATGCAAACGTCATTCGTGATCAGGTCCACTGGGTAATTAGCTTTACTCTCAAGAACCCCCATAGTCTGTACAGAGGATGCTACCAAAAGAGAGGTGTAATGAATCGCTACTAAAAACGATGGCCACACTTCCACACTTCTTCCTTCTTTTCTTTTCCTTTCTCTTTCTTTTTTTTTTTTTCTTTCTTTTTTTCTCTCCTGTTCCTCACTCTCCCTTCCCCCAAATCCTTCCCAAGTGCTCTGATGCCAGAGGCTGGAAGAATTTTGCTTCCAAAGAGCAGCATGTGGCTCAGGAGTGACAGATTCCTGACTGCTGCTCCCAGGCATTGTTCACAGTGAACAGGGAGGCTCTGACCTCTCTGATCACACAGCTGAGAGAGGAGGAGAGCAGGCTACTGTTACAACTCTTACTCCTCTCTTTGTGTACGGTGTGTCTAATGGGGACATGCATTATACTACTCTCTTCCTTCAAAGAACAAGGCCCAGTCTTGAACTCTTTATTCAGGCTAAACTCTCACTGAAGTCTATTAAGACCAGTGGGATTTCTGTCCTTGGGGATTCTCATTCCTCCTGTGCTTCCCAATACATAAAGCCTACCTTCTCATTCGCATCAGAGTTGTTTTAAAATCCTTCCCTCCACCTCACCATGCCCATATCTGCCCACTTTGCCATAGCAAAGCTCTGATCCTGTTCTCCTCTTTACCACCTTTTGCTCTTTTGTAGGCAGTATCATCATTCTTCTCTGCCATTGCAGCATAAGGAGGAGCAAAAACCTGAAATTCTCCCATCCCTGTGTAAATCTGGTTGCAAATATATCTTTTAAACACCCTTTTCCGTTATGACATTTTTATCAGACAATTAAACTGAGACCTCATCTCAGTCTACATAAGACACAATGGTAGTGATTAAAATTCAGCTCTGGAATCTAGGAACTAAAGGGAAAACCATTGCTGGTTACAATAAAGATGGGATTTCACTCTAGTTCCTTACCAATTTGACAGCAATCCCTCCCTACTTCTCCACCAAATGTATTGGCATTTCCCAAATGATTTCAGTGTCTTTGAAATTTCATCCCAACAGAACAGATTTTAAATTACAGCTATTATTCACAGATAGCAGCGCCTTAAAAAAATCTGAGCTTCAAGGAATTGCATAAAAAATAAAAAATGCATAACGATCATATAGATTCAGTTGAGGCTTGTGATATAAGATCCAATAAAGTATCTGTAAAAGTGAATGCTTTGGGGAAATGCTGGTGAAGATTCCCAAAACTAAAAACTTTTTTTTTTCAGAGACTTTAGAGGAAATTTAATAGAAGTATTTAATTTGTAAGAAAAGAGTAGTTTTTTCTTAAGAAAATACACAATTGCGCACATGGCATCTTCAGGAGAAAAGATACAAGACCTTGCTTGGGGATGGTAAAGGAAGCTTTAAATTAAAAAGAATATATTTAGCTTGTTTATTTTTTTCTGTTACAATTGTGCTTCCCATCAATTTTAGTTATTGACAACTACGAAAATGCTAAAACCGTGGCTAAGATTTCCCCCCCCGATATAAAGTGAAACTTGAGTAACAAAGTGGGAAAAGAATTCAGCAGCAAACCACTTCATCTTTTTAATCATTTTGCCATAAATATAGGTGCTGTATTAATGATAAACAAGCCCTTAGAAATCTTTCAGTAAAACATGTATGTCCAAAAATGGAAATGTGAAGAGAGTTACTCAGAAGAGCTACTTGCAAAATAAAATTTAAAAGTAGAAAAAGGATGAAATTTTCAGTCAGCAAAGTCTTCTCTCTGCTCTTTCTACTTATTTCTGCCTAAGAAATCCTGTTAATGCTTCTCAGGCTGCTTGTGATGGTCATCCTTCCTCATCCTTGTGACGAGCGAAAAAAGCTAATGGAAGTAGAAGAAACTCAGTGAACTACATAAAGGCTGCATTGGGAGGCTTTATTGCAGGGCAGCCCACCGTTTTGTCATCTACTACTTAAATTTCTAAATTCTACCATCACAGTAAGCCAGTAGAATCAATCCTGAGCGTCTGCAGCCTGCAACAGAAGTTGTCATGATGCCTCTGAGGAAAAGACTGCAAAATGAAAAGACTGCAATGGTCATAGAAGCTTCTTAAACAGCATGCATTCAAGCTTCTTGTGTCTACCAGGCAACAGGACAAGCGTCCTGAATTTAAGGGTGCTTACTGGCCTGATGATAGGCCTGAGGGAATCTAGGCTGCTTTTTGCGAGGACTGCTAGTGCCCTAGTGCTCTATGAAGTAGAAAACGTACCACTCTGACAAAAAATCATCCTCGTTTTTCAAATGTACATTTGCCCCAACAGAGCTGAAAGATCTATACTAGTTTTAGATATCCAAACCAGGCCTTTATTGAGGGAACATGGCCTTTGACTATGAGATACTGTTGCCCTTCCTGAGGGATATGGCATGGGGCCGAAGGACTATGTTGTAATAGTTTGAATTCTTCCTCGAGGGACACATCCAGTCAGCTCTAAGCGTGGCATGCTCAGCTGCTCACCCTGTGCTGACCCACATCCAGCCTGGAGGCAACCCGCTTGAGCATGCATAGCATGATCCAACAGACAGGGTCATGTGTGCTCCCATTTATATGCCTTAGCTGTACCAGAAGTCAGTCTCTTGGGCTCACTGCTTGCATAGGAGGCAAGTCTGCTCCTTAGGGTGTCCTCTATTAACAGGAAAACCAAGCCTTTCATAACAGTCCATACATGACATGACATTTCATAACAGTCCATACATGAATCTACATACATGAGTGATACTTCACAGAAGTTTGCACAGAGACCTTCTCTGTACCCTATATGGCTTCCCCCATCTGTGTGTTCCCGCTCATGAATGTGGAGAACAGCTTCATTTCAGTTTCTTTGTTTCTAGACTCGTTGGGTGGTTCCTCGATTCCAGGCAGCTGTTCTTGCAGACAGAAACGTGGCCGTACTGCGGGGTACAGAAAATATGGGGTATGCTGGCACGAGCTCTTTGCTGTGCTCTTATCCCATGGTTGATCCCAGCCAACCCTTATTTGTGTATGTAAGTTTATCTTCTGTTAATAATTTAAATCCAGTCCTCAGAACAGAGCAGTGTCACTTTCAAAGATGAGAGGATTTTGAACATTTGGCGTTCTGTCTGTCCACAGAAAGCAAACAATTAAAATACTTTAAAAGAAGCCTAATTAGAAAGCTACATAAAAGTAATAGAGGAAGCATAAGTTGAAGGACCATCTATTACAGAAATAGTGAAGGATTCTTGGAACTGCACTGACCATAAGCTCCTGTAAGCTGCAGTTTCAATACACAGTTTTAACTAAATTCCCTTTTCAGCTTCACTTGTCCCACATGAAAGAAGAGCTAACTTTAACACAGCAGACGAGAGTCCTTAAAACGAAACAAGAGGAATTTTTACTTTAAGTGAAACATCATGGGGCTCATCATAGAATTTAATAGTATTTTCCCTCCAGCTGTTTTTATTTATCTTTAAACTTCCAATAAAAGTTATGTTTTATTTCAAGAAGCAATCCATAATAAACTTTTCAGCTGATGGTAGTGGTTAGTGCCTGTGCCACCAACAGTGATGATTAATTCTTTGGAGAGGAAACAAAAACGACTCTTTGCTGTGCAGCACCTATCACAATGAATTTAAGTAGGGGCACTTGAGCCCTACCACCAATTAACAAATTAAAGGAAACAATAATCTCATTCCATTGCTGTATGATAATGCTGGAAACTTAAGATGGGGTCAATTTCTTACTGGAAGGCAAACACAAAGCAATTCCTGCTCTAATACATCATTACTGTTATTCCATTGCAATAATATGCCTCCCTGGGCTAGGCATTGTATAGGCATGGAGCGAGGGACAGTTACTGTCCTAAGAAAATATTGTCCTGATGGACATTCAAACTGTTTTAACTCCAGGCATTGCCAGTCAAACCTTTGACTGGAATGAGAAGTTTTTTGTGTGCCAAGCGAAGCATATGCTGAAATCTCTATGGGATTTGGATATATAAGCATGGACGAAGAGTGAAATATTTAAGTATTGTTAGCATACTTTAAATACATCAGTGCCCTTCACTTTCAATAGAAATGGCAAAAGCAGCAAGGTTACACATGGAATCCTTGGCTAAGACATGACTTCATTCAGGCCCATAGCCACAAAAACAACTCATTTTCTGACCCCAGGTCTCTGTGTCTCTCTTTGAGCAGGCTGTCTGTTGTAGCATCCTGCCTACTCCCAAAGGCCTATCTCACGGCTTCATGGAAACTCCTCTTCCCAGTACTGAACTAGTACAGATGGGCTTAGGCATTAATTTTTCTTTTGTCCAGCTGCTGACAAGGAGGAGGAAACTATTGAGACAAGCTCGATTAGAACCAGTGGCCTCCAGAGCTCACATCACTGCCAGTTTCCATTGAGACAAAGCAGAATACTTACCCTGGTCAACACTCTTGATACTAATTTTGTTGTGGGTCTTCTTGGCCAGGCTCTTAGCCTATTGTTTGGTGGAGGAAATGTGATTTATATCTTCAGCGCTGAACCTTCTCTGTGTGAAGTTTCATACTAAAGCCTCATTTTGATACTTGCCAGAATATGTTTTGTTACTGACTCTGATACATGTCCTTGGAAGAGGAGGGACCTCCAGGAAGACATTTCTTCAGGAAAGATTAAAAGGTGTTGTTGAGCTGGCAACTTTGACTTCACTGTGTATTAGAAAAGATGTCATTAAAGACAGGCTTCTTGTAGCCAGAGAAGAAGATGGTGAGATTGTGCCAATGCTCAGTCTATTTCCATGTTTTGTGCCAGTGCATGCCAGCTTTACGTGGTTTCCTATTTTGTGCAAATGACAACTATACATCCTCCCTGTGGAGAATCGCTGTCTGCTGAGTACATGAAGTTGCCAAGTTCATTATGAGGACCTGTATTTCACTGATCTTTTAGGTAATATTCACCTTACTTCAAATTAAGACCTTCAGCTTAATATAGAATTCTCTGAAAAACCATTGGAGGACACAGGGGACTTTCTGGAAATATCTGCAGGAGTTCATGCTTCTAAGCACATTATGTAATAATATGAACCAAATCTTCCAAACTGCTGAAGTTTACTGCCCTTGGATTTGTTAACACCATTCAAAAATGGTAATGTAATAATAATAATAATAATAATAATAAAGCTACTTATTTCCAAAGAGCCGAGCTTACCAGAAACTTGGATCTTTATCTTTCTGTGGTAAGATAGTTTAACAGAATGAGCTCACATAAGATAATGAAGTTAAAAGTTTCTAGTATGGACTAGCTTCAGCTTAGAGATTTGATTATATTTGTACAGACAGACCACCTTGCCTAGCTTTTGCACTTGTAAGATCATTCTCTGTTGCTGATACTGTTGCTGATAACACTGCCTGAAAAAATAAAAAATGCATATATCACATTTTTGCAGGAAACACTTTTTTGATTCACAGCCAAATTTGTAGTTGCTTTTATTTGTTTGTTTTGGCAGTTATATCCCTTCATAAAGTGTGCTTCTGTATTTTAAGATGCTGTAGGGTATCCTTTTAATTAAATTGTTGTTTGGTACACATAGTAAACCCTTTTTTACCTGCTGAAAAGCAATCTGTTAGGACACAGAAACTTCCTTTCTGCAGTTTGGCTTTAGTAGTAAGAAATGGTTTAGCTCACACTTTTTCCTGAAGTTTGATTGTACCTCAATTTTCTCTCCCAAGACTTTATGTCTTTAGATTCTCTGTCTCTGAAAAGCTAGGCCCACATTCCATCTAACTTGGGGAAAACAACATTGATCAGTGCCAACCTAGCACTTTCTCAGCATCCAAGAAAATTTATGCAAAAAAATCATAGATTATGATAGATGCTTCAGCTTCCTGATAGATAGGAACAATCAATTAAAAATAACAAAAATTACCATTATTTTTTCATATTAAAAATCCAGTTTCTTGGAATTATAAGTCTTTTGGAAATTTCCTACCTGCCTCTTTTTTCCCTCTTTAACCAACATACACAGTTCTCATTACATTTTCTGCAAGTTTAAGTCAAAAGACCCTATGCCATCTTCGTTGCTTGCTTCTTTTATTGGAATTTAAGGATATCATGGCAGCCTGACTCAAAGCACATTGCAATTCATAGTTATGTACACTTTTAGTGCTATGGCAGTTCTCAGAGTTTTGAATATACCCTAAGAAGTCAGTATGAGTGTGGGGAACCTCAAGAAAATATTCAATATTGATCATGTATTTCTGAGGATCAGTAACTCAAAAGTAACTTAAAGCAATAACTTTCTTCAAAATGCTTATCTCCAGTGAAGTGCCTTCTGACTAAATCTGGCAATATTTCAGACCAAAATAATACTATAAACAAACTTAAAGAGTGTATTTGAAATAAAGACAGATGAAATAAGTGGAACTTGGTTGTGGTTTTAATCGTGGACAATAATTATGGTTTCAAACCCTTATTACTGCATCAGTCCATTATATTACTTCATGCATTATTTCCATGGGAACATCCTGATGTGTGGCATTACCAGAAAGTGTTCAACTAATGTAAAAGGTGGTGGCTATTGGCACAAAAATACAATAATTCTGCATGATAAAAAAGAAAAATCACTTATCTAACCCTAATATGCATGCAGGAACAGGACAAGGGAATAGTTAGCTTTTTAATTAAACTCTCCTTATGTACTCCTGTTTCCATGTAAAAGGTGTATAGTCAAAATGCTATTTACTTGCGTAACTAGTTTGTTCAAAGAAACGAGTCTCTGGGAGTGCATTTTCCTCAATTAATGTCTGAGTTTAGTATTAACCTGAGTACTTAAATGAATTTGCTGATCGCAGCTCAGACTCACATAGACCTTATTCAACATCAGTCACACACACCATTTGGCACCTGTAGCAGTGCTTGCTTAGAGGAAATCTAACTTTAAAGCAGTACAGAGAGAGATTTTCTTTACTTTTTCCAGCAGAGGCTGGTTTCTACCTTGAAGTTAGGTTTAAAGTAAATATACACTGAGCAAAAGAGAAGATATAAGCTTTGCCTTCCCACTCTCTGGCTCATAAACAGAGAATTTTCATCTCCGAACTTTCATCTTTATGAACTCTTTACAACAACGGTTTTGTGTTGGTTTAAACAATGTTCCTTTTTATTTTTTTCCCTTATCATTTAAGTCAAAGGATATCTCCCTACATAGTACAGATGTTTTAAAAATTACTCTTCGATTAAATGGGCTTTGATAGCCTGATAGAATAGCCACTAATCATCCATAGGCCAAATCTGGCAGCATTACACGTGCTGGGTAAAATGTCAATAGGATGACACCAAGAGTAAGGCACTACTTAGCATAATTAAGTGGTCTCAATTCCTTGATGAGTAAAGAAAAAAATCTAGCTTAGTTAGGAAAAGAAAGAAAGAAAAAAACATGCACATCTCTGAATTGTGGTAACTGGAGACAGACTGAAGCTGCCAACTTAGGATTCAGAGAGCTGGTTGGAGACATATTTAATGTTTTAGCATATGCCAACCTCAATTAAGAAATGAAAGCAGAAAAACCTGCTTTTTTAGTGAATGGAAGGTTTTTTTTTTTTTTTTTTTTTTTTTTTTTTTTCTGTATAATACCATTATCTCACATAATGTTACTGGCCTATAACAGTCAGTTGACCCAGGAAGGTAAAAGCCATCATTTCAAATTCTGGATCCCTTGAGGATTTTTTTTTCCTCTCAAATAAAGACATAGCTGATTTTCAAACTGTCAGAATAATTTGAATTTTAGTTGGATATATGAGTACTTCTCCCTCCTGAAATAACAGGTCTCTATTTCTAACTTAGAAGAATAATTGTAAGCGATATTAACCTCATCCCTTTGCAAATAGGCTAAAAGTACTGGGGCATCGAACCTCTGAAGTTTCTGTGTGGACACTGTGGGACTGGGTTTTCACTTAGCATGTGATACCTGCACCACTATAGTTCCCCCTCTACCAGTCTCTTGAATAGCCAGCATGCAATCACAAAAGTGGTAGAGCAAAATAGATGCAATTTTCTTCACAAAGGAGGAATGAAAGCCAGGTTAATATATCTGCTGACATAGAGGGTACAGTCTCAGTGATATCAATAGAGTTTTGTTTATTTACATCACCAGAGAATTTGGAATAATCTTTCCTGCTTTGTAAAAAGCATGCCTAACAAGTTTGAAGATTGTTTAAAGACCCAATTTTAGCTTTGTTGATTACTCAATCTCTGCAGTCATTATTGCTCCAATACTACAAAGTAAGAGAAATTATCCCTTAATTAAGTGATTTTTATCCTTGCAACATCTTCGACTACACTAGATCTTCATTAAGTTTTTTTTTCTCCTCTGCAACTTTCTTGAATCAGCTTTCATGTTTCTCTAGCAAGCCTACTCTTTTCCCTGAAGAGTAGTTGATCCAGGGACCAATGAATGTTAGTAATACATCTATTTATGGCCTAATCATTATGAATATTTTTAAATGTACTTCAGAAAATCATTTGTAGGCTGTGCACTCAAAAAATGCTTAATCCGTGCAAGTATTAAGAATGAGTATTTGGGAAGTTCATCTGTGTATAGAGAGAACACTTGTTAAAATGTGTTATTTTTCATGTAAAACTTGTGTACAAAAGCAGAACAGTATCATGTCCAGTTGTTAAAATTGTATGCACCCAAGGACAATGCATATTCTAGAAACTGTTCCTGTGTGCAATATGATTGTGAAAAAAAAAAAGCCTTGATAGCATGTCTAAGAAGAAATAAAACCTATAGTACTACCAATGTATTAACTACAATTTGATAGAAGTCCTTACAGGTAATACAAAGATTACTCAAAGTGATTTTGAAGATTCTAAAAAGAAAATAAAATATTCAATCACATTTTTAATCAGTAGACATGTTTTCCTTTCCCAACTTTTCCTTGTCTCACTATTTGAAGCACAGTATGTACATTATTAATGAAATATAAACATCCTCAAACATAACAAAATGTTATGTTCTTTCCACCATTATCAGTAATAATAATAATAAAGTATGTCAGATAGCAGTTGAAATAAAATGGAAAACGTGCCTTTTCCACTTCCAGGAAAATGTATGATCAACTTTATGTCTTAACTAAGGATTTTTACAAAAGCTGAAATCAGTACTAGAAATGTCTTACATGACCACCAGGGAAAAAAAAATGTTTGCAAAGGTCTCACCATTAATATCTGTAATAACTATACAGTGTTTCTTTCTGCTGCAAAGCAAACAAACAGACTGGACATCTTTGTAAATCCTTCAAAAGAGGTTTGAAAAAAACTCATGACATAGACATCACTACATGGATCCTGCCTTGAAACGTGAGGAAATATAGGATGATCTTTTGAAAACCTTTCTAGATTTATTTTCCAAGATTATATAATCCCATGCATAACCATTGCTCCTATGACAAAAGGCAGGAGTGCAGATTCTCTTGTCTTGGCCGAAAAGTTCATGGCCAATTTGCAAGACATAGTATACACTTATGATCTAGATAATGGGATTTTGTTGCTATTATTTTTATCAGAGTGTCTCATAGTTGGTGCAAGTTCTTGCTTCTGGCTGACAAAGCGGTTATGTTCTTGGGGACACCTTAGCATCTCTGGCAAAAATGTTATTGAGGTGGGCACTTTTCAAAAGTCTACTCAAAATGACAAGAGCAGCATAAAAAGATAGGACTCCCAGTCTCTTGTTTCCAAGTGAGTGAGGAGCCAAAGGCTTTTGACCTGGAATTCTTATCTCTGACAACCCATTTCTCTAAAATGCTAGGAGTATCGGGTAGGCATTTCCATGACAAACAAAAGTATAAAAAAGGAAAATGTGCATGCTCCTAAACTGCTTGGGACTTTCAATAGAAAATATTCTGCCTGGGGTGCTGAAGAAAAGCAATTGATGTGTGCAGGAAAGGCAGTCATGTAGGGCAGCAATATTTTGGGGACAGAACAGTATTTTGTGCCTGAATAAGTAAAGTTGTGCTTGGAGGCACAGAAATCCCCCAGTTTCCCCAGGGCACCAAAAACTCTGGAACCAATGCTGGATGCGTGGCAGAAACTGCAGATGGTTCATCGGCAGGAATGCATACAGCTGTGTACAGCTGGCTGATGGCTCTTTGGCTTCGCCTTGGCAAGCCGGTTAAGTAGATAGCTTAATGTTGATGGAGGCACAGAAACAATACCCACAGATGCTAATATCCTCCCCCTCAGTGGGTTTAGCATTTGAACTGAAGTCAGTGAGCTTGCTCCTTGCTTACCTTGCTAAAGATTTACTGCTGTTTATGCTTTCCCTTCAAATGGGGGAGGTGGGTGCTTTGAAATAGGGTTGTTAGCTTGCTTTAGTTCTAAAACATGCTTTGAATCAGCTCTTTAATTTCTCTGGGAAAACATAGGAATAAGTTGCGATGAGGTTATTCATTACTATCTCTTTTGGATCACTTATAATATCAGTCATAAAAATGTTGAGATAGATGAGGTCCCAAGTTAACATGGAAATGAGAGATTTCTGATCAAGGGTAAAATATAAATATTTTAAAGTTTATTCCTTTTCTTAAAAAGAAAGTAGTATTTTCTTCTGGAAAAAAAAATCATTTTAGAAACATTCTTAATTTAGAATATGTAAATTTCTGTCAAAGCTAATTTTATATCCTTGTATTCTTTTTATATTATATCAACACATGCCAAAAATAGCTGTGTATAATCTGCTGACAGATTATAATATGGCATTGATTAAAACATTCTATTACTTTTAGTTTGTTCATTGTTTTTGTAACAAAACGCAAACTTGTAAAATTTGGGATCATGCAGAATGTTTCAATCAATACTAAGTAGCATCTGCCATTAAGTCTAAAAATAACTTATTTAAATATTTTCTGTTTTTTCATGAACTTAATCATATCCATGCAGTTTTTGAAAAAAAAAAAACTGTTGCCTTAAATATTTTTAATAAATGTTTTCAATTAAAATATTCATTCTAGATCTATTCATTATAACTGTTTAACTGAGTGGGTAAAAGTAATATATCCTCAAACAAGGCTGCCAAAAATTATAATCCAGGTGTATTTGTTACCTGACATCCCCAATCCCTGACCTCTTTTAGTTCAAAGACTCCAGGTCACTGACCAAATACTTAATGATGACAGACTTTTAAACCAAAAATGATTTCTTTCTATGGGAACCTTTCTGCTGATGATAATAGATGCTGAGTCTGGTCATGAGTAAAGAATAAGTATGACATAGCACCTTCATAATTTGATTGTATAGAAGATGGATGATAGACCTATAACTCCCACACTAACTGCTAGTTCATGCTATAAAACAATCTGATTTTTGAGTGTTATAAACAGATTATAAAACATGAGCCTCCTCCAAAGTCCAACGGGGCTGTAAGACTTGTAGCTGTTATTCAACATACGCAAGACCACTGGCATTTGTCTGCGATATTGTGCGTCTAATCACGGCTCTTTGGCATAGCTTTTCTGAAAGTAAATGCAACCCGAGACAACAGGGTGTTAGCTCTGTCTCAGACCAGCCTACCCCTGCTTTAACACATCTAAATAATTGCTCAGGAAATGGCACTTAGCTGTAAATCTGTGTGTGTGTGTGTGTGTGTGTGTGTGTGTGTGTGTGTACACGTGTAAGTGTGAATGAAAAATTGCACATGTCCGCTGTAACATTTTCTGGTAAAAAGGTGAGCTGTTACATAATAGCTTGGTTATATTATATGGAACAAAATAGAAATACTTTACAGTAATTCCTCAGGACTATAACATAAATTTAACAATTTGTCTCTGAATAATTTAATTTGCAGTTTTAAGCCTTTAGAGTTATAGTCTATTTATAATTGGAGCCACAGTCTGCATGTATTTTAAATGCAAAGAGAGGTTCCAACAGTCAAGTTATTATATTACTCGAGAGTTTAATTAATAACACACTAATTGTAGAAGCCAACATCAAGAGCCACACCATATTGTTTCCATTACATTTTGAAACTGTTTGAAGTGATTTCATAATTAAAAAAAAGGACTTCTGAGTAAAGTGTTATCTTCTCATGAAGATGCCATTTACTCTGTATGTTCTCCTACTTCGCAGTCAGTAGGACTCTTAACTAGATCCTGTGCTAGAGCATGCATTTAGCTCCAAATAGTACTGCATATACTCACATTTAATGGAGGAAAGAAATAGCTTAGCCCAAAGACTTTAGTTAAACTCCAGCTAAGCTGCCCTATTGCATAAATGATTAGCTCATAAGATCATTAAAAATATAAAGGAATGAACATTACAAAATTTGTAAGAGTAACATAAACAATCTCTCCTGAGAAAAAAAATATATCCCAAACAGTAAGTTGCCTGTACTTTAAAGATACTATGCAGATAAAGATCTCAAATATTCATTTGTCTTCTATCAATGGATATTACTGAATACTACAACTACTGAATTCTAAGCAAACACACAAGAAGTTCAGAAGTCTCTCAAGACGTTGTAAAATCTCTAAGATAGGTCTCTCTTGCCATTCTCACCAGCAATCTGCAACCACTAGGAAGCCTGATACACGGCTGGGTGCTGAAACACTGGGCAGGAAGGAGGTCAGGCCCGTCCTCCACCCCGGGACTGCTCCTTGCTCCTTGCTCTCCAAAGCCTGTTAGACAAAGAGCAGTCAGAGCAGCAGAGTGCTGTGTGACAAGTAGGACACATGCAACAAGGTGCCTTCCTGAACGTTTTCTCTCCCTAGCCGCTTTGTGCTGTCTTGTTCTGCACAAGGAAGCTGGTTCCAGTGCCAGCACCGCTCCGCTCCCCCCTCCTCACCAGCCATATTGCGTAACAGCAGGATTTTGCCCTAAGCTGTTGTGCTGACTCCAGAATTTCCAGTCTTATAAACTCTCTGTAAATTGATAAACTATTCCTCCCCACCCCCTCTGCATATCAGAGCAAACACCATACTAACTGAGCAAGCTCTTGATGGCAATTAAAATTAATAAATACTACGACAACCTGATAGCAGTGCAATGCAAAATTAGTAATAAAAATAATACATATATCTTATTATTGGTTGCAAGACAATGGGAGCATGCTCTAAGGATTTAAAATTGCAGATATTTTTAAAAGATTGGTAGGTACTATAACAATTTCTCATATCAAATTAGTAAACAACAAATTCAATAACAGTATGCATAGAAACCCACTAATAAGATTCAAAAAACTAGTAATATGATATTTGGAAACCTACAAATCTGATAGAATGTGTCAGTAGTATTATAAAAATTAGCTATAAGTCTACTGCAATAAATGTTGGTATTTTTATTCTCCACTTTAAATCTTACCCTAATGATATAATGGGTAGTAACACTCCCAGTGAAGTAACATTCCACACTCACATTGCACTTTATTTGTGTAAGTTCTTTTTAAAAACATAATTTCATCATATATATAAAAATGTCATGCTGTCATTTACAGAGAAGCAAGCAAAAGTGATGTTGAAAATCACAGTTTACAAAAGGTTATGATTTTAGGCTCCTTTCTGGTGGAGGATCCAGCTGAACAGTAGTTCAGTTTATCTAAACAGTAATGTGTTTATAAACACACCCAAATTAATCAACTTTTTAAAAACACATATGCAATGGATCCATGTCTCTTTTAAGAAATTTTTTCCTTTCCCACAGGAGATGAAGGACATACGGGATAGGTCAAGAGGTTAAATTCAGATTATCATAATTTAGAAAGAGTTCAATGTTGACATCCATTCCATAGAAGGTCTAGTTCATTTATAAACTGGGGGTGGAAATGAACACAGGAAAAGGCCCATGAAGAGGCTCAGAGGATTGGTACAATGTTGATGAATTAGGGAAATAGTGTTCCTTTTTGTCAGCTTGCTTCATCATTTTGCCGAAGGAGGCCACAGAGATCCCCACAACAGTTTGGGTCCAGTTTAGAAATTGAGAATGTTCAAGGAGAAAAAGGTCTCTTACCTTCTAGGATGGATACACTTTTCCAAGACAACTTAATTAAGCTGAAGCCTAAATAAGCCACATCTAATCTATGCCCCTGCATGGACAGGACAACAATCACAGCAGTATTTTCCAACTAGAACTGAATTGCTGTTGAGTGAGGCATCATGGACTTCCGTATCCCAGAGCCAAAATCTATCAATGATGAGCCGCTCTTAAATGGGAGAGAGGGATCTTTTGCATGTGCTTCTGACCCTGAAGGGTAGTTTCAGAAATGCCTCATAGTCATCGCCAGCCCTCTTATTCCTTATAATTGCAAGAGATCCCTTTCTTTGCAATCCCGGAAACTTCTGGCTTTTCACAGTGCCCAGCACAGTGCCCAGCACAAGTTCACTGTCTTGGTTGCCCAACTCCTCCTCCTCCAAACTCAAAACCCTACAAACCAAGCCTCTGCATCCGTCTTTTGTCAGCAGTTCTCTTCATTCCTTCAAGCCTCAGCTCTTTACATCTTACCCAGCCTTTCAGATTCCTGTTACTATGTTCCTTTGAAGCTTTTGAAGCAGAGGCCCGGTGCACCTGCTAAATCATTCTTACTTACAACCAAGGCTTAGTGGGCCAGTGTCTCTACTAGGTCACCTCTTCCTGAGAGTCATCTTATACCAGCAAAGGCTTGGCTCCTTAAAAGCTTAGGAAGAAATAACACTCACTGGAAATGCCCCTGGCGTGTGTTCTGGGCACAAAAATGAAATGTAGAATGAGAGAAAAAAAGCCACTTTTTCTACCATCTCAGATATGGAAGAGTGGAGAGTGTATTAAAAATGAATTGAATGAAGAGCGTTCTGTGCATGTGAAGTAAGACAAAAAGAAAAACAAAGAGAGCTTTGGAGTTTACATTTTTACACATCTACCATGAGCTTTTTGTTATTATTTTTTAACCAAAATAAATATTTCGGTAGGACAATGAAAGTTGATTACAAAGTTTTATTCTCTCCCTATCACTACAATCCTCCTTTAACATAGGTATAAAGAGGAACAGTACCTGGCACTAAATATTGGAGGAAAAAATAATGGAAATATTAAATCCCATGGCAAAGAGAATCAAACTCGTTAAATGGTCTGAAGCCAAGTAATTTGCATGGAGAACTGCAATTTAGAAATGGGTAACAAGGGTTTTAGTTCTCTGGCCTACGTTCAGTTAACAGAATCTATTATTTACAAGTTTTCCCAAGTTTGAGTGCAGGTCATCTGAATGCATGTGGTTTTTATTAGCTCCCATGACCCTCACAGCAGCAGCATCTCCAAGTTTCAATGCAGATGTGCATGGCTTGAGCTATTCACTCCAAAATCATCTGCACATTGGCAGATCTGTTACCTCCTCAGGTGATTCAAGTATTGAGTCAGTTGTTTTAATGTTCATAACCCCCAGTTAGGTGAACATGGTTTAATGCATTTGATCAGTATTCTTTTTTAAATTGCAATTGTCTTTCCTTTCCTTTCCTTTCCTTTCCTTTCCTTTCCTTTCCTTTCCTTTCCTTTCCTTTCCTTTCCTTTCCTTTCCTTTCCTTTCCTTTCCTTTCNTCCTTTCCTTTCCTTTCCTTTCCTTTCCTTTCCTTTCCTTTCCTTTCCTTTCCTTTCCTTTCCTTTCCTTTCCTTTCCTTTCCTTTCCTTTCCTTGAATAAGATTAGACTTTAATTTACTTCATGGTTTAGAGTCCTCAGTCTTCTCTCTTCAATTAGCTGTAACAATAACTTATTGGAGTTTTTTATGAAAAAAGCAGACTTCCAATAAAACTTCCCAAACTTCGCAGAACACCGTAAAATTTGTTTCTAGGTAACAAACGTCCCCTACAATCTCCCTTCTCTGTCTGATATATAAAGCCAATTTGTTTTATACTACCGGGCCACAGACTGTACCTTCTACATATTTTTTTTCACAATACTAGTATTTAAAGTTGTGGTTGTTTGCTGGTCCAGCAGCTCGGCAGTTAAGGTGTTCCCCAGCAAAGCCGAGAAACCTGACAGAATGACTAGAGAGGATGAAAGGTTTCTAGAACAAGCTTGTGACTCTGTCCCAAATGAAATTGATTTTGAAGGGTTTTCTCACCTCTGTTAGGAGTAGGCAATATCACAGCTCAAAAAGTAACTTGGCATACTTTTATGTCTTCATTTAAAGAAAGCCTGGGATTAATGTGCAAAAATAACCCCCTGATATGTATTGAGTTGCTGAACTCTTGTAGTGAGCCTCTTCCTCTTCACCTAATGCTGAAGCTGCTGGTGGACCATAGCAGAAATGAAAGATGTACACACCCTGGCAAGAGCCTCTCTGTAATGGAAGTGAACGTGAATTTTGCCACTTTCACAGGAATTCACTTAAACATGGAAGGCATTTCTTAATGATGCTTTCACATAATATATCATTTATGTTTCTGTGAAGTTTGCTTTCAGATAGCAAGTTTTTCTGGGTGACAGCTCCTTTTCTCTCCCGTCATGTTTGATCCAGACCAAACGCATTATATGCAACAAAATCAAAATGGTAAGGAAGACAGCTGGATAATGCTGAATAAGGCTGCATCATCATTTTTTTACACCATTTTGTCTTAAGAGAGGATCAGGCCAGCAAAGAGCACAGCTTTGGTTTTGCAGCGCAGCGGCATGGTTACTTATTCTTTAGTGAAGAAGTCTGTTTCTATTACCAATCAATCAATTTAATTTGACTGCCTCTCATAGAAAAATCCAATATAACTGGACAGAGGAGGGGAACTTGTCTACAGATGTGTTTAAGCCAGCCCAAAAGAATCCATAGCAGAGAGAGAATGTTCTATTAAAAACACACATGTTGGTTTTAAACTATTTTAAGCAGTCGACCACTCTGTAGTCTCTCTCTTTTCAGTCCTCTCTTGTGAAACTATATTACATTTCAGCAAAACCTAACTGCCTTTAACCCTATTAAATTTGGTAGGGCTTTGCCCAAACAGGGCAGCAGCAAAGTGGTACCTAAAAACATCGGCCAGCCATTCAGAGTATTTGCACACACGCACATGCCCTGCATGGTCCCCTCAGTCCCCAAAGGCCGCCCAGGATTGTGACCCTGTGTCTGTCACTCAGGGCGAGGAACCTGAGTCCATCGCAGGCAGCAGCCGCGTGAGCTGCCGTGGATGCTGCTGCTGCTGCTGCTGCTCTGGCAGGCTGCAGGTTCACCACGCTCCTGCCCTGCAAACCCTCCTTCTGGCAGGGTTTTTTCTTACCGCGATTCGATCTCTGCAGTGCCACGGTTCCTGACAAAAGCTATTGAGACGTTTACCTTATGCCCATGGAATGAAGGGCTGTTCGGCTCTCTGCAATGTAAATTTTGCGGAAGAGCTCAGTGCTGAGTGTGCTTTTCTAGGCAGAGGCTTCTCATAACACTATGGGGAACCATACCTTTGAGCAGCACTTTGCAGAAACCTGCCCATACCTCAGGAATGTCTTTATTCACTTCAAGTGGATTAAGACAGCATGTTTATTATTGTATGTGTATATATGTCAATAATTGCTTATAACAGATCTTCAAGAGCACCATCAATACCAAGTTCCTCTGTATTTAATAGGAGTTTGCATTGTCTAAAAGAGAACCAGTCATATGCTTGGCATAGTTCTTTACAATCACCACTGCTGGCTGCTTTGAAATAAAACTATTTTGTCTAAAGTTCTCATAAGAAAAAAACATTTCCAAAGGAAAAAACAGAAAGGAAGTTGGGATTTCCCCCCACTTGCCAAAAACATTTGACATATTGTTTCTGATTTCAGAACAAAAAGGAAGTTGGGATTTCCCTCCACTTGCCAAAAACATTTGACAGATTTTTTTCTGATTTCAGAACAAAAATTTAAAGTTCTATGGAAAAAATTTGAGAATGGCAATGTTTTTATCTGAGAAATGAAATTTTTAAAAAGAATCCCCAACAATCTAAATTTTTATAGTAAAATCAGCAGCTTGAATATTGAGAATGTTTGATTCTTCCAAAGTCATTCTCATTGTTTTTGTGTGAGGTGGAGGATGGGACAGATATTTGTCTTTACTTGCAGATGGAAGAAAGGAAAATATCTCCTTTTTCACTTCTAAATCTGTTCAAAGTTACACCATGATTGATATTTTTTGTCCAAAATGTTTGGATGCTCCAGGTAAGAATTTAAATGCTTTGACAGAGTCATGGGAACACTGAACAAATGATACCTTCTGTTGATCGCTAGTGATCCTATCAAAAGACTCTTCACCAGTCATCTCAGATTATATTTAATCTAATCCATCTATTTTTGGAGATTTTAGTGAGTTTAGTGGATCCATTAATAACACTGCAGTCACACCACTACATGTGTCATAGTAAATGTCATAGCATTCCAGCTTCTTAGTTTATCCCAGAGCATGAAAACATAATGGAAATTATGACAGCCAGTATTTGGTTAAGTATTAATGAATTCTGAATTTCAGAAAGCACTGAATTTGAAAACTGGATCATTTCCAAGGTCTATTATTTTGGCCACTAATAATCCATAGATATACGCTTTTCTAATCCATGGTTATATGCTTTTCTTTGTGGATCACTAAAGCTATATATTCTACCCTGATATCAACGTATGAATTTTAGAAGGCTCTACTGCAAATGCTGAATGTTCCAGAAAGGGTAAAGTAACTGGTATCTTGCATCTATTTGATTTACTGAACCCCACAGCAAGTCACAGATAGGTGACTTTTTCTCTCTTGTATTGGCAAATGAGAGCTTTGCATACTTTGATGGAAAGGTTAAGGGCTCATATAGATATCAAGCTAAATCATCACAGCTTTTCTTTTGGCCTTATGATCTATGAATTTTTGAAATCCGTGTCAACTAAAAATCACTATCCTTATTAAATTAATATTTTAGTTGTTTCTTGTTGTGGATTTAAGTACAGCATATGCTTTTCATGCAATATTCAAAGGCAGAGCTAAACTTCTGTTTGTCAGCTATGCTTACTTTCTCGAAATCTTTCAAAAATCAACTTTTATTCTGTTTTCACAGAAAAAAAAAAAATGCACCCAGACAGGTTCACAAAGTGATTATGCACTTAATGGACCTTTATTTTCTCTGGTAGGTTCTTTGCTCCACGCATCATAACCTGCCTCGTCCATAGGCCAATTCATCTCCAAGAGATGTACAGCTATAACTGCTTGCGCTGACCACTAACACATGCCAAACTTTGAATGGTGAAATTGTATCCAAAGAAGTTTTGGGTAGCATTACTTAGTAGCATACTTCTGAGTCTTCTTTTTGTTGTATTAAAAAGTAGAATATAGCACAGAGTGTCCCAAGATTTTCTGTTACACCATTTTTCATGAAGTCAAGTTTCCCAGTGGATGCATTAATCATGTGTTTTACATGCTGTCATATCACATAACATTTTGAGTTTGACTTAACCTGGTGTGATATGTCACAGTCCTACAGTATGTGTGCCCCAGGGAACTTTAAATCAGTTTGCTGAAGAACACAATTAAAGATCCACAGTGAATTGAATTTTCATTAAAGTATACATACGTCCACAGATATACACAAGAAAATACATCTTTTTCTTTGAAAAAATAGTACATTTTATCTGTGAAAATATTTATATCATATGCATAGTCTTCAGAATTTAATAAAAATCAGAAGTACTATTTTTTAATTTTTAGACTTTTTAATGAAATCTTATATATTCAAAGTTAGGCAATGCATGCAACTTAAACTTGCACTATTCTTCCTACATATAGGACTTACACTGATTTTCTTGTGCATCTGCAAAATAATATTGGAAGTGGCACGGGGATCCTACTTAAAGTGCTTTATCATACCCCAATGTTTTGAATTTATTCTAGTTGAGAGAAACAAGTACTTAAATCATTTAAAGGCAAGTCAGGAAGGTTTTTGGGAAGACCTGGAGGAATAACCTGTAATAAGAAACTTATTCCACCTCTTAGTTTCCAAAAGGTGCCTTTTGCAGCAATTTGTTAGCTGACCATAAAGTAATTCACAATGAGTTTGCACAGTCAGGCTTGAAAGGCCTCTTATTGACCTGGGGATTGGTTGATTGCCTAGATTTCTGTTTAAAGTGAATGTTTCTTATCTCCCAAATTTATCAACAGGCCTGAACAATTATTTCGTGTATAATAATTTAATTTAAATTTAAAAAAATAATATATTAAGTTGCGTGTTTGAGTTCTAATGGTGGTTACCACATTTTTGGTTTTCTTATTTTCTTGGCAGTCTGAGAAGCAACATACTTTAAATGTTTTTAAGTAAGTTAAGCATTTTTCTTACAATCTCATTGTCCATGGAAAGCTCAGTTTTAAACACAAGATACTAATCCTGGTAGTGAGAAGCAAACTTGTGTGATATAATTTATTTTACTATGAGTTCTACTTTTTATATATAAAACTGTATGTTTGATCATGTTCAATAGTAATAAAATAAAATAAAAAAAGACTAACAAGACAGCATACTGTCTAAGCATGTGTCCAGGTTTAACAGTACATATTTTAACACACATGTAAAAACAGGCAGAAGAAAACAAACATGTCTTTTTGACTGTATATGATAGATAGACAAATTCTAAAGGGAAATGACACATTTTGTTATTCATTAACATCCAATGATCCTTTCACGCAACACCCTGGAGGCTGAATGCAGTGACAGCATAAAAAGGTATACACCCACCAGTACTTGGCATCAGGCATCAAGCAGGTTGCTGGAAAAGAGCTGGCATATATTCCTTGATAATATGTCCCATAGGTTTGTTGGATGGTAATGCACTGAAGTGTCTGACCATTAAATGACATACCAAAATGCTGATATTTAACCATGTGTGTCTGTTGCCAATCATTCAAGTTTTCTCCAACTTCTTTTTCTGCCTGGAATGGTTGAAGTCCATGCTGGCAGCAAGAAAAGACTGAGCAATATGTAAATATGTTTCATATGTGTTATGAAAGACAAAATTGTAAATACACAAGGTAAGCATGGAGCAGAGAATTTCCTTACACTGCTCCAGATTAGATTAGACTTCACTGAAAATGATAGCAGCTACTCTTTGTTGATAGTTATTATTAACTATATATATATATATATATATATATATATATAAAATGATTAAATCTTCTTTGCAAAGGCAGAAAACTGCTCCAGCCCCCACTTAGCCAAGCCTCTTTGCACAATGAAAAGGTGCAAGGCAGGTTTGTTCATACTGTTTTGAAAGAGTTTGTGTATCTGGCCATGAAAAAGAGACATAAGTAAAGAGAACCTGAGAGAGAAGACTTGACTGCATGGGTCTAGAAGAAGTGTTGAAATGGGGTTTTTGGGTTACATTTTATCTAAAAAGGACTACGGAGTTTAGAAAACAAGTAACCAAACAAGCAAATAATTTTCTTCTTTAACATTTCTTCTTTCCAAAGGAACAGGCATTCATATAGTTTTCAGAACTAAACAGGTTAAAAAAGTCTTCCATAAAGAAGCCAATTAAATATAATCAGGAAAATGAAAATGAAAACCCTGACTGATATTTGGAGTTTTATATGGTAGTGTTAGAGTAAGTTAACTGCTCTTATTTACTCTTCCCAAAATGCAAAACCACTGGGGCCATAAGTAATTTAATAGCCACGTGTTCACAAGTGATCAAAGAAAATTCTTTTTAAACCAATGGATAATTAATCCCTGGAAATCATTTCTGCAGAATGTTATTAATGCAAATATCTGAGTGAAGCAGTATGGAAGGAGGCAGAGCAGGAGGCAGAGCAGAGAGAGTACAGTCTCCATACTGTACTCTCTGAGTACTGTACTACTGAGAGCGTACAGTGCTGAGTGCTGGATAGGAACAGTGAAAAATAGGATGGGAGAATCCTGCAATGAGCCTTGCAACAGAACTGGAGGAAGAAACTCCTTAAAGGATAAAATGAAGAAACTTATCTTCAGAGTTTCTTTCTCTGCCTTTTCAGGCAGAGGAGAGGGACCTTATAAGGTGTATGAAGCCACCAGTACAGTAAGTGGTCTCTGACATGGTGATTAGAAAGGTAGGTTTCTAGACACCCAGAAAAAGCATTTAACCCACATCCAAATAGTAGATTATCCCATGGGGTTTGTAAGAAGAGGATTTATAAGGGTGATGGAAAAAAGAAGAATATATAATTGCCATAAAAATTAAACTTTGCTTATATATTGCTGTCAAATTTGTTTGGGGATTACTACTTGCAAATATTTAATTTCTGTGCTATTTATGGTCAAAATTTTTAGTCCTAACCTTCAGTCTTGTTTGCTCACTAAGTGCAATTGATTGAAGAACAACAGTTGGATTTGCATTGACTTTGTCTATAGAGGCCCCTAAATTCATGCATAGACTAATAAAGAAAGCTTTTGTACATGAAAGAGAAGAGTTGCTTTTGTGTACTGCATGCCACCTTGCAGCATGCAATTTGAATGGACAGGCATTTTGAACTAAAAAATTCAGCTTGTCACATTGCAACCTGATTCTGAAATGGTTGTCCTAAAAGTTTCCCTGAATGTCCTTGCCTATTACCGGTCAAGCTTATTTTCCTTCTCGCACGTAATGTGTATATACACACCCCTGTAGGAGCCAGCTATCAGCTCAACAATATAATATCAAGTGTTTACCATTCTAAGGGGATGTTTCCTGAGCAAAATTTGCTTTTTCTTACATGTTACATTCAAAAGGACACTGGAAGGGACTGATGAGCCTCTACTGTTGTCAGTCACAAGTGACATCATTTGGGGGTAATGTTTAGAAGATTAGTAACATCTGCTTTTTTAAATATGGTTAGTAGCAACCCCTCCAGCCTACTCCAGCCATATGTGATGCTTTGTATGCACAGATAGGCATTGCACATAGCAAAAGCCATGCTGGAGAAGGAATATTTCCTTCAAATAACACAGATAAAAAATTGAAATGGAAAACTAAATAATCTATCTAATTTGCTCATGAATAGTAAATACAAACAGATTACTGTTAAATGACACCTTTGTTTTATTGTTATTAATAATAACCATTATTGTTAAAATGTTCACATTGTGTGGAAAGATTCTTGTTACTTGACAAGAGCATAAAATTAGAAAAAAGATGCTCTGATTTTAAGCACAAGATGATTTTGGTTCGCTTCTTGGTGATCAGCAAACCAATGTTCATAACTGTGGGGAAAAAAAAAAAAAAAAAAAAAAAAAGCTGGAATAGGTGCTTCAGAATTCCAGAAATTCTAGCTCACAAAAATCCCCCAATGCTACATTCTGTTCTCATTTCTAAGGGTGTATATTCACTATAGTTCCCCTGTTCTTCATACTAAAAAAAAAAAAAAAAAAAAAAAAAAAACCTTTAAAATTACAAAACAAGTTTATCCCTTTGGGAAGTCGGGAACAGAATATAATCTCTCCTAATTCAAGCTGATAATGGGAATGACTTCTCCCATATACATCTGTGCTGGAGTGGGAGACAGCTGTTTTTAAAAGAGGATAAGAAAATTGGTGGCCTGCCCTCAGCTCTTTAAGCAGAAAGAGAGATAATATAAAGTGATGGAAGGAGAAAAAAGAGAAATAAATGCTTGCTTTTTTTCTTCCCTTGGCGATCCTGTTTTCACCAATCTGAAAGGATATTAATAAAATGGTATGAACACAGCTTTCTCTAGCTTGTTGAACATGGATTCCCTCCTTTCAGAGCTCCAAACAGAAGGGTAAGCTTTCCAAAAAAGCTTCAATAGTTGTAACTGAGTTACTTTGATTGCAGCATCAGCTTTTACATTAGATGTCTTGCACTTTTTCCTAGGTCTTGTCTTTGCAAAGCTCCCTGAACAATTTTGGCACAAGATAATGAAATATGACTTTTTTTTTTGTCTGCATTCAAGTTTAAATCAGTCATATCATATCTTTTTCACAGAATAATGCATTTTGAAAATTGTCATCAACTAGTATTTAATATAATCCTATGCATTCAAACATAGGCTCTTCTGCATCCCTAATTTCTTTCCTTGTGTTTTATTGCTAGTTTGCAACTGAAGAGTCTGCTTTGTTAATGCCTATTACACTTTTAATAAATTAACAGCAATTACATCAGCTAGAAGTTGGCACATTTCCAAAACATCTGGTCAGAACAGGTCAGGACTGTCCTCTTCCTCTTCTCCGAGGAACAGTTGGGGCTGATGCTGCTCTAAGCATTAGCGTTCCCTGGGGAATGCTGCTTTACCTAATGTACTGGCCGAATGGCACGCTTCACTTCCACAGCACCTGCTTAGACATTCCTAGCTGCCACTCAAACCCAAGCCAGCAGAGCATGGGAAATTGGGAACACAGATAAAAGCACACAGAATAACTTGGGAAAGGATGACATAGGGAATGGGAATAGGGGACACTGCAAAATACAGGGAGTCAAGAAAGAGGAGAAGGCCCAGCATTTAACAGGTAAATGCTGTTTGACTAACTGTGATTGCTAATTATCCTCTCTTCCTACGAAAGCTAGATGTGGAATTTCTTTTATGTCCTCAATTACATCAATGTACCCCAGACAATTTTCCATTCTTAAAAAGTTTTTTAACACTTTCTGTAGCTATTTTACCAACATTAATCACATTATACCATGCAAACCTTAGGAAAACTTGAGAAAGACCGGACAGTTTTGGATTCAGGGTTTTAACATAAAGTCTAGCAATATTATAATCATTTTGTACAGCCTGCAAGTCTGTCTCACTTGAGGTAGCCATACTATTTACAAAAAATATTTTACTTGCTGTAGGGTGGCAGTTTTCAAGTTATTGGCTCAAGTACCTTTGTTGGTTAGAGCAACTGATCAAATTGCATTAATTCTCCTTCCTCACTAGAGGAAATTTCATTCTCTGTTTACATGTATGTGAAAACTGTTTAAGTAAAAAAGAAAAGAAAAGAAAAGAAAAGAAAAGAAAAGAAAAGAAAAGAAAAGAAAAGAAAAGAAAAGAAAAGAAAAGAAAAGAAAAGAATGTTCATTGCTTTCCACTCAGGATGTTGCCAGGGAAGGTGGTGGACCCTGAATTTGTTGTTCCAATTTTGGTCCAAGTCATTCATAATAGAATTGTGAAGGAGTATCCTGACATACTTAGCACAGACTCTGGATCTTTGCATTTCATTTTTCATATTTCAAGTCCAAAAGAAAGGATGAAGTTCTGGGATTATTGATAATAGTGAGATTCCCTGGGAAGATGACTACATACAGAAGATCTTGACACTTATGCTCACTTTCAGATCTATCATACATCTGGAGTCACTAGTAACAGATAAAATTTTCACCAGAATACACCCTGCTAAATAATCTAAATGTTTATCCTTGTCTAGTAAAGTTTAGTAAAATTTTCCCCTTTCTGTTAAAATGCATCATTGTTTTTTCATTTCATTTGCTTTTCATATAAGATGTGGTTGACAGAGTAACTTTTAAAAGACTAACAGGGAAGAAAAGTCTCCTCAGATTATATTTTTGAGGAAGAAAGATGTTATCCCTGTAATGTAAATATAGACTCCCATATTGAGTAATATTTAAGAAGTATTAAAAATATCAAATTACCATTGTTGTGGTTCTTTAAGGCGAAGTGGATTCACTTATTGATAACGCATAACATCCAGGTCCAAATTCAAACTCATAATTCCCTCAAACTGTCTTCTTGAATATTGGCAAGCAGGGTCAAACCACACTTCCCAGATCTGATTTATACTTTACTGGAACCTGGAATTTAGATTCAAATTTGTACATTGTATCCACTTGAACACCACTTAAAGTTGTCAAGCTGCTGGACAGAAAAGGGCATCATTTCTTTTGAGTAAATAAAGAGAATTCTACCTAAATAGCATTTAAAAGAGATGCAGCCAATTAATTCCCCATTTTATTTTTGAATTTTACAAATGTTATTTAGTAAATATTGGAATTAATTCTTATAGAATAGAGCATTTTTCGTAATGGTATTCTGGAACCCCAGAATTTTTACAGGAAACTGGGAAATACACACAAATTTGGGAAAAAACACTAGAGATCTTTTCGATTATACAATTAATTGCTCTGTAAAACTTTTTCCCAACAAACTTAAAGCAGATTCATAAGAGCCAAATAAGGGCATCAAATAAATATTAGAGGGTTTGAAGATGGATAACTGTCTATGCAGAGCTGTTTTCGTTCTCTGCTTGAATCTTAGTTACTTAATTTTGTCAGCACCTTCTGGTGCCTATTTGATTTATTGGCTTTGAAGTCACTAGCACCAACCTTACAGTATATCATTGAGGTTTGTAAGTTGTTAGACTCAGAGTGATTGGGCAGTTCATTTTCCACATACCCCTGATATGTCAGCTATGTGCATCAATCTGATTTACACATCAAGCACCCACAGAGCAGTAACAGTGTCAAAGGATATTTTTTGCCCAGCCAGCATTATGCATGTTCTACCCTGTTTTGTTTTGTTTTGTTTTGTTTTGTTTTGTTTTGTTTTGTTTTTCTACACCATTTATATTTATTGCCCTTTTTGGAGTTTATCTGAATCACACTTAGTGATGTTCTTCAGCTCACTTGGCTTGAGGATTCAGGTTTTCATTTAAAAAACATAAAATTTATGAAACCACAAAGACAGGAGGGTCATACTAAAAACACATGCTGATGGACTGCTTATCAGGGGGTAGTTCAGGCTATGAGAACACAGTGGGCCAGGTGCTCTACGGTACCTGCTTGTGCTCACACTTCTATCTCAGGAAACTACTAGCACCTTTTGCTGGGTAATAAGCAGACAGATGCTTTTGACACTTGTGATGGAAGTTCTCTCCCTCTAGCTTAGTCTATGGAAGTACATATGTTTTTCTCCAAAACAATGCTCCAAAATTAGATAATATAAGTTTTCTTGGAAATTCCTCCATTTCACCTCTCTCTTCCTATGTTATTCCTGTCACCTGTGAACAATGGGTATGTATATGAGGCAGGAATAAAACAATGGAAGGGTAAACCTTCCCCTCAATTCTGTGGTAGGTGTTAGTAAAGGTCAATAGAAAGGACATCAGACTCATGAAAAGCAGAGGTGCTGGATGACCTTTGATCCTTGTGTAAATCCTGAAGATCGGTCAAACTACCGTTCCTCGCTTCAAGTGTACCATTGTGTGCACATCCTTCATTCCTTTCCAATCGTATCAGAGTCTTGCCATAATTTTCTAAATCCAGATCTTCTATTCAGTCAGCAATATTTTCTCTGGCCATGTACTGAGCAAACTCTCTGATCTTTTTGCATTTTTTTAATAATCTAATTTTAAGTGCTTTAGACACTAATTACATAGCAATGGCAGCCATTGCATAGCTGGATTGGCTTAAGAGCTTTATGCAAAATGCTGATTTGCAAATTAACTTGCCTTGGCAACCAAGAGAGATGTCAATTTGAAAATAAGTGGCAGTGTATCATTTCACCCCAAAAGGCCAGGGTTTGCTGATATGTGATACATGTGTTCTCAGGCTGAAGGATTTGTTATGCTATTGACCATTGACATAAGTAAGTAAGAAACCATTACCCAGAGGACAAAAATAAAAATAAATCAAAGCTCACTTTCCAGCTGTCTATAAAAAGATGAACTTGCTATTGATGTAATTTCTGGCTAAAATTACTTAGGCATGTGCCAGCTGCTTTGTCAAAAGTGTGGTTCTACTTACTGAAGGCACTATAACTACTCATTTGTCAAATCAGTAATAAAATTCAAAAGGAGGATGCCTTACTTGAGCCTCTTATTTTACAAGCAAGGACACCAGAAACATCATACACAGACACAGGTACACCCCTTTTAATTATTTTATAAAAAACCTCATTGCAAGCATGATTTTTACATTGCAGTCCATGGAGTCTTGCACGATTTTGGGGTTAGTGAGATAGGAATTCTTCCCCCAAGCATACCAAGCTTTCTGAAGCAAGCATTCACACTGGTTGGTTTACAATTGAGTGTCATGAGTGTATCTTGGACAAGGATGTGCGGGTACCGCCAGCAGCAGCCAGTCACACTATTTGCATCGTGGTATTATCTCAGTGGGAGGCTACGGTGAAGAGGCTTTCTGTTCCAGGAACCCAGCCCAGACAGAGGAAATTGTGGGGAGAAGAGCTGAAACTTCTCTTGCTTTATCTGTCCTTGAAGCTAGCCCCCGTCAGCCTCCAGAGCCACACAGGGCTTGTGATGTGTAAGCTCTGACTCTTACAGGGAAGGGGGGCGGCTAAAAGCGACTTGGAGCTCAGACCAGTACTACTTTTCCTGTAGTATTAGTCATATGGTTCCTATGACTTTTCTTAGTCTCTTTTTTTTCTCAGGCAAAGCAGAAATCTTCTGACCTGGAAGAAACATATATGTATATTTGTGTATATATATGTACATTCATACATTATATAAATATTATATATATAAATACACACTCTTCCAAAGGATTCTTTAAGAGATCTCTCAGCTTTTCTGCAGACACATCTGTGCCACATGACACAGCTGTATGAACAGTATGAGCTGTGACTGGTGAGGGATGAACACTGTCTGGGCTTTTCTCTGTCACCAATAGATCTGCAACTGGACAGTTGAGTTCAGTCCAGTAACTGAACCAGTTCTACTTATTTGATACCTATATGCTGGACGGGAGCTGTTTGGTATGGCTTCTCCTTTCCTTTCTGAATTTTGAAAAAAAAAAAAAGAACAGCCTGAATGGAAATGTTTTTGGAGAATGAGAATAAGTGAAGCAGACTCTCTTCTTTTGCTGACAGACTTGTGGTTAGAACAGTGGCCTTGCATGTAGAAAACCCAGGATCATGTTCCTCCTCTAGCTAACTCTGAGTAATCAGAGATGACAATCAGTGATGAAAATGAGTAAATTGTGATTCAGGCTGAGAAAGAAGTTCAGTCTTGGTCTTTGCCTGACTATGGCAAACAGACATAAACTCATACACACATGTGGACATTTTCACCAAAATGTTCTGGGGGGGGGTTACAATTTCTCCAGCAAAGAACAAAAGCAAACCAAACAAAACCAGACACGAAGATGTGAAATCCTGAAAATTGATGCAGCATGGAATTATTGTCCTCCAGTCATCTTTAATTGCTAGTTTAACAATTGATGATTAGAATTCAAAAATTCATATCCCAAATGTATTCTTCAAAATTTGTTTATAATTTGTCTTCCCAGCAGATCCTCCTTGCAGTAGGTTTATTTACCAGAGTATTCATGGAAAGTAGAGCCCAAAGGGGATGTAAATCCAAAGTAAGTGAATTTGTTTAAATATTTAAGTCAATGTTTGTGATGTGGGATATATTCTTCCATCTCCAGTCATCATTCATGACTAGAGCGTAATTGAGAATAATTTTCATAAGCAAATAATTTTATTTCAAATGACTAAAATATCTCTATGTAATTGTAATGTTTATTTTTTATGATTCAGGAAAATTATTAATATATATTACTGAACAGTATTCATATCATTAGAAAATAAAAATTAAGAGCAAAATACAATACTTAGATTAAGACATAAAATTTGAACACAAAGGGAAATTTGGAAATTCCCTTGGCTTGTATTTTTCTAATTTAAAAAAAGTTCAATGCATTTCAGCAAGTTCTACTTTGAACTTTTCAGTATTAGAAAAACATTACTATAACACTAAGATTTTCCAGATATTGAAACATGATGCCAGTCTTTTAGCATCATCTAATCATTTGATTTTACACCCTGTTTAAATGCATCATCATAAAGCTTGTTCTTCCATCAAAGAAAGGAGCCATGGCCCTGTAAGTCAGCTAGCACTGCTATTTAGTACTGCAGTGTTGCCTATTATTTTAGGGAAGAAGAAGAAATATTTTGTATCATACTGAAAAGCCTGTGAGATGGGGGTGGAATTTAGAGGCTGAATGTAGCTAGTAAAGCTTCATGCTCACCACAAATGTATTGCCATGATCTGCTACATTTTGATTTGAACTCGTATCAGTCATGTATGCAATGTCTTGGGCTTATCTGCCACAAACACAGTAGGGCTCATTCACTTATATCTAATACAGGAGTTGCAATTCTTTTCTTGTTAAATATGTATTTTATATTACTGGCACCACCGAGTATGTTCCCAGTAGAGCACATGTTACACTTTTGCTTAAATTTATGTAGATAGAGAGTCAACCTAAAATCAGCAATACATTCTCATTATGTAAAGTTAAGCATATGTTCAAGTGTTTGTATTGCCAGGGATAATCCATAAAATCAGGAGGACACCAAAATAGATAAGAGGTACAACATTGCTATAGGAACCTATAAATGTGTAAAGTTAAACTGAATGTGTAGTTTGTAGATTAATTATGCATGTTTGTGTGTACATATGTATATATGTATGAACATGTTGAACTTATGCACTCAGATTTTAAACTGGCATCATCACTGCTAACTATGTGCCAGAATTAATTACATGACTTCTTTTTCTTCCTAAAAGTGGGTTGCAGTAATACCTGTTGCAGGGAGATGTGATTAACATTGTGTGGGCCCTGTGGCATTATATATTTTATTTATTTATTTATTTTTGATAGAATCCCTAATCCCTGCTTAATTTTATGAACTGTCAAAAATGATTCTAAATATCTCTCTGGTTTGCATTTTCACCTCAGGACAGGAGTCCAGAGGTGCAGATTTGTTGTACAACAGTGGACTTTGGGCAATTTTCATCTTTTAATGCCTGCAGCGTCCAAGGTTGAATTTGTAATAATCACCAGATTATCTCTAAAGGATCTTTCTGTTATACTTGCAAATGGTTCTGTAGGAAAATGCAAAAGATATAGCAGAAAAATAATTGATTAGATGCAGGAGATAATTTTTGACATAATCCCAGATGGAAAAGAAAACAAATGCTGATTTCTATTTTTTTTTTTTTTTTTTTTTTTTTAATGACAGTTGAAAGATACTATGGGAAAGATAGTTGCTATTCTGGTAAAGTCATATGCTGGGCTGAGTCCCTTAGTTAGACCTTAAAATACAGTAAGAAAATATATGAAAATAATGCTGTGACTAGAATTTTATTTTAGAACAGAGTAGATTGTTCAGTGTATGGAACTATAACAACAACAAAATTAATGTAGCTACATTGCTATTGATATGGTCTTTACTCTGGAAAAGTTTTTTTTTTTTTTATTGTAGGTAAGATTTTTATCTTATTACCTATACAGAATGAGAATTCACTACTATAGTATTTGTGGAGCTATAAACAGATAGGATGCTACACAGAGACAGAAGAGGAACAGAAACTGACAACAGATTTCAAATAAAAATTGTGCATACAAAAGTCAGGTGATGGAACTCATTAACATTTAATAAATGTTGATAAATAATTTAAATTTATTATTGGTGTCATAAGTGATATTCAATTCAGTTCTAATTTGTGAGCTGTTGTAATTTTCTGGAGTTTGTATTTTAGTACAAATTGAACCCTATTTCTTCTTCAGAGCTGGAAAATTATTCTTATTTAGGTCATATTGTAATGAATTCATTTGAATTTCACTATCTATATGACATTCACACATATTTACACCAAAATAACTGACCAAACTGAGGAAGCTGGATTGACAAAAATGGTATGGTATGCCTTTGAACAGAATCATAGAATCATAGAATGCTTAAGGTTGGAAGGGACCTCAGAGGTCATCTAGTCCAACCCCCCTGCTCACGCAGGGTCGCCTAGAGCACGTGGCACAGGGCTGCATCCAAGCGGGTTTTAAAGATCTCCAAAGAAGGAGACTCCACAACCTCTCTGGGCAGCCAGAAATATTCCTTCTGGCAGCACTCTGGAGGAGCATTGCCAGAAGGTCAAGGGAGGGGATCCTGCCCCTCTGCTCAGCTCTGGTGAGGCCGCACCTGGAGTATTGGGTGCAGTTCGGGGCACCCCAGCACAACATGGATGTGGAGCTACTACAGAGGATCCAGTGGAGAGCAACAAAGATGATTAAGGGACGAGAGTATCTATCGTACGAGGAAAGACTTGAGTGAGTTGGGATTGTTTAGCCTGGAGAAGAGAAGGTTGAGAGGGGATCTGATCAACATATACAAATACATGGGGGGAGAATGTAGGGAAGAAGGGGCCAAACTCTTCTCAGTGGTGGCCAGTGATAGGACAAGGCACAATAGATATAAGTTGAAACACAGGCAGTTCCATCTCCATATGAGGAAGAACTTCTTCATTGTGAGGGTGACCAAGCCCTGGAACAGGCTGCCCAGGAAGGTTGTGGAGTCTCCTTTTCTGGAGATCTTCCAAACCCGCCTGGATGCCACCCTGTGCCATGTGCTGTAGGTGTCCCTGCTTGGACTAGATGGTCTCTAGAAGTCCCTTCCAACCTTGACCATTCTGTGATTTTGTGATTTCATTATAGTAGATTGATCTCACAGAATTTGCAAAATATTTAATGGAGGGATAATTTGGTGATACTATATGAAGAGGGATGGACACTTCAGAATATATAGGAGAGAAATTTCAAAAGTGAAGTGTTAAGGTGGGGACCCAGATATACTTGTCATTAGGAGGACAAAGAAGGAAGGATCCATAGCTGTGTCAAGAGGAAAAAAGGACTTATCTTTCAGTCCAGTGTTTCTGTTAGCAGTTAGCAGGAGTACTGACTCCTGCAGTAAAGTCAAGTATTGATATTATATGGAGAATCACAAAGTATAAGTGCAGAGGAATGACTAAAGACAATCAAAAATATAATCTTGTATCTAGATTAATGGAGTCAAAATTTACTTTGAATAATAGAACCAAATCCTGAAAGATAATATATATTTATTGTACAGAAAAGACAGTGCGTGATATTGAAATCTAATACAATGTATGAAGTCACCATGCATAACTTTTCTCCTGAAGTATAGGGCATGCTACCCAGAAGCAAACTGGTCTGTCTCCAGTGGAGTTTATCTTGCTCAGAAATGCAGGCTATCCCTGTTGTACTTCAACAGGAAAGAAAATAAGAACAATTCTTTTGTCTTCAGGCTCCACCCAAAGTAGAAAATAATACCTGTAAACTTAAAAACATGCTAATAAGTAAAATAGAGTCAGTGTTGGATGGGTAGTGTGTGAGATCTTTTTAAAGCAGCTACTTTCATCGTGCTGCTGAGAAAAAAAAAGTCGTAAACTGAGGAAAGTGTAGCCTTTGTTTATTGTTTTGACAGCTGAAATATCATTTCCATTTCCGAGTAGTTAGTGCAGTTAAAATGTAAGTTAAAAAGAAGAATGTAAGTTAAAAAACAGATATTGAAACTCTGTTTCTACTGTCTACTTGTGTTTTGACTAATGCAGGAAAAGCAGGGAAGATTGGTATTGGGAAGACAGATGATCAAAACATCATCTGTAGCCATATATATAGAGACATTAGGCAGTCATCAAATATTGATGGCACACTGAAGGTATAAGACTAAGGCAGAGCATTCCATTTGTTTGTTTTGTTTGGCCAATGTGTTAAGTAGAATAACTCATGAGAAATGTTAGAATTCATCCCTTCTACTCCTTTTGTTAACAGGTTAGCGCTAGACCAACTCACATATCTGAGGCTTTATGTATTATTAATCAAAAGAGTTAAAAAGTCAATCCAATCTGGTTATATACAGTAGTTCTTGTGGTTTTCAAACCTTTAAATAATTTATGGTGTCATCGCTTTCCCAGTGGATGTCAGGCTAGTAGAACGTCTGGAATCAGAATCCCACTGGGGAAAAAAAGAAACATAGTCAGAAAAAGTAGTATTTTTTTTTTAATAATAGCAACTCTAGCCTATTGTATCATCACTATCAGTCTCTTGAGAGATCATTTCTCTGAAAGAGAAGTTTTTCTTATACTTGTCCATTTGGGATCAAACAATCTTGACAAATCTATACCTGTACAGCATGCTAACTGGCTAACTGGTGGGAGTATGTGGAACACATACACAAATGTGTCTTTATTTAATAATTTTATTTCTAGACTTCTACATATTTATTTCTATATAAATGTACAATATACAATATACATACTTTTCTTAATGTTCTGAAACTGATGATAATTTGTGATAGATATTTATATAGATATATAAGATATATATATGTGATAGATAGAGATATATAGATATATGTAGATATATATATAGATATATAAACTATAATTTAACTGTAGTTATTATCATGGTGTTCAAACTCATTCAGACCCTTTTTGTTTCAAGATTTTTTTTCTGTTTTTCCTTTTGTTGCAATAAATCCTCACAGCTGACCATTATATAAATATATGTAAAATATATACATATATAATATATCTTTTTTTTGGAGGAGGGTGAGGGACGGGAGGAGTGTGACCTTGCTTCGGTCAACCGTTTTTGATTATGGGAATATTGGAGAATCTACTTATGGGCTTTTTAAAATCTTGCTAGGTGTTCAAGAATTTCATAAAACAAGTGATTTAAAAATAATACATTCAATTTAAAAGTATGTTAAGAAATAATGGCATTATTTTATGTGATAGAATATCAGTTCTGGCTCTGCATGACTTCTGTTATTGAATAGACTGCTACCATATATTTAACACATAACCTCCCTTCAGAATTGAAAACCTCCTCTCAACCCAGAAAATCATATATTCTTCCTCCATGCAAAATAAGGTCATTGAAGGCCAGATTTATCTGACAGGCGCTCTGCGAGTTCCCCAACAGATTATCAGTTTTTTTACACCTCCTTGTTTTGTGCCAGAGTTGTGCATCTTGCAATCCATGTGCCTTGCAAGTCTATTTTTCTCCCTTGAACCTCTCAATAAACCCAGGAACTATCAGTTGAGAAAGTCGTCCCATGCCCTTTTCACACAGCTGATTCCTCTTACAGCTGCCAAGTTTCCATACTTACTTCAGGCAAGTCTGCAATCTGCCCCACTGCATCCAAATCCCTCTCCCACTTCTAAAAAACGTATCTTCCCATCCTTTCATTTGTTGTCTGTACAACCACTAATAGAGCAGATGAACAATTTCTATGTTTATTCAGGCTGTCAGCCTAGAAATATGCTGCCTCTGGTTCAGAATCATGCATTTATGTCACTGAAGAGAAGGCCTTAAGTATAAGAAAGAAAAAGAAGCTTTCTGCACCTATGGCAAGATGTGTGTCCTGTCATTATGAACTGTGGCTGGTAAAGTTTGATACTTAAGGGAGAATACTTTCTTATTCCTTTAAAAACACATTCACAAGAAATGGAACTTAAATGTAATATTATAATGAATGAAAAAAATGTGAAGGATTTAGGTTCATGCATATCATAAAATTCCCTGAGTACCACTAACTCAGCTGCGTTGATGACACGTATTGACTCATATTCTACTTTCAGTAACACTTGTGTAAATCCAGCATACTGCAACTCCAGTCACTTTGGTGCAATTGCTCTTGATTTACACTTGTGTAACTGACAGCATTTGACCCTTAGACTATACATATATCTTAAATTATGCATTTAGCTTCCTGAGCCACAACCGAACAATAAGGCAGTATATATATCATCCGGTATGTACCATGCATCAGCTTAATGTGGACATTTTAGTTTTGCAATTTTTCTACTCTTGGACTGCCATTCTCATACTTGAAAGGGTATTAAATTTTATCTATATCTATCTGTACACACAGAAGCACACATACACGTACACACACACACACGCACATGCGCATGTACATTTAAGAAATTTTTAGGATTCTTAGATCATCCATGGCCCTAGACAACTGTGTAGCTTTATTGTGTTGCCTAAGCAGTATATGCAAACAACTATAGAAAAACGCATGATTATTTAAAGCGATTCTTATTAGCACTCATGAGAGCATCTGAAGCTGCCTTGCCTTTCACAAGGAGTATTTCTGTCCAGATTCACCATCCCTGCGCAGTGACAAGGAATACTTTTGTTCAGAATAGCCCTTGGAATAATACTCCACGAGAAACTCTGCAAATGCAGCTGATTTGTAATGCACTCAGCAAGGCTTCCCACCAAACATATCTGGATATAGAGTCATTGAGATGAGAGAGAAGAAAAAGGATATCTTAGTCCCCGTATAAATTTTGATCATATGTATGGAACATAGTCCATCTCCACATGTGGTGAGGTTACTGCTATGGACCTCTTCTCCTGAGGTAAATCTGACTAAATTATGCAATATCAACCTTACTCTGCTAACACCCTGCCTAGTTATGACTTTAATTTTTCTCATCCTGCAACAGAAGTTCCTGCCTAAGACACAAGGTCAAAATCTGGATCCAGCCATTAACTTCTTCCAGAACTATACCACAGGTTAGAGAATAGCCAGACTAGGTAGTCTACCTTAACTCTAAATATAACTGACCCTGAAACAACCCCATAGTATAAGGTCCTAAAATAAAGATACTTCTGTCCTGCTCTCCATATTTATACAACCAGTACAGCACACCCACAGAGAAGATGAGGCCAAAAACATCTTTGGAAACTCCTGAAAGCTCTGAAGCATTTGCCCTCCTTTTGCTCTACGTAGCATTCAGTACTGTATTGTAATGACACTTAGCATTGTCACAGACCCTTCTTTTTGACGAGCCTGAGGAACCTGCAGGATTGATATCATTTCACTAGCTTATATAGGCTGCCAAGATACATATATATTCTGAAAAATAAAAGAAAAAAGAAGATTAAAAATGGCAGTTACCTTTTAAAAAGATATTGATGAATAACTGTAGAAATTAATATTATTTATAAACAAAAAGCAAAGAGAAAGGAGAAAGTTATTAGATAAGCAGTAAAGTTTTGGACAGTTCACAAGGTCTAGCAGCCCGTAGGCTGAACAATAAACAATTTGTTGAAGAAGAGACAATAAAGACATTCTTTCAGGCTGGCCGGCTGGCATGGTAGGCTGCCCACTGTGCTGCTGACTGGAAGACCTGGGATTCGGGAGCAACTCAGGTTCCCAGGCTTGGCACCAATGGAAACTCAAGTTTATGCATTCTGTTCTTTGAACAGAAGAAGAGGTCACAGTTCAGTGCCATTTGAGAGCTGATCTACCAAACAACACCCAGAGTAGCTCCAGAGGATGGATGTTCGTCTGCCCATTTGGTCAGAGGTGAACTGCCCTAATAATGCCTCCAGCAAGGTAGAAAAGATAAAGTCTGCTAAACAAAGCAGGGAGGGAGGAGGGGCATGCTTTCAAGTGAGGCTATCAAGTCCAGTGAAAAGGCAAAATACAGCCATAGTGACAGTCTTCTTCCTGACAGTGGTGCAGTGAGTTAGTTAGAATCAAATAATGAAAAATACTCCAAAATATGTTTTTAGCATGATTATTAATTTATTCATGTGAAATTGCATATAGATTTGTTTTCTTGCATTAAGAAGCATGAGAGAGCTCCTCTTTTTACAGTAAAACATTTTTTTCACAAAACAGATATTTCGGACTAAACAAAAAGTAAAAAGTAACAGAATAGTAGAATAAAAAATATATATTTAGCAATCAAGTGTGTATTGCAGGATTGCATGCCAAATACATTCCATAGCTGTCATAATAACCAAGAAATGCTGTTTGGGAATAAAAGAGCTGCATGATCATTTGTAATGTCCAGAAATTACTATGCTCTTATGACTATTAGAGGTCTTATCTCTAAATAATGGCATTCTCTGTGGATATTTTAAAAGAGAAAGTCCACATTCTCCAAAATTGTAGATATTTTTAACCAACTCAAATGATCAGACCTTTTTGACGCCTCCAAATGCTTTAATAATTTACTGGATATGCAGAATGAATCGTACTGTAAAACCAAAAATGATACATTAATAGGAGAATTTTGTTCCTTTCTGTCATTGTTCATATTTTGATGTTTTAATACTTACCTAGGTGAATTTTATTAAAACAATAATGAGTTTCAGGCTTCTATTTAAAAATGAAGTTTCCAGGGTCAAGTACACTAGAATTCTACACTTAATAATTTTTTTTTTCACTTTCTGAGAACACTCATAGAACTGAGTTCTTCTAACTATTATCTCAGGAAGAAATGTTTAAGCTTGTATGTGTGAATGTTAAATTAAGAAGAAACAGAATGAAAGGGACATGTGAGAATCTTAAAAAAAAAAAGAAATCAATGGCTACATCACTTAAATGTTTATGATTACTCTTTAGAGAAAGGAAGACAGAAGTGATGTTCAACAAACAGAAAATCTTATTACACAATTTGTCATAATGAATTCATTGGAGATAACTGCACTTTGTTTATGAGTATCCTATGGACACGAGAAGTATCTAAATTTGCTCCTTTCTCTGGGGCATAAGGTGATTCAGGATAGCAGAATCTACCCTCAAGTGAATTGTTTGTTAAAGACATTAAGTCCATCGCTATCTTTTTTGCAGATAAACAGAAAATGTCTAACTTAGGGATTTCTGGGCATGCACCTTTCAGGAGCAGCAATTTAAAAAATCCCCAAAGCACAAGATTGCATGAGAACTCAGGATTGACTCCAATCTTTGATTTTACATCAAGCTCTTTAGTTAGAAATTGTTATTTTCCTCCCACATGAGAGAAAAGTAGCATTTATATACAAAATGAGACCACAGGGTAGCCCTGCTGAGGAATTATTATAACATATGTTATGAAAACTTGCATTTATCGGTTTGAGATTCTAGTGCAAGATAGAAAGATCACTTTGGTGTTTCAGTTCTTCAGCTTTCACTGATGAAAATCAAGCCTTAAGTCCGTCCTAGGAGAGAAAGAAAGTGTACCATGCAAGTCAGAGGGTGTCCCCTACACAGACATTCCTGGTATTTTTTTGTGGCATATGTTCTTAGCAAATGGGTTGGTCTTGAATTCTTGCCCCCTTTTTTTTTTTTTTTTTTTTTTTTTTTTTTTTTTTCTTTTTCTGCTTTTGGGAAGTTTCTTAAAGCGGGATGAAGGCTATGCCCTGTGTTTTGCTGAGACTGTGAAACCCTGGCACCAGATGAGTGCAACCAAAATCTCCTCACAAGAAACTGAGTGGCAAGTAACACAAGATGCCACAGTAGAGCCAGTCTCTGCCCGACGCAACATGCCTTACCTTCACAAAACTCAATCTGGCAATGACAGAGAGCTCTCTGACAGTGTGTTGTTGCTTCAAGTCTTGCCTAAATAAAACAGTGTAATTCTTTGGCTTGAAAGTCATTTCCACTTGCATATACCACATCCTCCTTTAGGCCTCTATGGTACCAAGCATCAAGGGGAAAGGGGGATGCTATTTCTGTTGTGTCAATGAGCATCCCTGTGACAGTGATACAAAATTTTAATGAACAATCCTTCACCTTAGGGAATACAGTTCAGACAGTTAGTGAGGAACCCTACATGTGAGTTTGAAATTCCAAGAAGCCTTCTAAACTTCCAAATTCTAGAGAATAAATCATCCATTAGCTGTTTTATAAATTCCAATGTACTTTAACCATAACTAAATGTATGCAGCTTAGAGAGGGGTTTTCCATTTCTCTCTTTCTTGATCATGTTTTACTTTTCATCTTTGCTGCAGTTCGCCTCCCCTCCAGTGTGAGTTCTCCCACGTCTTCCAACTTTACATCTTGATGTTGTGCCTGTCCTACAACTTCTGTCACCTGCAAGTGCCTGGTACGGGCCCCACATGCCACTCCTCCCTCTTTCTCTTGCTGCCTCTCTCTTTCTCAGACCACAGGGGCCACAAGCTTGGCCTCCGATCACCACTTTCTCAGTGCGACATTTCCTTCTGCACATTGCTCTCACACGTTGTTTATCTCTCGGAAGGATTGTAGCTATAGATAGCATCAGTGGAACAGTATCTCTCTAGGAGCAGATGTCTACCTCTGCCATATCATCTTAATTGCCCTGCTGTGGCTCACCTACCAGAAGACTTTTTTTTCTTTCTTATTTCATTTTTTTTAACTCTTTTGCAAATGATTAGTTGAAAAACAGCAGGGCGAAGCTGGTAGGCACAGGACTCATCTGGGAATGTTTCAACTTGTAAGGAAAGAGAATCCTTTCTTATCCTTAACCAACTGGACCACACTTTCTAAGGTCTTTTAGATTCAGTCTCATATCTTACTTTAGTAGTGAGTTAGGAAAACATACTGAAAGAGAAACTAGAGATGGGACTGATTATTAAAATATTACTCAAAAACAAGGATGCTACAGTGTGGAATAGGAGGATAAGCAAGTTAGTTAAATAAGATTGTTATAACAGTAGCACTTTCTCACCTCTGTTTTTAGGATATTGCTAGTTTTGGGTTGGTATTTTTTCCAGAAAAAAGTGCACTACACAGTTTCTTCAGAAAATCTCCCATGAATAAAAGTGAAAATGTATTAATTTGATTGTCTTAAAAATAAATAGGCTGTATTCTAATCTTCAATCATTCTGCATTAAACAGAGAGACAATAAAATATGTATTTGCACTAGTCTGAGACCAACATTTAGCCTACGAGTAAAAATGAAATCTGTCAAGTGATTTATCCGTATTCTTTTTTAATTACTTTAGGTATTTTGCAGAGAGCTAGAGAAAATGTTTGTATCAGAAAGCTACACTTGAATTATCTCACTGTTCTCTGTTTAGGGAAGGAGGGATTGAAAGGTATTCAGTTTTAAGACAGCTCAAAATGAGCCTTGACTTAGGAGAAGGTTAGGAGAATTTTTATTTTCAATACTGATATCTGTAGAAATACATAACCATAAAATTGACCTCCCCTACCTTATAATCAACAAGATCAGTAAATGGATATGCTGCACGATTCAATAGGAAGATTCCTCCAAAGCAGGATGGTGTGTCCGTTGTCCAGCATCAGGAATGGCCTGTGTCACATGAGACCTAATTTTCACTGGAGTAGTCGTCTACAGAAAGTTTGACAAAAGTAGTTTACTTTTTTTCAGTTCTCCAAGTGAGTATAGTGTTCTGTTTCACTTCATTAAGATCCTCTTAAGTTTTCCCCTGACTGCTGCAGTGTCTCAGGAAAAGTAGAAGATCCTTGTTCTATATTTCAGGCACTGCAATGCCAATAGTTTCAAAATAATTTGATTCCAGAGCGGAAATTTTATTATGGGGTTTTTTTTTCAGAGCATCTTTTTATAAAAACAGATTAAATTTAGCCCCAAAAAATCACCCTTGTATAAAGATGACGTTATTTTTGCTCAACATAATTGTTTCTGGGGTGTCAGTAAATTTTATATCAATAGCAACAGCAAACTACTACAGTCTTAGCAGATGAGCTTCAGTCTTTCTTGGTGTCTCATCAGAGCTGCTAATTAAATCTTACTTGATATATTTTAATGTATGACCCCCAACTCTCTGCCCACACCCACACACCTCCTCAGAAAAATTCTATCTTATCAGGAAAGAAGTGAAGTTTAGAAATCTAGTTACAACAGAGAGAGTTTTACTTTCAGATTATTCATTTGATTTCAAGAGGTTTTAATAAATGGTAAAACAGCACAGCAGATAGTTTGTTTTAAGCAAGGCAACATTAGATCAGAAAAATCTTTACTATAAAAATATGGTTGATATTTACCATTTAAACTTCGACACAGAAACTCAATAGAAAATGTAAGAATGAAATCCACGTTTTCTATTATGTATTATATGTAAAATTACAAACCTTAGCATACTCATAAATGCTCCTGTTTCTATACCAAGGTCCCTCACTTCTCTTTGTCCACCACAGTAATTCTAGAGGATAACTTTCTTTTTTTAAGTGCCTTCAAATATAAGATTCTATTAATATCTGTCCTTTACAGAGAAAAAAATTATGTGGATACTATACTTCTAAACATTCTGAAAAGTCTAAAAATAATTTAATCTGACTACAGTGAACAATAACATTTAGAAATAATTATTGCCACAAAATGCTTAGAGTAATGTGATCTAGCAACCAAGCCTCCTATTGCCTTGGGAGCCAGTAGCCATAGAATCCTTTCCCAGCTGCACAATTGATGAACTCTGTTTTTCTCTGTTTTCTGGGCAAGTGATGGGACTTTTTCTATGCTTCTGTTACCCTTTGTAATAATAAAGCTGCTTTTTTTTTTTTTTTTTCCTCTCTCTCCTTGCTTATTTTTTCCATCTTTTCCAGTTAGATCTGGAGTTTTTGAGAAGCAGATATTAGCTCTTATTATATATAGGTAAAAGTAGGCAATACAATGACTTTCTTAGAATTTCTACCCATTCAGCAACACTGCTAATAAGAATAATAAATATCTGAATGATGAATTGATGTGAAGAGGAATTTGGAGCTAATCTTAAACCACAAATTAATCCAAACTGTTTAGATGGCATTAGTCCAGGCATTCAGAGTCATATCTGAATTTCTTTCAAGTATGAAATGTTTGGGTAGTTCAAGCCCAAAGGACTTAATTATCTTCATGACCAAACTTGTAGTATCTCCACTATTTTATGCAGGCAAAATAGGGCTACATGTAAGAACAATGTGAATCAGGAGAGTGGAACCAAGTTGCCATGTGTTCACCATCATATGAAATGACTTTGAGCATGTGAGTTGCACAGGAAACACCAGTCAGAGAAGAGCAGATCTGCCTGACAGTGCTTTCTTGTCCTTTCTGCCTCAGCAACAATCAGGAGCAGCTTTACTCCATTTACTTCTTTACTGTTATTCCCACTTGATGATAGCATTATTGTGATTTCAGTTTGGCCAGAAGGTTACTTCTTCACACTTCTTCTTAATTTTTTATTTTCTGTTTCTGGAGTGAGAATGAATTTTGGCAACAAACAGGGTCAACTGAGCCAACATCAGCATCCACTATTATTATATTCAATACCGTATCTGGAAATGTTGTTGTTAGTATATGCACATTATAAACTGCCTATGCTTCTATGTTCAGAATTTACTGTCACAAGGAGTTAGAATTTCAGAGAGTTTGCTCTATGCACCTAAAAGAAGACGGAAGAAGCTGGATAGCCCGAGAAGTGTGTCTGAATACAGAAACACTATAAACTGATCTAGCTGAAGGAAAGAAATGATCATCTGATACTGAAATGAAATAAACTCAGTCCTACTAAGAAATGTTTCTGAGACTCTTGTTATTGTATGTTGAATTGACTGAATATCTCAGAAAACAGAGCATTGGACCTAAAGGTCAGCCAGCTTTCTCAGTCCAAGAGGTTGTGGTCCAGAACAAATCTCAAATGTTTTCCGTCAGTAGCAGTGCTTTCTTAGTTCCAGTCAGATGAAGTCTGTCCATATGAAGCTTCTCAGCAGCAACAAAATTTAGTATCTTCATTTTTATCTTTGAGCTATGCTGGAGGGTTATTTCTCTTTTTTTNTCATGTTCAGTGAAGGTCTTTTTGACTTTAGTGAAAGCACTCAACGTATGGATTGTTTGGTTTCAATACCAAACAATACCTAACAAATTTGTTTTCAATAAATATTTTTGAAACTTCTGCTCTGTGAATATGGCGTTCTATACTTTGTCCTAGACTGGAACAAAAAGAAAATTTGAAAAGAGAATTAATTCTGCCATTCCCAGGTGAAAACCAGCTATTTCCAATGGAAACAAGGAAAAAGAAAAAAAAAAAAAAAAAAAAGAAAGGAAGACAAGAAAAACTGTCATAGGGGAAACAGAACTCAAAACTCTGCTATCTTGTTGTAGTATCTAATTGTTCTACAATTAGATGGGGTACACTGCAATCCCCAGCTTAATGACCCTTCACATCTAGTGCTTAGTTTTTCATAGCCATACGCTGCTTCTCTGTTTGTCTGCCTGCCATAGCTATAAATATTGAGTTGTTTAAAGAAGCACTTCATCCATTAACCAAGACCTTTCAGCAAAACAAAAATCAGAGGCTTTTAAGTAGGACCTTCCATATTGGAGGTGACATACCTGAAAGGTAATGAAGCAGAACACTATCTACCCACGGAGTAATGGAATCGCTGGCCATCAGCGTTATGCAGAACCATTTGTGAATGGATCCAGCTAAACTATTTTAACTACAGGGAAAAAAAAAAATTTTACTTGGCTTGTCATTAGCAACGGCAGCAGGGGAGAGGGTGAAGAAGCCTTAAAAAAATGAAGAAAAGGACAAAATCTAATTAACATATCTTGTAGATTGGAAAGCCTAAATGTAGCTCATTTAAACATGAATTTCTAATGCAAGGCTAGGTAATTCCTTATAGCACTGACTTCTAGAAAATGTGAAAAAAAGTTCGTGCTTTAGTCTTGATATTACTTTACCTTGATGATAGGAGGTTAGAATATGAATGCAGTTTGAAAGATAGTACCATTTCTTTGATACATCAAAAAGCACTCTGCAGTAGACTACTACTTTAGTAGGACACTTATAGTCAAAGCTAGTATTTGACTATGCTCCTAATGTCATATTACAATGACAGAAGCTCAAGATATATCAATTTAATCTTAGTTCAAAAATCTCTTAGTTCTGCTATAGCGAAGTCAAAATGGACTTTTATAGTTTTTCAGCTTGAAATTGGACAACGAACAACTTTTATAGTAAAAATGAAATGCAGAATGTGGTTGAAAGGGTAATCATATTCAGACTTAAAAAATAAAGCACTTACTACTTATACAGCACTATACTTTCCTATTAGGAAGCTATGCTAACAAGAATGAGATTACACAATTAAATATTGACTCCTCTGGCTAGTAAAAGATAGTGTCTCTCTATTTCTTGTTCACTTGTTTCTTACTGTTTAAAGATAATGTCATCTTTGAAATTACTCTTGATTTATACTGATGAAAGAAAGAACTAGGCCCACTTCACAGACATAAGGCTGAACACTTTTGCATATGGCTAATATAATGTGGAAATGAAAGAATTTTGAGTCATCTTTTGGGTTTTTAAACTACATCAGTTTAATCTTTTGTGTAAAATAAAAGAAGCACTCATCTGTAGAGTTACAACACATGAAAAGTTCTTATAAAGGATAGGTGTTACCAAGTACTGGTTTCACCAAACTGTAAAGGAATCTGTAGAGTGAGTCATGGAGCTCAGTCATGATATTTGGCAGCTAAATCTTTATTCACAAAGAGATACACAAGTGGTATGTAAACTTCATCACCAATGAAATGTTTAACAAGTTTTCCAGACTTTAAAAAATTTCCAAATCAAGATATAATCTCATTCAAGATTCAGTTTTGTAATTTAAATGACTGGTCTTAAAGATCAAAAATCACCCATTGTAGATAAAGTAGGTAATTCTCTGCATGCATATAGCCTTTTTTCTGGGTAATGTAACTGCATGCAAGGACATATAAGAAGATCTAACTGCAGAGAACGGCATGTTTTCCTGTCAAATGCAGCACTTTGAGACTTCTTGTTGCTCAATTCTTACTATATTTGCTGTGTATGATTGGGAACTCTTTTTCCAGGAAGAAAACTACCTTTTAACATTCAGCATCCCTGGATCTAACAGTTAATGAGCACGCTCGCCCTCACACACACACACACACACAAAAAACAGAAAAAAAAAAAAAAAAGATAAAAAAACAAGCCCCAACTACTCACAAATCTGTATAATTTCTCAGTTTTCCTTTTTTTGTCATGGCTGCAATAATGAAATTTTGTAGAGTATTGTGGAAGTAAACTATCCAACTCTTTGGTTTGCTTAAGAGGTAGTTTGTGGTCAGGTAGCAAACAGACGTGTCAAATTACCTAACTTTAATTTCAAGTAATTGGTGAACAGAATTACCCCTGGGGTTGAGGGAATTATAAACAATGCAACTCCTGGTACTTTTCCCCTCTCTTAATACAGCCAAGTGGAAATTGCTGCTAGTGGGTATCTTACAGCTGCCTGTGACAGTCTGAGGAGGTGAATATTTGCAAGTAATAGTTCATTTGATCCTCACTGCTTGCCAATGATAGAACTATCTAAAGTGTTTTCTTGAGGTTTTGGTAAGCCTTATCCCTTTTTTTTTTTTTTTCCCCTGATTTCTGTGATAACCATTTAAGTCTTGGTAATAATTTATGACCATTTATTCCAAATAAAATTCAATATGTACAGAATCATCCTGTCAGTCCACAGCTGATATCAGAATACTGTTCTTTATTTAATGCCATATCTACAAAATAAACATAAGATGTATATTACCTAGGCAGAAAAAGAAGGAATCATGTCCAACATTTCCCGTATGAATTTTGTGGATCATTATTGCTATGAAGGAGGTAATGAGAAGGATTCCTTGGAATTGCCACTTCCCAGAAGACTTTTTGGGAGTGGCCAGCTCTAATAAAAATCTTTTTCTGTTGTCAAGGGGCTTAATTCTCATGTCCTTACACCACTGTTCTCTGATTTGAAGGGGTTTAATTTTGTTCTTTGTAGGAAATGTCAACACATTCACTGTCAGGAGATAAATTTTCCTGAGATCTAGTGATCCATTGCAGGCTTGATAGGCACTAAGTAGAAACTGAGCATATTGGGGTTTTTTTGTTGTTGTTGTTGTTCTTGGTTTTTTTTTCCTTAACATACACTACACTATTCAGATAGCTTAGGGAAAGGCCCTCTTAATACTTCATGCACTGCTCTTTTTCCTCTGTTACTGTGATTACTGCTGAGACTGATGGGATTTTGCTGCATTTAAACCAAACTGAACATCCACAGGGCCACCTGGCTTATGACATACCTTAAGGGACTTTATGAAACAGTCTCTTGACCACAGAATTAACTATTAGCTGCTGAATGTCTCGGTCAGAGGCACATGCAGAAGTGGTGATGAAGAGGATGAGGAAGCAGGAAATTTTTAAAGTAATTTTGTAAAAGTTAATTGAGCTGTATTAGTATCGCTTTCACACTAACCACACACACATGTTATCTTCAAATCCTCAAAGTGAAAAACTTGAAAAACACTATGCAGATATACAAGCCAAAACAACGCACTAAGAAGCTAAACAGCACCCGTTAGCGTGCCTTAACTGTCAGGCCGTGCAGCCCACAGTGAAACACAGTGGGACTGAGCACCTGTTCTATGTGGTCTGCAGAGCAGTCCAGCGAATTACAGGAGAAAAATACAATGTGATCCACCGTCTGTGAGTTAAAGTAGACCTTCAGTTTCTTAGTACATTATTGACAAATGAAGCAGCTGGCCAGAATTTGTAGATCTTGACTTTGTGGAACAGCTAACTATGATGGTGCTCAAAAGAAAAAGAGAAAAAAAAAGAAAAAAAAAAACATTTAGGAAGACTGTGTTGTTAAATAGACTCTACTTACTATTACTGTGTGGTTTAGACAGTGAATTGCTATTGTTTGTAAAATGAAATAAACTACTGGGGGGGGAAAGAAGGTTTTATTTTTATGCTCTATATCTCTTTTCAAAGCCATTGTTAAAGGAAGGAGGCAACTAAGAACCATACTGTGAAGTATTGTGTGGCTGTGCTGTAAAATAAAAATTGAATTTGAATTCTTATAATACAAGAGATGAAAGGCATTACTGTGTTGATTTCTACATCGACTCCTGTAGTAATGAACAGTGGCAGTCCAGACCCACTCACCAAACAAAAAAGTGGGTTTGCATGATGAAGTGCTTCATTCAAGTGAAAGAGAAATCAGATATGAGTTTTTTTTTACTTTCCGCTGCCACAGGACATTTGGTGTCTTACTAGTTCAGCAGGTTTTACTCTCAGCTGCTTGCCACAGCCTGTGCTTGGCTTCCATTTTGCGTGGTAACTCTTTGTAATTTAACCTGGGATTGGTCTGTTTTATTTGCAAATGGTCTCTTTTCTCTGCCCTTTAAAGCACGATCCATAATTATGTGATTCTGTGTGTGCATGTGTGTGAGTTAATGCTTTGGTCACACACAGTTACATCTTTTAAGCACAGAACTTAATCTCCATCCAGATAGTAGTGTCGTTTGTCCTTTTTACGGGAAAGTCTCATAAAAAAAACTCAAAATACCCCACGGTCAACTTTTATGGGCTTCAGAATACATTTGAGAGGCCAGGAGATGACTCTTGGGATGGCATATAATTTTACTCCAGCTGAGATCAACTTCAGATAGAGGGTTTTGCCCCAGGTGTTTAAAGCCTTTCCTTCCTCTCTGTCTACAGTTTGCCTTATCTGGCCCAAACGGTTTCAAGCTTGTCAGCTTTTGACTGTGGGAACCTGGGCGAGCAACCGACTGAGGCCCTGCCCACCCACGGGAAGCTGCTGCCGTTTCCCTCCATGCCTTTTGGTGCCTCTTGATGCCATTTGTGCCACGGTCCCACTTCCTGCTCATGATGCACGGTGGCACCAGCACCACCAGCACCCTTAACATCAACAGAACCAAGTTGTCTGTGTCCACCTGGAGAAGATGAGTCTGGTTCTCTGATTTTTTTTCAGGCTTTTAGGAAGTTAGAAAGCAGGAGGTGCTGCAAGCTCATCACTTTTTGTTTTGAGTTATTTCACTTTTACTGTCTAACCAAAAAATCTCCCTTTTATAATCATGGATCCAATGGCATGCTTGCTTTAAACACCGTATGTGTTCATAGAACAACTTCAGACTAAGTGGAAGATTTTCAGTTTTGTTATTTCTTCCACTTTCTTGGTAATGAAGTAATGCCACTAATATGTTTTGATCCTTTTTTTAGTAATTCCTGCACAGACAAATCAAGCACCCCAACATTGTGTTAGGCCCCTAAGAAATGAGTCTGTCTTAAGAAATAAGAGATTAATTTGTTTACATTTTTTGAGATTTTAGCATTTTTTCTGCACTGTTTTATAGCATTTATTCTGAACATATTTTAATGTTCCGGCAATGCATGCCGGAAACATTTTATAGTGAAAGATGAAATTCTTGTGAAGTCAGTTGAATACAGGCGTTATGAAGTTAGAACAATAAAAAACTCATGATAAAATCCTGACAACTGTCAGTATGTTTCCTAAGTTAATAAACACAATTTTTGCAGCAAGACATATTACTTTAAAGAAGGACAATCCACTAACCCAAATTATTTCATATATTCAGCATTGTCATTTGATAAAAAACTAAGTAATGTCTCTTTTTAGCCCAGTACTTCTAATTTCTAATTCACTTTGTAAATTCAGTTTTTGTTTAATTAGTTAGTCTCATAGTTTAAAGAGGATCTACCTCTAAAAGGTAGATATGTGTTCTGATGTTTCCAAATCTGGTCATTCTGAATAGATTTGTGATTTTTGTATTTTCTTATGACTCCTTTCTCATACAGGTTACAGTGCTATTCTTTCAGTTAGTAAGTATTTTTTCTCCTCCATTCTGCCGATTTGTAAGGGTAAGAAGAAAGGCTGGAGTGTTAAATAAAACTTCAGGTAGCCTCAAGTATTATGGTCAGACTGTTAGCCTAGAAAGAAGGTTCAGACACGTAATAACATGCTTAGGTGCCCACTGTAATTTTTTGAGTTTGTTACCATTGGCAGAGGTGTTCTTGTGTTGTAAACATGGACAAGTCCTCTGAGTCCCACCAAGACAAGGCAGAACATACAGAAAGAGTACATTTTGACCTCAGTAGAAAATTAACATTAATGTTTACTTTTTCAGAGGAATAACACAATAACCTTTTCTGCTCTTACATTTAGAAAAAATTACAATGTTACTAGGTTGTGTTTACTAGTAGATATTTTAGAAAAGCTTTTATTTTCCTTTTGTGAGGGGCATTTTTAATTACCAGAAAATACCAACTCTGCTCAGCCTTAGGAATTTATAATAGTCCTGCTTGGAAAGCAACTTACAGGAGAACTCCTATGATAGAAAAATTACATTTGGCAGTGATAAAGAAAAAGGTTGCCATAATGCACAATAAAGCCAGGGCATGAAGAAAGGCAGCAATGTAGAAATACTGAGACTCACGTGACGCCAAATTACCAGCCACTGTCCTCTGTCAGTTCGACCAAAGACCAATCTCCTGGCTCTCCATGGAAGGCACCCGAATTAGCCTATATACAACTCAACCATCTGAAAATCAGTGGTTGAATCAAGTATGACTAGGCAGGCAGAGGATGCAGCAAAAAAAGCTGAAGAATCAGTAAAGTTAAGAAGTTAAAAAAAAAAATGCTAGGGAGAGAAAAATTCAACAATATAGTCTGCACATGGAAATCTCACCTTCAATGTGTCTTTATAGCCTATATGGTGTATATTATTTACATCTAATCATTTAGTTTAGTAAAACAAAAAAGCACCATCTGCCCAACCGCACTTTCCTTCCAGGAAATTGAAATGAGAACGGATGTTGTCTTTCGTGCATATTTTCATTCTTTTTCATGTTTAACTCTTAGTACAGTCAGTATATGCTCAAAATGTAAATCAACACATTCCTTAGCCACTATTTCCCATTGTACATGGAAAAGGGGAAAAAAAAAGAAAAAAGAAAGAAATGACAGAAGAAAGAAAAATCCAACCACAAATAGATATCCATGCACAATTATTTCAATTAAGACATGCAGAGATACTCATTGCCTATATCCTTAGCAGCTGTTTCTTCCTATCAGGTATGTAGACAACCAGATAGAAAAGAGCAGCACAGGACACAATTAAAGTTATCACTCCCAAGAACAGGATTCCTGGTCCAACTTCAAGATCTGTGAAGAGTTAGAAGAAAAAGCAAGTCCTATCTTTCCTTATGTCCTTCAAATAATAAAGGTCATGTAATCAGGCACTTAGGCATACATTTCAGAGGGTGAAGAAGAAAGACTTCTAGTTGTATTTTGATGTATGGACACAGTGGCTTGGTTTCATGGCATGAGCTGTTGAGGCAGATAGAATGAATTTTTACTTCAGTTCTCACAGATAATTCTGCAACATCTGTCCTTTTTTATTATTATTTTTTTAATGCTTGTGTTCCTTGTGTAGTTAAAATTAAGGAGCAATGTGCCTATCAGGCATAAATAGTCAGGCTGCAGTCACACTCTCCAGGGAATGTCATTCCTCCTGTACTCATTTTATAAATCCTGTCTGTATATATGCAGTTTAACCCTCATGATTGTCTATGAGGTGAGGAGGAAGGATAATGAATTGCCTCCATACTCCTCACCACCTTGGGATAGTCAGAAACTGCTTTTGACACCCTGCTTAAGTGAGGATGGCCACAGATCTTTTCAAATATACACAATAACTTCAGGTTACTCATATGGAGTTGCTCCACTGACACACTAGCTGGAATGTTTCATCTTTGGTTTTGCTTCTCCACATGTTGGACATGACCCCTTTTTCACTTCAACATTCAAATGTTGATGGTTTCACCTCGACTTGCCTATGTATTAAGTATACCTCCTAGTGGTTGTGGAGTGGGAAATCAGAAATGGCTAAAAAAAAAAAAAAAAATTCCACAGTGAGTATACACTGAATGAATAACAGCTGAGAATTGGACATCTCCTTCCTTGTTCTCCTGGATCACGTACTTTTTCTTAGGCTTCTGCAGCCTAATATGTGATAGATGATGTCTGAGTTACCATCCCAATGTTTTCAGAGGTTAGTTTCAACCATGAAATCAACCAACTACTAATTTGTGGTTTTCATGAGATTTCTAATTGCAGTCCCTAGAGGTTTTGCACCAAAACCAAAAATTTCTTCTGGTAGCTGGATTAAGGAGATGGTCTACTGGGTAGCTTGGGCTGTGAAAGCTTGGTCTCAGTTCCTGTTTTCTCACAGTCATCCTGTATAAACCCAGACGTTCTTCTGAGCTCTTTTTCTTCTTTCCTTTCCTTTCCTTTCCTTTCCTTTCCTTTCCTTTCCTTTCCTTTCCTTTCCTTTCCTTTCCTTTCCTTTCCTTTCCTTTCCTTTCCTTTC
>NW_020455965.1:2463762-2486262 GCF_003342845.1 Nothoprocta perdicaria
CCTTCCCTTCCCTTCCCTTCCCTTCCCTTCCCTTCCCTTCCCTTTCCTTTCTTCCCTTTCCTTTCCTTCCCTTTCTTTTCCTTCCCTTTCCTTTTTTTTTCTCCTAAAGTGGTGTAATATAGACCTTAAAGAAAAATCTGAAAAAGCCTCAAAGCAAAATATATTAGCACAGGCTCAAGCACATGCACCAGACCTTTACTGTTTGTTATACCCATACTAGATATGGTCTCAGACTCTCACATCAAAATCCTGAATCACATTAAGTACCTAAGCACTTCTGAGGTTTAAGTTTCTAGGCCTTTAATTCCCATGTCTAAAATAGAGACAATAGATGGTCTTGCTTACCCGTATGGCCTAAGGATACTCATTAATCATGTTAAGATTGTGAGGAACTAGCAGAACTGTGTGAGCTCCATGATGCTGGTTACCTAGGGGATATATGGATCAACACATCTGTGCTTTGCCCGTGTGTTCCTTGGGGACGGCATGGGGATCCTTTTTGCTAACCAGCACCTCCCATAGTTCTGGTCACCTCCAAAACCACAAGTAGAACAGGAGTGGTAAAAGCTGTATGTTCAAATTGCTGCCTTTTCCCCTTCTCTTTGCCATCAGTGTATTAAGTCTCTACTCCCTGCATTATCAATTAATAGACTTTAAAATGCCCTTTTGGAAACTTTAACATTTTTATTTTTAATTAGAGCAATGCAAAACAAAATGCCTGCAAACCTGTCTACTTCTATGCTGCTCCTTAGCTCAAAAATTAACAGTTCTGCCCATTTAAATATTTTTTTGTAAAAACAATAACAAATAAAGGCTGAGTGTTTTGCACACCTCTTCTTGATGGAGAAAGAAGAATCAGGGAAGAGCAGGGAAAGGGACTGCCTATCTAATTGGGATGTACCACTGTACCAAGAGTTGCTCAGCTCTATGGTATGGACCCTGAGCTGCTAACAGATATCCTTCTTTAGCTACAAGACTGTGCTTTTGGAGTAAAGAAGATCACAACTCCATCTGTACTGTTGCTGTGATGTACTGAGTGGGAGTTGTGTACAGGACAGTGAGAACTGTGAAGTTCGAAAGTGGCCATGGATTTATTATAGAGAGAACTCTCTGCTGTGTGTGTGTGTGTTTTTTTAACTATCTTGAATGAAGCTTTTTAAGTTTTTGATGTGTTCAGTTAACTGTTTGAAAAATTCCTTTCCATTTTCATTACCCCTTCTACTTCTAGCTGATAAGCGGAATTACAAAAGCCAAAATACCACGAAATATGGCTTTTTAATCACATTTCTAACTAGAATGGGGAAACAAAATCTCATGAGCAGGACTAATAATATGCCAATATCCCAAATTCAGTTGCTGCTTTTGCTCATTTGCTCATTCAAACTCTGAACTCTTCTTTTTGAAAGTTGACTAGTGCTGATCCTACTAACAGCAAGGATACACCGTAAAGAAATTCCAGGCTGAGGCACCATCAAGCATAGAGACAGTCTGACTTTCCTGAGCTGAGTTTTCTGGATCTTTCTAATGCAGATAGTAAGAGATTCAAAATCATTATTCATCTGACCCCAGCAGTACTTATAGCTCCTTATGTAAAGACAGACATAAGAAGCACTGCTGGGCCAGATCAGCAGTTTGTCCAGCCCAGTGCTCTGTCCTTAACAGTGGAAAAGAAGGATGATTTTTTTTCAGAAATCAGACAAACCTGTCTACTTCCTGCATTCCAGCCCCATCCACAATTATTGGATTAGAGGTGCTGAAGGATACAATTCCATTTAATTCTTTTAGCATCCATTTACGGACCAGGTTGTCCGTGATAAAACAGCCAGACGTAAAGCCCCTAAAAAAATGAAGTCCTCCAGGGGAAACACTGACAAGCTCTTTTTGTCTGCTAGCACTGCTGGGTGCTGCTTTAATAAAGGAACTCCAGCCACATGGTGAAGCAAGAGCAGTGCCCAACTGCGATATCGCTGTCATGTGAATGAGCTGTCCCAGTATTGCAGAGTCTGCTTTTTACTGTACACAGAGACACATCAATACTGAATATAGTGTGTTAGCAAAACAGAATGGAAATCTTTTAGGTGAAGAATGGCTTCCCTGATTGCTTTGCTGTACCAGAATGGGGTGTGTTTTCAGGCATTCTGATAAATGTGTGCTATTTTTCAGCCATTCAGTATGAAGTGCTGTAGGTTTCATATAAACTTTTATTGCTCACCACAGGCATGGAAGGATTGATTACACTGTTTGGGGATTTCCTAACTTCTGAGACTGCCTCTTTAGCCAGCCTTACTACAGTGCATGGGGGAACAAGACAGTACAGTGGGCTCACAGAAGGCAGAAGTACAGAAAGCTACTCAGTAGCCTTCTCTCTACCTTCACATTTTTAAGATCAGTCCATCATATTTGGAGCAGTGTAGCAACAGTCTGTTTCATCCCCAATAACTTCGTAACATCTCAAATGCCTGAGGGCAGCTGCACTGCTAGCGGTGAGTGTGACAGTGTCCTCTGCACCTGTGGAGAATATGGGGGAATCCATAGACAGAGTGTAAGGGTTATTTTATGCTATTGCTTTTGCTTTTGTCTAGCTGTGGCCATCATGGGAAAGAAAGCTAAGGCTTGAGGTAAGCCACGGTGTGCTATGGATATCTGAAATGTGTAAGCACATTTTGGTGCTTCTATGCTGAAATCTCCTTAATGACAGGGGGAGTCAGGTGCAGATAGTATCTTTTTTGAGGCAATCAGCAAAATATGCTTGGGTGAGGCCCTCAGTGCGGTAAATACATGCTGAGCCACGACAATTCATTCTTAGTGAATCTGTAAAATACCCCAGGGTTTCTGGATCAGTTGCCACAGATATCACCTTTCCTGTTCTGACTCAGTGAACTAATCTTTCGCCCATTCCTGAGTAGACCTTTCACAGCATGGAACCTCTGGTTTCCTGGAAGTTAGTTTTACCAGTTCTAAAATCATATATAGGACTGAGTATTTGCTTTCTTTATTAATTACATGAAAAGCCTTTACCTATAGGGGAATATATAAATATATAAATATATATATACCTGATATAAATCTTGTAATTTCTACAAGGACTGATTATAACCCTTCCAAAGCCACTAACTAGACTTTCAATTACCTTGCTAGTTGAAGTGCCTCAAATTTTCCTCATTTTTGCATGTATGATTCCTACCACCTGTATTTATGATCTACCCAGATCCATATTCTATCCTTGATTGCTGGACAAAAATCAGGAATATGCCCATTACAGTGAATGGTGCTTTCATTGGTAAAAAGTCTAGCAAGACTGGCGCCCTAGACATTACAAGCAATTCAAGCTTTCAGTAAATAAATAATTCAATTCAATTAAAACAAATGTTTGGCCTGATGCACTATAGTTTCTAATTTCTTTAATAAGCATCTTTGGGAGGTGTTTATGGGAAGTGATCCTCAATGAAAGTTTCAAGGAAGGTTCTGTAAGGAAGCAGAAGTTGTGGTGCTATTTCTCACAGTGAGGTGTAGTGTAAAGGTTGGAGAGCATCAACCCAGAATAAGTCTGCAGAGTTCATGTTGTGTATGGAAATATAGTTTTGCAATGTTTTTCTGCAGGCGACTCCTACTGGGCTCCTCCACCAGGTATTGCTGGTGGCCACAAATATGTTCTAACCAGGAGGTTCTACTAAGAAGTAGGGAATTAAGTAAGATCTCTCCTGTGGATATACTGACGGTCAATATCCTATTCACAGGTGTAGTTCCATGAATGCTCATGTGCCTCAGCTAACTTTGGGCACTTTCCAACTCCAGCCAGGGAAGTGAGAAGCAGAGCTCTTCACAGAAAACGCTGTGCAAGTCTTTCATCCCTGAGCCTTGTGTTTCTAGTTGTCCAGTTATCTCTGGGGGTTCAGACACAGCCTTTATGCACAGACAGGGCTTCAGTTGTGCCTACTGGTCCAGGAGTATGATTTTTCTCCTGTATTCCTGGCATTCTTATCTCCTTCAAATCAAATTCTATACCCCTGACTCAGTCTAAAAAGTAGGGGGAGAATGTCACTCAACAGACTTGCATTAAAACCCCTGGGGGAGGTTCACCATTCTGTTTTACTGCCTGAGTATATATGTGGGAGGGTAACAATGTGTTGAGAAGTGAGAACATTTAGGGACAAAATCTTCCCAAGAATGAATGCTCACACTGCCTACCAAAGTGACTTGAGGGCAGAATCTGGTCCTTAAATATTATCTGGGCAAATAAAACCAGTTTAGTTCCTGACTGCCTTTGTTTTTCCTGCTCAGAAAGTGCTCAGTGTGAGATGTCAATTTTTTTTTTGCAAGTAAAACCTGTGAGAGTCATCAGATTCTTTCCCCTCCTTTCATTTTGAGGAGACATTTATAGTCTCACCTGAAACTAGCCATCTACACAAACTGAAATTCACATGATGCAAACTAGAAATGGAGACTCAAAACTCAGATCTGTTTCCAGATTTCAAATGGTGAGACTGGGGATGGGGTAATACCTCACGTAATCCAGACCTGCATAAATCCAGGTCTTCCTCACTTATCTTTTTAAAGCTCACCAATGCTTAAAAAAATCACGTTACTCTCAGCTTAGAGAAATGACCTTTAGGCATTTTTCATGAGAGAACAATTTAACTTTGTCCCATTGCTACTTCCTCATTGCACATTTTCTCACAAGGGTGTAATCCTCTGTACACAGAAAGTCTTCCTAAAAAGCCTAGAGGAAGTCATTCTTGCATATGTACAATATGCACTATGCAACAGCCAGGAAGGAGCTGAAAGAAGAAAACAAAGAAAGCAGAAATAGAAAAACTGGTACAATTTCTTGTGATATAAAGGATTGCCAAGTGCTTTTCATTTACATAGATGACTTAATGATGATTGTATGATATTTAAAATTACTACCACCCACCAGAGATGCATTAAAACTTTTATCAATATGTCTCTTTTACTATCTATTTGACTGTAAAAATGCAAAGATCTTTGGAAAAAAAAAAACAGCTTTATGCCAGACTCAGTGACCTTTCCAGATTAAAAAACAAAAAAAAAAAAAAAAAAAGCAAAAACCAAAAAAACACTGTACTAGTATCAACATGATTTAAATTTACATGAACAAATAAGTTGTTTCACACAATAGAAACAAGTAATAAACAAGGACAAGAACTGTGGCCAGCCTGGGACCTCTTAAAGACCCCTCTGGACCTGGCAGGAGCTTGTTTTTTCTATCTCTGGGAGAACCCCCCCCCCTCGCTGGTCTAATTACCTTTTTAAATTCATATCTAGAACCACAGGCTGCCTCCTGGGATTAAGCACAGTATGCTTTGCAAATTGAAAATAAGATAGCTGTTAGGAATATATACTTGCCTCTATGATTACAGCAACAAACAATGGCAAAACATTAATTTACATCTATTATAATGGCAAAACAAAGCCCAGGATTTTTGTCGTATTATGGGGAAGAGATAAATTCGCAAAGGTGAGACTCCAAAAGCTATAGGCTCTAATAAGGGAAAATCTCTGCAGAGCGGGTAAATGGCACATTGACATAAACCGAAAGTTATAAGGATTTAGTATATCATTAAGTTTATTTACAATAAAATGGATCAAGGGCTTTTTTTATTAGTAACACTATTCATAAGGAGACAATTTATATATATATATGTGTGTGTGTGTGTATGTGTATATAGGTATGTGTATGTGTGTATGTATATGTGGTGGAAAGCATTTGTGTGGGGTGAAACAGTGCAGAGTGGTTGCAACAGCTATCCAGCCATGCCTGGGTCTAGGATTTTTACAGGTGCTTTATCTGGTAGAAATGAATACAGCATTTACAAATTGAAAATAACTCTGTAAACTCAGATAAGATTGTCTTGGTAATATTTTACCAAGGAAGCAGCTCACCACTGCTTACTTTCAATTAGCCATCTAAATCATAGCCTATACAAAGAGCAATCCCTGCTGCCTTGTAATAAAAAAAAAAAAAAGAAAGTTAGACTAGTTCCTAAGAGTTTTGATTCATGTTGCTGAATATGGAAGATCTGTAATCTTCTCCTTGGAGTCTATAGTCTAATGTAACTGCTTGAAAGTATTTTCCTTCTGCTGCTGGCAAAGATATTTTCTTTCTGAAATGAATGGTGATTCATTATAGATAACCTTTCCCGATTAATTTTGTTTTGACTTTAACTTTGGAATAAGAATATAAGCAGTAAAGTACATTCTCCCCAGATAGTAACTATGCTGTTATTTTTGGACTGTTTTGTAGTTGATATAAAGAGAAACCTAAATTTAGAAATAAAAAACAATACAAAACAAAACTTGATTTTCATCAAAAGTTTTAGATAAAAAGTGTTCTTTTATTATTATTACTTGTGTGTGATGAATAATAAATAAGAAGTTCCTTGGAATCAGTATTCAGCTTCACTGGCTTCTGTCTTCATGATCCACAGGACTAACATCCTTGGAGAACTTATTACTCAAGATGAAGAATTTAATTTATATCTACATATTTCTAGAGAGCCATAGGTAACAGGGGTAAACAGCAAGAGACCAAGCATTAAGACTCAGGAAATTGTGGTGACAGTGACTTGTATTTGTAAGGATCAGAATGAAATTGTGATCAAGATGCAGGTCATTTTGATAATTTCAGTAATGAGAGATAATACTTAAGAGTCTGAAAAACAGAAATATCAGTTGTTGCAAATTATTACACGTAGCAATTTTTCACTATGTCTGACTCATGACTTTGCCTGTCAATCAAAGCCTGCCTTCCATCTCACTGCTTGTGGTTTGACTTTGGTTGTGTTTATTTTGCCCAGTTCTTCAATTTCTCTTGTAGTCTTTTTCTTCTGCTGAAAAACTCTCATAACCTGACCCTAGTCCATGAATATTGTGACTAGAACTTGTCCCCTGTTGTGTTTGTTGTTGTTTTTGTTTTGTTTGTTTGTTTGCTTTAAAGACAGGGATGATGTTTAGACCCCTTCGTATATTTGAATTACCAGCAAAGATCCATCCACATCAACAATAAAAAGGAATTTTCTTTCAAAGAGATATTAAAATTAACAGTGAGGCATGTGTCTTTATGATATATTTACAATATAGTCCACACAAAGCTGAATGCTATCAAATAAACCTGAGTGATTTTTCTTTCCTTCACCAAAGGGTGAATGGTGTGTGCACCTCTCTCTAGGCAGTTAGACCCAGGCAGGAAAGGGTTTTGTCACTCACCATCATTCACTGTTGTTTAACAGTGATTTACTCATTTAAGCAAAATCTAGTGTTTTAAAACTGTTGAAGAGTCCCAATGAAGTCAAGGGGGATGCTGGAATTACTCCATACTGGAAAGTTGGGTTGATGTTTCACTGTCTTACTAAAAGTGAACCTACATATTAAGAGCAGTTTGATGATCAGCTCAGTTGATGACGAAGCTCAGTTACATAGGGGAAGGGTGTGCCTCCATTCCTTCTCAATATTTAAAGGCAATATATTATTTTAGTTTGGTTTATTTTTGCCCTATTCAAAATTTTCAGGAATGGATGGCAAATTTTACCTTTAAACTAAAATAAATTTTACATAAATCTTCATATAGGAATATATCTTCATATAGGAATGAAAAAAGTGATTCATGTCTACAAATATTCCACCCCAAATGTGGATTCTCTAGGATTCCAGCCTATCTGCATCGTTTTGCTGCTTCAGCTATTGCTCCATCTACTGCTGCAGGTGACCCATGGCTCAGTCTATTTTGGTACTTTCTCCTCCTGAAAAGAAGCTAGAACAGCTGAAAAGCCTCCATGAAAGCTGCTGGTGCAGACTGCAAAGTTTTGCTCAGTAGCACTGGCCATTTTCAGCCAGCATCATGGGCCATGGCCAGCACCAGCAAAGGGTCAGAAAATGCAGTGCAGGCAGGCTGCTCATTCCCGTGTACAAGAACAGCTACTTGCTTGCTCTTTTGCTCATATGGTGCATGAGAGCACTTTGTAAAATCAGAGACAAACAGGAGGAGCACGTATAAAAATGTAGTAATAACAATTTATTTTATAAAGTTTTGGGTTTTTTTTAAAGTGCTGTGAGCTGCTGTCAATGTTGCTTCGCAGATGGAAGGAGAAAAATTGTTCACTTATATGATCCACAGAGCTAATTCCCAAGGAAAAAAAAATCTTTTGAAATTAGAAGGAACTAACACTGCTGAGCCAACCTATTGCATTGTTAGTATTTTAACTTATCACTGATGCTGATTTCAGCTGCCCTTTTATTTTGGGATATATATTTTTTAAAGAACATTTATTCACGTTGCAGTGAAGTAGGAATAGAATATTGTACATATGCAGTAAGTTGAACTTTAACACAGCCATCCAGCTGTGATCTTTCCTGTACCTGAGCAATGTCTCAACAAAATCCCGTGTGTGTCTGTGTATATATATGTATATATATGGACAGATTTGTACCAACTCTGTATTGTTACACTTGACTTACTCTTTTTTTTAATTATGTAAAAAAATCACATTAAGCTGAATCTAATTACTGCAATGTATATTAGAGGCAGGGCACCATCAAAATTTTATTTAAATTAATCAGGTTTTGATTTAAGATATTAAATTCAAATTAATCATGTAAAAATGGAAATGATCCTTGACGTGCTTCCAGCTGTGACTTCAGTCTGTTTTCTCGTGTGAGTCACTTTCGGGATGTCTTGGGGGGAACATTACGAAAATTCACGCCGGTGCTATTTCAATTAGAGTTATTTAGCAGGACAGATGTAAAGAATACGGTATAATTAAGAAGGAGCTGATGACACGGCTACAGATTTTCAGGATCAAAAAAAGAACTGTTAGTGAAAATTGACTACTGGTCATGTAGTCCAAGTTCAAATATGCTGGGGTTAAGCACTCATTAAAAATGGAACGAGGTCTTTAGATAGGGTATTGGACTCTTTCTCTGGAGCAATCTGCAGAATTCTGCCCTGGAAATAACTTTGAAGCTTCATTAACAAGCAGATGATACCTGCTAATATAATTTTAAAATTCTTTAAATAATTTTCCTCCCTCTAGTGACTAAGCCTTTCTGGCTTGCTAACTTCAAAGGTCTTCAGAAAAAAATGGAAGCCATTATAAATACACATGTACGTATGCATGCACACACACATATGCATACAGATATGTATATACATACACTCAAAGCATTCTTAAATTCACAAAGAATACAACCTGTCAGGAATACTGTCATTTCTTCTAGCACTCTTAGAGCAGAATTAGAATCTGTATTACCTGCATGCATCCTAACAGAAACCAATGAAGAGTTTTCCCACACAGAGGTGTAACATAGCATTTATTTTAGCTCTTTTAAATCATCAGAATTTAGCTGTGAAATATGCACTGCACAACTTTTCTTTACTATAATCAGAGTGACATGTCTGTTTTTTTTTAAATATGTTGCAATACTATGCAACACTGCCTTTGAAAACTATTTTTACAAACTCTTCTACCTGAAATTAAATTTCTTAGTTAAGGCTCTTAGACTTTTCAACATGAAGAAAGATCAGAGAGACTATAATCCTTTCTTTCTTGTATTTATAAGTCTCCTGAAAATGTGTATTCAAACATGCTTCGTATAGTTGCTATCCAGGGCTCTCAGTATCTGTTCCCCTCCTACTGAGTAATTGTAAAAGCCAAGTTAAATTTAAAAGATGCACAGTACATACTGTACACTTAATTATAGATTAAATATTGATCTCCATGGTAGTTTCTGCATGTCACTTGCAATCTTTCTCTTTCCCCAGTTATTTCCCATTGTCGCAAATGCTTTCGCAAAGCACCACCTTACTGAAAAGACTTTCTGGAACCAATTTCTTTTAACTAAAAACAATGCCAAGTGCTATTGTCAACAAAATAATTACAATATCTAGTTCTGCATATTTGCCAACATTTCTTAGGAATCAATCCTTAAGTCATAGCATTTTTGACCCAAAAGTCTCTTTACTTGCTTGTTCTAGCATGCCATTTGCTTTAGCAACCAACAGCACCTAAAGAAGGAGCAGTGGACCAGATTAAGCATCCCTGGCTATGTAGAGAGGATGAAAATGAAATAGCACATTATACTTGCCACAGCTTACCTATTATGTAGATTGCAAGGCAGGAAACTGTCTGCAAAACAGATATACAGTCAGCATAAACTTTTTGATATTAAGGTAGCTGATCATGCTGTTGTTACAGTTGTAGGAATAATATGATTCACTGATGATTCCAGTTACCACTCCTAAGATATAAACCTACATAATGATTATTCTTTAATAGTATTTAAAGATATTTTTAAAACAAACTGTGTGGGAGTTTAACATAATAATGGTTTCACTTTTCCAGGAAACACTTTCTGGAGAAGTTATGACTCTTTAAATATTAGAAATGACTCCTCATAAGTAACATGAAAGTAATAACATTAATTTATTTTAAAAAGTGATAAAAATATGTCCAATTTATGTATATTTCTGTGTTTTTTTTTTCTTCTCTTGGCATAACAGCTGGAAAGAACAATTTTCTTTCCGTGGGCTAGTCTGTTTCCTGGATGACTGAAATACATTTTCCCATGGGAGATACCCAGGTTCAGCTCCCATCTGGGTGTCTTTCTCCTCCTGTTTCTTTTCTCTCTCTGCCTCCCCTCCTCCAGAATAAAAATATATTGATAAGAAATTGTATATTTCCAGTGATTTTAAGTGGAGTGATTCTAATTCTTAGTACATCCAATTTTAGTGATTCCAACTCCACCTAAAGGCATAGTGCCAACACCTAAGAGATTATACCAAACATGACACTGCTCTGTGTGTTCTATAGACTAGTCCAAAAATGTTTACTTGCCTCTTTCTCAGTCCCTCATCTACATCTGTGTGGAATTTTTGTAAACACAGGGACTCATTTACAGGATGAAGACACAGGTAGCTCAGACTGGCTCCCCTGGTCAATTAGGAAGTCAGTTTGATGATCCTGAGAAAGAAATCTCAGACTCCTGTCAAGTCCTTGAGGGGAAGACAGTTTGAAAGGGGAGCACAGAAGTGGTATATGATGAGCACTTGAGAAATCCTTAGGGCAGTAAAGCCTCACTCCCTATGAGAGGAACTAGTTCTTGTCCATATGGTAAATACAGTTTCCTCACTGATGCCCCTGTGGTCACTGAGGCATTAAACTCTTGGCATTTGTCATGCAAATATTACGCACTGACAGCAGAGTGGAGAGGGAAGAGCCAAAATTATGAGGATTTTATTCAGTGAGATAGTAAGTGAAACCTTGGACTTGTTTTCCCAGATGTCTCTTTCCAACCTAGATAGTTTGCAAACATTTTGAGACAATATAGTATGCATTTCTCAATGCATAGTCTATCACATTTCAGTAAAGCCTATGGACAGCAATGTGTGCAAATAACAGTGTTAATAAAAACACAGTATTTATGAATCACCTCATACTTATTAGTAAATCTAACATTTTTATGGAACTTCTGGAAAAAATTTACAAGTGGTGATAAGTGGAGGTTTTCTAAATCAGAGAGCAATTTGGTGGCTTGATCATGGTGTTAACATCAGTTTATGAGAGGACAGGGCTGAGATATCTTGATTTTTTGTGCTTCCTCTGAACATTGGTTTCACTGAGCTGAACAAAACACTGCTAAAAAAAAAACAAACAAAATATCAAAAATAAAACCTACATTTGTAAAAACAACCTTGCATTCTTTAGTTAATTTATTTACATTAGTTAAAATGCATAAACTGCTAGGTATTTCTTATTCATTCATGAATGGTGTTATGGTACTATGATATAACAGATAACGGAAGTCATAATGTGTCATGTGGACTCTTGAAGTGATATAAAATATGCTAGAAAATGATATACAAAGGTTCTGGCTTTTGCTGTTGGAGCTTTCATCCAAAGGATGTGTTGAGGTGCTTCTCTCCAGAGGTCACTGTCAGAGGCACTTGGGCTGACTCAGGAAGAAAATCTGGCACTTTGGTCAACCCCCCTTGAGAGAAGGTGGTCCTGCAAATGTGAAAACTTCATTTAACCTGTTTTGCTCCAGTGAAAAGTGCTGAGAATGAAAATTAGCCATACCTGAGGTACATTTTCTCCTTTCTTGTCCTTTTCTGTCTACTAGCAGTGCTCCAACCTAAAGCCACAGATTTTATCTCTATCTATCTATCTATCTATCTATCTATCTATCTATCTATCTATCTCTCTCTCTCTCTCTCTCTCTCTCTCTCTCTATCTATCCATCCATCCATCCATCCATTCATCCATCCATCCATCCATCCATCCTGGAAATCTATTATTTGCTTCTTCTTGTGCAGCACAGTTGGATATGGCCCTTATAGTTCTTGTCTTCAGTTCTGATATGGCCAGAAAGATACCACACACAATATTTTTCAGAGCAAACAAGCTCATTTGAAGGTGATTTTCAGGCAACTGAACATGTCCCAAGGGTTCCACCTGGGCGTAAATGTTTATGGCTGAGTTTGGAAATTTCTGTCTTAAGCCACTGAGAGATGAATATGCTTATATAGGCATATTTTAGTGGCCCTGATAACTTCCCCTTATGAACTGATTAAAGAAATCCTCAGAGGAAAGTTCCTCACTGGATACCAGCTGGTGAACACACCAGCCAGTGGAAGAGTCTGGGAGCATCAGGGAAAAGAAAGCAGTGAGCTGATGATATTGAATTAAATCTGCACATTCAGCAATCTTAGCCAGCTCTGTACATAAGATTTGACACACAGTGTAGAATCTAAAACCATCCAAAATACTGAACTTGACTTTTAATTATATTCCAGGTCCCTAATTCCAGGCCATTGTTCTAAAGAGCAAAAAGAGAAAATCTCACCAGGTAGAAGTCAATTCTGCAAGCCATTCTACTGGCAGTAGTCACCCTCCAACAGTAAAACTGACAGCATAGTCATTTTTCTGGGTTTCTGCAGGAAATCATAACGTCATGACATCTTTAATGTTATTAACACCTGTAGGATTAAAAGAAAAGCTCTCATTTATTTTATTTTAATGATATGAATATTTCTAGATGTCCTATGTGCCAAGAATACTTTGAAAGTAGAACCTTGAAATATCCAGCAGATTAATCTGAAAAGGGAAAATATTAAGATGAGCTTTAAAAAATAATATTGTGATTTCTACACCAATTTCACAATCCTGGGAAATATGATTCCAGATTGAATTTTGAGGGCTGGCAATGTTGTACATAATATCTAAATTTCCTTAGAGGGGCAGTGGTGGAGATACTGTGAAAACTTTATTATTTATTTTGTTGTCTCTGATTCATGAAACTTACCATAAACATAAATTAATAAAATAATGTTGGATCAGTGGAAATGTTACATTTCTCCTTGTATGCAAAGCAGAAATCCTCAAATACTTCAGCTTATCTACTTCTTATACTTCACACCTAGAGTTCTTGCAAAATGGGGAGACTCTTGAGGAAAATTGTAGAAAAATTCTTTCTAGAATCTGCCTCTTTATAAATACACTCAAAGTACGATAGAATGGCATGGGATTTAAGCCTTTCATGAGAGAGAGAGTTTTTTCATGCTCAAAAATACCCAAAGTCTGCTTAATATAATGTTATCACTGACAAAAATTTAGACTAGCTTTAATAAGGGCCTCCTTCAATTTTGTCTTTATTTCAGATTTTTGGCCCTGATAGTGAGTAATTATGGAAATACTTCTTTCTCACTGAAGTGAGGGAGGAATATATAACATTTTTACCCTTAAAGGCAAATATGAATGGGGGTTATACAATCACTCTGAGTTGAACAAAGTGCGCATATGTTAAGAAGAGTGGGATGTCCTTTAGATTAAAAACAATGACAAGGAAAATTGCATCTTGGCTAGATGTATACAAACAGGTCCATGAAGGCAGATAATTATATCTGTGCAGAGAAGCTTGCACAATTAGAGCTACAGTCCAAAATCAGAACTCTGTGTCCATTTACTCTCCACATCAGAAGTCACAAGGAATCTGTTTATTTATCTTTAAATGAATAAAAAGATTGGTAAGAGTAAATTGTCCAGTCTTCATAAGTACAGACTACACAATATTTGATTAGTAAAAAAATACCCTAGAATGGAGAAAATCTATGCCAGCTGAGGTTTCAATTCACTTTATTTTTCAAAAGATCATAATACCTTGTTAGCTTGCAGCTAAGTAGGACATGTTTGTTACCATTTTCCAGTGCAAAAGATACATCACCAGCATGTTTTCTGGATTTCCCATCCTTCCATTTCTAATGTGTTTCCTTGAAGATATTTTTAGGACATTATATTTTCCTAGTTTAGTAGCAGCACCGTGCTGTGAATAGCTTAGCAATTCAGTGGAACTTTACAGCTTCTTAACCTGAGACAACAGACTCCTAATTATGAACTAAGTATAAACTGAAGCATTGTCAGAGTGATTTTATTGTCCTGATTGCATCAATTTCAGCCCTTTATGAGACATCTTGTTATTTGGGACATCAGGAATTTAACAACTGAAAACAAGCAGTAGACAGATGCTTTCTGCTCACAGAAGTCTCTGGATATATTTAGTAATAGAGTCTTCAAAGTAAGCTGTTTCGCTTGTACTATTGTAAGATGCATCACTTCTCAGTAGGGCCCACATGTTTGCCTTAATCTGATAGGGTTCTTCTTGTTGTTCTTAACCTACTTCCTCTCTTAGAGAGGTAAGGGAACTTTAGCAGCAGCTGTCAGTAGCAAATGAAGTGGGAGGAAGCAAAGAATAAAAAATAGGCTGGGATTTAAAAAAAGAATGTAGAAATCTGTGATTATATAATGATGTACCGAAGATGCCATCTACCAAAGAAAGCTACAGCATCACTGCCAGTTTAGTGAGCTCCCTACTTCTCATTTTTCTGACATAAAAGCAGTTTCTGAAGCAGCTTGAACCCCATTATCTTTAAGCCATAGGTTAAGAAATTATCCCAAATACTCAGTCAAAACCAAGGAAGAAGGGTTATTACCAGAGGGAAAGTAATCTATTGCAAGTAAACTTTTATTTAGCCTCAGTGAATTAGAAAATGAAATGAGAAACCATGTACAGATGGGTGTGGAATATGCCCTGAAGTTTTTGAATGAAGAAGAAAATAAACCAATAAAAAGTGGATTAACCAAAGAAAATTAATTGTGAAATAATGCTACGCAGTGGCGAATTCATACAGCAGAGAAGTTCACTGGAAAGTTGAAGAGTTCTCGGTAGGAGATACTGTACTTTTCTAAAAATATGGATTTTACCAAGTGCAGATTAAAAAAAAAAAAAAAAAAAAAGAAAGGGAAAGGAAAGGAGATCTGTATCTTTAAATGATTTCCCTGCAGCTCAGCAAGGATAGACAGAGGCAGCTGTGACCACTTGCTCCCCAAGCCTCCTGTTTTGCAGAGATCTGAAGCCAGTAGGGCTGCTGCACTGGGAGTCCTCCTGGCCACAGGTGAGGAACCTTGCCATCTGCAATGCTCAGTAGGCCAATCAAGCTGGCCCTGTGTGAGGTAAGATGGATAGTCTCCCTGTGTGCCCTGAGCTCCCTCTGAAATTTCAGCAGATCAATGTCACTGTGGCTTTTAATTACCCCTCTGCTTCATCATTATTTCATGGACTTTAATATGCCCTGCAGGACACAGCATCACAGAATGCAGATAAACAACCACCAAGCCCCTGTGTCTCTTGAGGTGTTGTGATCACCCTCTAAAGAGAAGTGTTGCAGTGTAGGGTTCATTTCCCTGGGCAGACTGACCTCAGGTTTTCCAAGCTTGCTTCAGCCTGAGCTGATACACAAGGGCAGCCATTTCACCAGTATGTTCTAGGCTTAGGTTTCTTATTAAAACTTGTTGCTTTTGCCACACACAGGTACAGAAATCAGGGTGGCCAATAAGGCTTTTGCACTTTAACACTTTTTTTCAGAGGAGCAAACCTCTTACAGATCATATATGATGATCCAAAATTACCTGATTAGCTGTAGAAGATGCTGAATAAATCCTCTAAGTGGGTGAACAGCAAACAGGGTTAGCAGTGAACAAAATTGCCCATTTTTTTTAATTGGAATTCTTTAGAAAGTTAACTTCCCAAACTGAATTTTGAGTTTATGCTCAATGAAGTGTTGGTATAAATTCTGATGAATATCGGGGGAAAAAATCACAAGCTCTTAGTCTTAGAGCAAGATGTTTCTTAATAAAGCCTGCAGTTTAGCTTTCTAGAATTTCCTGACCTATAGCACTGAGCTCTGCATATCATCACTGGAAAGTCATCCCAGGTGAAATGATGTCCTCCTGGACAATCATCCCCTCCTTGAGCCAGAGAGACAGTGAAGAAAAGGCAAAGCACAGAGAGAGCAAACAACTGGGAAGCAAGCCCCCTCCAGCTTCCCACATCTATCCTGCTTGGCAACTTCTGTCCTGGCAGAGGAGAGAGGATAGACTCTATAACAGAGGAAATGCTTCATCATACAAATAACTGCAAACATGTGAGCAGTTATCACATTAGGAGTGTTCCACATGTAGATTTCTCTAATATGCTCCATTGTACTTATGCTATAGTTCCCTCTCCTAGGTTCTCATATGGCCTGTTATCATAGTATCTGAGAGACAACAGAGACAGAGAAAGTGCTGCCAACCCAAGCTTTAAGGATGGAGAATAGAAGCACACAGACACTGAATAGTTTACTCAAGCTGATACAGGAAACCTACAGTAGAAAATGTTTCTCTCAAAGCTTGCTGCTGACCAGTGAACATCTTACCTTCTCTTCAGTCTTTCTGTTCATCCAGCTGCATTTCAAATCAAGTGATGGGTGCAGCAGGCATCCAAACAGACCTTGACCGAACACAGTCATGGGAGTGCCATGATGGCTGGAGGTGATGGGGCTGCGAACTCCCGGTGGGGATGGTAACTCCCTTGGCAAATCTGCATCTGCCCAAAAGTGATAAAGTCTTTGCTGAACAGTCTTCCGGGCAAAGCTAACTGTGCTGGAAGAGATGACATTTATTCACTGTAGCTCTGGTTCAGGCGTTTGACAACCTATACAGAAGTGGATATATATCTATATATATTTTCAGAAACAAGTGAAAAAAGGAAAACAAGCAAAAAAACCCAAAAAACTCATAAAGCAAACAAAACAAAGAAACAAGATAAAAAACAGACAAAGATGCTACTTTTACCAGTGAAGATCTGAAACTAAACCATGACATGGTAGGCTCTGCCCTAGGAGACTTCATGGCCTTTCTTTCCCAAAAATTGTGTCGACTGAACAGGTTTCATCTGTCTGTCTTCCCTCCATAAAAACAGTACTTGCCCTTGGGTAGCTGGCACTAACCTATGGAGCCCTGTAGAGGCAAGATAGGGACAACTATCAGGGTGGGCTAAATAAATTATGCATTCATATTGGGAAGAAGATGAATATATTAAATTTTACTTAAAGAACGGACCTTTATTCATTATATATACATGGTATGGAGCTAACTTAATTTTTTTTATATTAGAAGAATAAAAATAGGTAAAGATGGAATGACCTAAATGCAGAGAGCAGGGAGTGGTTCTATGTTAATTGAGATGAGATTATGCAGGCAACAATTATCATGTGAGGGCAGCTTAAATTAATTTTTTTTGAGGGGAGGTATTAATTAGTGAGTTGTGGGCTGCACAATTCCTTGACTCATTAAAGCTCTGCGTATCTGGAATCAGTTTCCCGAGTGAAGATAACGTTCACTGCGTCCTCGTTCCTTGGGGATTCAGTGTGATGTTTTGATAACCACTGACTGATTGAAAGAGATTCAGCCACAGTTAGACAGACAGCACCAAGTATCAGATCAAACTGTGCTGCCCAAAGTCAAGCAGCTCCCCCTGTGTGGATCAGAAGTTATGCATATTTAAATTAAGCATTCATGCTGCCTTGATTGGATATGAAGGTTCTCCATCCATGGGAAAATATTGCCATGTTTTTCCTGGGTTATTAAAATCAAGAAGTGGTCAGTCTAACGAGGACTGAGCTATGGAGTTCCCTTTACTTCCAACTCTTCTCATTTGAATTCTCATTGAAATAAAAGTTGAGACCATGGCTTTTCCTTTAAGAGAAAAAAGGACTCTAAAATTTCCAAAAGAACAGGTAGCAACTTCCTTTTTTTTAATATTTGGCCCCTTATGGTTGTCTCTTACAATCATGAACAGTTTTTGAAAGTATCTTGGCAAGAGGCCATTTACCAGCTTTGATCTGGAGCCTGATATGCAATTTGAATACACCCAAAGGTATAAAGCAGTTGGCCATTTCAGACAATCATTGTGAATAAAGCTACAGCCATTGACAGCACGTTTAAGTCTGAACTATGTATTCTGGGAGAGCAGTCGGTAGGTAAAGGGCTATTACCAACAGACAAGTTTCTGGAGGAAAAGTTTGAAACCTGGATTTGAAAGACTACAAATCAAAACACTTGCGCAAATAATTTGAACTTAAAGTCAAGTGTTGGAGTGCTACAGACTTCTTTGAGGGTTGTGCATGGGCAAAATAACTGATGGTGTTATTAAAAAGATGATTGAAAAGAATACGAAAAAATCTATACATATATATGCATACCTTTATACACATGCATATATATATGCCTTTGTCTCTTTTTTGGCAGACAACTGCAGATGATTTAGATTCAGTTAAGTATACAAGTGTTAAAAACTCAATTGGAGTAGAAAATTCATATGAAGCTTCTGAAGCTTCTCTGTACTGCTATGCAGCACACTTAACTGAGGTGCATGAAGGAGCATCAATCACAAAGAGATTTCTGGGACCAGAAGAGCAGCCAGGGAACACACCAGCTGCATTTCCACTGGTGCTTTGAGAGTGCTATGGCTTGCATTTCAAAGTAGGTTACGGAGCACAGACTGGTTCTTGTTCAAAAGAAATTACGTCCAAAGAAATTACGTCAAAAGAAATTACGTCCAAAAATTAAGTCCAAAGTTGGGCTTTGTGAGTACACTTAATAAACCTCACCTGAAAATGGGCATCTAGTCTATTATTGGTGCAGGCTAAAAATAGTTTGAAGTAACCCCGCCTAAAACACAGAAAGTATGGACACAGGTTCCTCAGCATCAACTGTTTCACTTTGTATATTTTCTTCTTCTGAAAGAGCTACATTTCCATAGGCTCATTATTAATCATTTGTACTGAAATACTGTGCCACAGCCCCAAACTCTTCATACTACTACATGTTGTGCTAACACTGGACAGAAAAATGGTTCTTTACCCTAAAGAATTAAAACCTGGAAATACCTTGGGATGGTGTTTTGCCTTTACTCCACCCCACCAGATTGCGGAGTGTAAGAACATTGCAAATTTAGTCCACCTTGCTCTGGGAAGGGTGTGCAAGCACGGATAGCATTGCTTGCTTTACGACAACCACTGAGTAGAAATAGATGGAAAAAAGCCAATAGCCAGGCAGAAAGTATATGGGAATAGAGAAGTGGACTGATATCTTGGTGATTTATGACCTTCTTGCGACACTGTGAGGAATAAGTGAGTGACAGATTATCTGCTGACCCGCTGGATAGCTCATCTGCTTTTGTTCAAGCAGCAGTTTTTCAGTAGAACTGCTGGTCCCTAATATTTCTCTGTTGAACTGCACTCCCTTATTGCTAAATAAACATGTCAGTCAGTGGTGACACAAGTTAGCATCTCTGGCAGGAGGTATTTGTTTCCCTTCAAAGGCGAGCCTGAGAGATGCACTATGGACATCTTGGAGATGGGGATCCCAGGGCAAAGCAAGCACTGCAGTGGGGGGCACACTGTGGACTCTCTTGGAAGTATGAAGCTCTAGATGCCTTTATTCAGCTTGAGCTGATTTCTGGCTATATGGTGTACTTTATTAATTACTTTTTCCTTCAAGGATAGAGACATTTATGTCTTGTACACTAATGTTAGTCCTTCGGTCCTTGATGGTCCTGGAAAAAAAAAAAAATAAATCAGAGATTCTGCTCCCGTCACAGAAATTCTCAGCATGATCCCTCATTTACCTGCACCTAAAGTTTACTCTGACATGAGTCCTGTCTGCCCTGCATGTCTGACATAGATAATTGAGGTGAGATGATGATCCAGGAGTGTCCAGTGGAGGACGGTGGAGAAGGACTCTCTGGCCTGCTCTCCCATGGTGTAACAACTACTCCCACAGCTTTTATTCCGTTTAATTGTTTTTGTTCATTCTGTTGAGGCTGGCTAGTTACATGTCCCCAGCAGGAATGGGAAGGGCATGTAGCAGCTAATGGCTTTGCTAGTTGATTTAAAAAGAAATTGTGTCAGAAATCTGAATTCTAGCGACTAACTTCTCTGTGAATTAACAGTGAATATTCACAGCCAAGAATGTTTTGTGAGCAGGGACAAAATACGAAGAGTAAAGCCCTGTTCCCTATCTGACCTTGCCAGATATCCAGTAGCAGCAAAGAAGAGTGAAAGAAAACATTTCTCTCCCCAGCACTGATGTGCTACAGTCCTGTCCTCCTAATAAGCATTTAAATAATGCAAATGTGGAGGGTAGCACAGGAAGGGGGGGCACACAAACCTTTCCGACTTTTCTTTTTCCCCCTGAACATTGATGCCATTGCATAATTATATGGGTTGGCTTGAAAGAATGAAACCCGGTTCAAAATGTATGAGTTCATTTTTATGTTCTACTGAGAAAATTTATTCAGTGTGACTGCTCAGTAGCGAGAGCAGTAAAACACCTTAATCCCTGGTTGAAGAAAGGTAATACCTTGACAGATGTGTGCCTCCTACTTTCCTTGCGGCCATGTTTCAACAACAAACCTTTATTTCTGCTTCTCGGCTGTAGCAGGAAAAAAAAAAATGAGAGGAGCAATAAAGCAGTCAGACAAATCTCAGGAGCCAGGCGGCAATGCAATAGTAATGACAGATTTTTAATGTGGCAGGAGAGATTGACAGGAAAATGTCTTCAGAGCAAACGCACGCCAGATGGAATGAAAACGGTTTATTGGAGTATGGAGGTGCTGCTGAACTGAATAGAGGGCGGGTTTAAGGTGGGTGTTTTATCTGCTTCAAGTAAACAACAACAAGCACAAAAAAAAAAAAAAAAAAAAAAAAAAATCCACTCACCAGGTATTGCCTTAGACTGGTCTTTGCACCAAGGAGATGCTTTTTGTTTGTTGGTTGGTTGGTTGGTTTTGTTTTTCCTCAATACTGCACCAGAGAAAAACTTTAAAGTCAAAAGTTCAGTCATTACACGTACAGCACAAAGGGAGAAAGCAAAAAGGTTTGGTTTGAGCTTATTTTCCTATTGACATCTTCTCCATTACCCTTGCCTCCCCCACCCCCCAAAAAAAAAGAAGTTGAAAGGAATTTTGTATTCAGAATGAACAGATAAACATGTTTTGATGTGCTTTCAGGCAAATCATAATGAAATTCTCCAAAAGGAGAGGGAGTAAAGAAGGAAGCAAAAATCCAAGCTGATCGATTAGTTATCAATTTCAGGACAGATGAACAAGCCTGCACTAAAAATCCTGTAAAGGGCACTTAATCTGTTTCAACATCAGGAAGAGAAACATCACTGTGTCTGTCTTAACCGAATAAGCTTGAACTTGCAAGCAGTAATGATAATAAAGCCAAATCTGGCCCTACATGTCACAAGAAAATATAGCTCTGAAATATTTCATACCATACAGAGTGAAGACAAGAAAGTTGCCATAAATGGGAAGAAAGAGAGAAGGAGAGATAGAAAGAGAGGAAGAGGAAGAGGAAAAGGAAGAGAGAGAGAGAGAAAGAGAGAGAGAGAGAGAGAGACAGAGAGACAGAGAGAGAGAGAGAGAGAGAGAGAGAGAGAGAGAAAGAAAGAAAGAAAGAAAGAAAGAAAGAAAGAAAGAAAGAAAGAAAGAAAGAAAGAAAGAAAGAAAGAGCAAATACAAATCTAGACTGTGCAGACTGCGTACCTCCCTGACACCTTTTCATTAGATGTCTTGTCAATGGAGAAAGCTGCTAAGAGGACAGTCACATTATTGAAACATCCTGGTTTGGGTTTTTTTGAAGGATGTACTTGTGTGTACTCAGTGGGTAGGGTTTCTTTTTTTTTTCATTTATTATTTCACTATATTTGCCTTTATCAACTCTCTGTTACTGTATTTTATGTGCAGGGCTTGGATGAAGTGTTTTGCATGTATGCGGTACATTTATACTGCTCTTTTTCGAGTTTATTCATAGTGTTTTTTTGCCTTACACAAACATATCAGAAGGGAGTCACTGAGTTGCCTCCTTTATTTGTATTATACTTTAAAACAAAGCAAAACAACCCTCTTTGTCTTTCACAACCTGCTTCTCTTTTGCTAAGGAATATTTATTTAGATAGTAAAATGATTTTATGGTTCTTTCCATTACTACTAGTATGTGTACTAAATATGCTCCAATATAATTTGCAGAAAGTGGGGAAAATGCTCTGAGAAAGTAAGCAGGGAGTTTTGCCATGTCGTTTCATCAGATAACTACAGTACTAC
>NW_020455965.1:2488762-2524208 GCF_003342845.1 Nothoprocta perdicaria
TTGTGTTCCCAGTATTACTGTTCAGAGACAGGAGGTTAGCGAGAAGACTGTCAATTTCCTTGTCACTATATTAATGAGTCAAAGAAATGCAGCCAGCCAGTCATGAATCAATTGGAAAACTATGATGAATGTTTCAATAATTAAGAGAATAATTAAATTGCTGAATGTAGGATGGCATTAAATGAAATAGCTTTTATAATAGCAGCATATTGCTGTTTATAAATACAAAGGGCTACATTAAATAATGCTGCAAGTCTAAATTAGATTTAGCTGTCTGTCCTATCACTCTTAACTGACTGTGGGCCCAATCCTGCAACAGCCCACACTAGGCACAATATACCTTATATTGTAGCCTTATATATGACAACCATACTCAGACATGCAAAGCTTGGCACTCACACAGATCTTTGGCTAAATCAGAGTTAATCAGTCTACGTACATGCCTACCTACCTGGGCATTGTAACATGGCCACCACTGTGGTATGACAGTGATAAGTGGCTAAACTTCAACAGATAACGAAGCCAGGGAATACACAATTAAAGCTAACACTCTGATGGCACCACACATGATGCTTGTGGAAATACTTTTAGAAGGTGGCATGTGTTAAAGGTGAACCATAAAGCTGAAGTGAAAATTATGTTAGGTTTGGAAATATGTTCTGAATCATTCAACTATCAGGCAAGTTTTACTGTAGCTTTTTAAAGTCTCTTTTCTCCATTGATAAGGGCATTTCCAAACATAACTTTGTGTGATATCACACATAGGTTAACTTCAGATGCTAAAAAGATGAGCTTCTGGAAAGTCTTCCTTCAAAACAGGATGTCTCAGAGAAATGCAAATGTTTCAGCTGAAATTATTTTGGGGGGAAAGTAATATATAAGCCATAGGCAAACCCCAAAGTCCAGAAACTTTCTAAATCTGTGAGGAAGGAAATTAATAGAGCTAACTAGCTTGAATATATTGATATATATTTTAAAAAGTATCACAGCCCTTTACTTACTGTTGGAGTGCTGAATTGTGTAGGAGAAATTGCTCATGGATTATACAGAGTCATTTCAGGTTCAAGAGGCATACAGACCCCTCTCTGAATGACTACACAGAGACAGAACAAATCCTGCCCCAACACCTCTAACAGAAGAGGTGGATTTTGTTTTCCCCACTTGCCAGGATCTCAGCCTCCTTCTCACTATCCCGTGTCTCACTTCTTTCAACAAGTATTGCTTTTTTTTTTTTTGCATGTTTTTTCCCCACTCACCTCTTCTGCCCACATACTTCCTTCTTTTCCCAAATCTCTCCCAACGTATGTCCAAATTTCACACAGACTCTTACTTTCCTCACATGGGGAGGCAGGATTTATTTCCTTTTGGTCTCAAGGAGTAAGGGGATAGAATTTTTCTGTTCAGCTCTGAGATGGTCACTCTTTATAGTTCAAACACCACGTCAATCTCAATTTCACCATCTTATTTTTCTCTTACATTGTTGAATCTACTCTTTTTGTCCCCTACATTAGTGCATCCCTTTGCATTCTGAAAATCATCTCTGATCTTCTCACATTTCACATTTACCTTCAGTCCTTTCCCATCTGCATCATTCCACAGAGGCACCTCAGACATTATGCTGAACTCCATACCTCCAACATGTTTCTTTTGCTTTGCAATATTCTTCTTGCACCTTGAATGCTCCTTTCCTACTCATAACATAAATATACATTCTGAGGCATTTGAAAATCCAGTATTATATACTAGTGTGATTGGAGGTGGAACCAAGAATAAATATAGCCATAATGTGCTTCAAAATAGGTGAATTAGTAGCGCAGGAGACTTTTAATGCTGCATGGGTGGTCAGTAAAAAGTAGCAATTACCATAGATGGAATCTGATATGCCACAGTTATTTCCTATTCTAGGCATAGGGCAATACCATGGTAACCTATACGCCACAGTGTGGCAAGTGTTTTTAATAGTATAGCCTTTTAATGGAGATAATTGTATTTCTCTTCTCTGAAATCAACATTCACTGGCAGTGACCAATGCTCATAAAGATATTCTCAGAAGGATGCTGCATGATCTACAATATGTACATTTAATATTTTCTACTTCTAGTGAGACAATTTAATAACATCAATGTAAAAGGTGGGAACTGTTCACATTTCTGCTAAATCATGGTAAATATAACATATTAAAAGTTCAAGTGGATAGAAATTCACTATTTAGGATGCCATATATTGATAGGCCAAGATCTGGGAAATACGACAACTTAATATATTAACATGTTTGATAATTAATGAAATACCTTACTTTTCTAGGTATATTAATACAGCAACCTTGTTTACTGTGAAATCTAGCTTTCTTGTGTCACTGGGGGCAGCCCTATAAATAGTGAAGGTAGCTTTAAACTTTCTTTTGCAAAACTTTCTTCCAATGGGTACTTCTTTGCCAGAATTGCCAGAACATTTTGGTCAGAAATTTTCTACATTTGGGTTCTGCTTCAAGTGAAGTTTTAGTTCTAAGAACAAGATGAGGCAAAATATATTATTTGCCAATGTTTAAAAATCAGTACAATTTTCAGTAGTTTCCCTGACAGGTCTATAATTTAAAGCTGAGTCTTGAAAAATGGCCAATATTGGCCTACTCTCAGGTTCTGGAAAATAAACAAAAAAAAATGTATTCATTTTCATTAGAAGCTTTTTCTCATCTATGTCTCAGATTTTCTGTATGTCAATCAAAACGCACAGACATACCTTTTACCCTGCAATGTATAGCCTCACTACAGAACAGGCTTTTGGTCTTCTACTAGTTGGAGTTTGTTGAGTCTCTGCATCCAGAACGGGAAGCAGAGATCACCTTTCTCCTGTGCTGCTGCTGGAATCCAAGAAATATGCAAGGGCAAGAGAAAGCTTGGTTTGATATAAAAGACAGTAGAGGAGGTAAAGGAAATATATGTAAGGAGCATGGAAATGGATGTAAAAGCTAAGGAGTTGACAAAGCTATTTAACACCAAGAAAGAACAACCACTTTGGATATAAAGCTAATGTTTATGCAAAAATCTGTATGCATGTGTTATGTAACTGTTAATTAGGGAAAAATGGGGAAAAAAAGATAAGTGGACTCGGAAAATGCTGTAATAGAACTATCCAGAAAATTCAAAAACATTGAGATTTTGGAGAGACAAGAGCCTTAAGAGATGGGAGTAGAAGAGAATCGAATAATATAGCATCAACCACAGCTGTGAGGAGAGTGACTAAACAAATTGTTGGATAGAAGCTCATGGGGGAGATAGAAATCATAAGAAAGTTATGTAAGTGTACTACCCAAAAGGAGAGAAAAGGAGGTAAGGAGCAAAAGAATGTTCAGTCAGAAGATATGAGGACAGGTCTAGCCTACCTACTGCTGAAACTGAATTTACTGTTGCTGAGTCCTGGTTTCACTCTGCTCTCCAGCAAAAGAGTAATGCCCATTGTTCAGATCCGTTTCCACCGCATGTCTGATAGCTGGTTACACAAAAGACAAGAGCCCTCTACTGCTTCTGCGTGGAGATCAGAAGAGTTAAAATAACATTTTTGCTTGATCAATTCCTGTGTTTCCAAAACAGCAGGGAATTACAGCTATGAATTAGTGAGATTGCAAAGTTCAGCACTCAAAAACTAGGAAATGCCCAGATGAAAGTTGCTCCTGCAGTCTTAGCTTGGCTCACCAGATAACAACCAGTTCCTGCGCTCTCATCTCCCTTACTGAGGGATGTGCTTAGGCCATATCAGTAGGATGTGGGAAGTCTGCACTGGCTACAGGAGCGTCAGAAGGAGGGAAAGCAGCTTCTGATGGCTCAGGCATTTTGAATGTTTGGAAAATGCAATCTAACCCTACAGCTAAGACTGGAGGTCCAGTTTACATACTCTAGGCAATTGAAACATAAATTTTAGGAACTAGAAATTAAGCGGTTAGAATTATTCTGGAGATTTTCAGAAGCAACTCTCTCTATCGATAAGACAGGGAATTTGTGCACTATGTTTCAGAAGCCCTGCTTTAATAACTACCAAAGACAGAAGTGTAAATTAATTGCCAGGATTTGATGGACTGGATTTCATTTCACAAGCTTACATAATGAAGAATCAAGAATTCACACTAAAGTGTCCACAAATGTCCACCTTGTTCTCTTCATCTTGCTTATCTTACAACTCTAGTTATCTTCCTTGTGTCCCTAGCTATCATCTCATCTTGTAACTCAAGGAAAAAAAAATCTAGAAATGCAGTAGCAATGGCAGCATGTACAAGACACAGCAAATAGATGATCTATACCTTGTGTCCTGAGAAACTAGTTTCATAAATATTAAGACTTCTCCGGGTAGTACTAAGCTGGAAGTTTTAATGAGGGATCTGCTCTGTGTTTTCCTTCTGTCACAAATGTCATTAGTTTTCATTGTGTTGTTGACCAACAACATAAAAAAGAGCATGACTTAGTCTTAAAAGTAAAAAGGTTATCGAGAGAGGTTCATCCAGTGTAAGCTTAGATATGACCAGTGTAAGCGTAGGCACGAATGCTCCCAACATTGAAATTTTATCTTTCTCACATATTGGCTCTTAACACACCACTATACAGTTTCTACCACAATTTGGAATGGAGGATCGCAGCACAGAAAACAAATTCATTTTAACAGTAAAAGTTGCTTTCAAAGAAATGTTCCTTTATTTACAGAAAGCCTAAGTAGAGTTTCAGAATTACTTTTGGCCCTGTTGCACCATAGTATCTTTCCTATTTCTTAGCTGAATCTTCATTCCTGAGACAATCTTTTTCTGAACTAACTAGACCTCACTGGTACAAGTGCAATGTATTAATCTGATTTTGAAAAAGGAGAGCTGGCTATTTGGAAATCTAAGAAATTTACTTTAAGTCTGGATTTTGGGGCGAAGCCTATTTATTATTTCCTTCTCACTGCTGCTTCAAGAGAAGAAAGAAAACACAGAATAGAATGAAAGAAGAGCAGTGAGACTAAAACATTATTCCTATAATTTACTAAAGCTGGGTAAATGGTGTTAAAAATATCTTGTACTTTCATTGGAATTTGGAAACAGATTCATATCAACCACACTGTCTTTTAGTTGTGTTTGCTTTCTAGGGACATTTGTATAATCCAGTTAATATTGTTGCTATTCACAGAGAATTTCAGAACAGCATGCATAAGTATTGATGGAAACTGGATTTTAGATTCACACACATGAATATGTGTCCCAGAAGTTTTGCATGCTCAGCCCATTGGAAAAATAAATCAACACCATGTGACTCATCAAAAGCAGTCATAACTAACAAAGCCCAAAAAGTGATTGCTGAATGTTCACAGAAAAGTGTTCCTGAGCAATCCATGAAATTAAAAATACTTAGAGAGGAAAAAGAATCCCGTTGAATTCTTCTGTATAATAAACTCAAGGAAACCGTAGTCTGCCCATAGAGATCTCATCAGCAGAAAAGGGTCTAAACTCACTGACTAAACGATTCGTTGTGAATTATTCTCTCTGCTCTAATGTCTGTATGGCATGGAAGCATGGTGCCAGCCCTGCTACACGCTGTCATTTTACTCTACTAGGAATAAAGTGGAAATATATTGCTGGGCATGTTGAAGCACTCTGCAGAAGACATTGTGTATATTTTTAACATGTGACTTGCCTTTGTTTTTTTGTGTCTAAAATGGAAGGCTATCAATATTCAGGGAGAAAATATCTACCCCCAACCAGTGAAATAAGACAATGTTTTTACTTTCTTTCTTTTAAAGAAGCATTTGATGCCAAAACCATATAAGCTTTAAATGCAGACTTTGAGAAGTCAGAGGTCAGTGCAACAAAATTCAGCCAGCTTGCTTTTCCACTGCCAAAATAATTTTGGGACTGACCATGAATTACTGTTACTGATTCCTTTGGCAAATTCCTTTCTAATTGTTATTTTTACTTGATTAAATTGTCTTTTATAAGGACATCTGTTATGTTCCTTGCCAAGGTGTAAGATACAATCTAATCTTAACATTGGTAAAGTGCTTTGGACAACATAGCATTAAAAATATTAAAAAGAAGAATGCTGCAAAGATGTCCTCACTTTCCACGTAGCATAGCTCAATGTTAGAATATTTTCCTTATTCAATCAACATTCCTCCCCTCATTTCTGTCGAAGAAATCCTTTTACAACACATCCCTTCCTCCAGCACAAAGCTCTTCAGATTCTGCATCTCCATGGATGGTTGTGGTGCTGTCCAGAGCTGAGAGCCACGGCCACATGCAGGTCCAAGATTCTTGTGAGCAGTTGAGCACCAGGTAGAACATGTGAAAACCCTTGGACACCAAAGAAAAAATTATGAGCTACAGTTTGGATTACTCTACTGACAGCCCAGAATCTGAGACATGCATCATTTGATGATGGTCATTGGAACTCTTCTCCCGGTGAGGATAATTTTTCCTTTCCAGATCTTATCATCATTAAGAAAAATAAATCTGCCCTCTCTAACTGTAGACATGCCTGGTAGACACTGTAGTCCTCCCTGATTTGAAAGCAGAAGCACAAAAAACATAGAGCTCTGAGAGAACATAGTATTACATAGCTACATTATATGAAGACCAGAGAAATGGTGACTTGATTTGTAATGGCCTAGAAATAGTATCTGGAAGAGAAAGTACGGGGAGTAGATATACACTAATACCCTACAGCCCAGCACAACCAAGAAATAATTCTCTATGATGGAGAAACAAGGGTTCAGGAAGGAAGGTGAAGAGATTCCAGTTTTGCTGTGCTGAATTTACAGCCAGACATCTGGCCAAAGATGTGGGATAGATGCTATGAGATTAAAGGACTGGACAGAAGCTAGCAACCAAAGATAAAGAGATAAATGCTTGAGAGCAATTGGCTTTGTGACAGCCACTGAGAATCAGTTAAATCGTGGAGGAGTAGGGCTCAGCAAGAGATGGAGGAGCACTGACAGAAAATGGGAAGGAGGGGTGAGGGCTGAAATAATGGCTGGAAATTTTCTTGGAAAAAAAAAAAAAATGCATCAAATTGTAGAAAGCCATGGTGGGGAAAGGGAGAGTTGTGGGAGATGGGATGGCTCACTCCCATCAGCTAGAGGCTCCACATTCTCATGGATGCTCACAGCTTTGCATAAATTCACACGCGACGCATGAGGAGCAGATTAAGCCAAGCTGGAAGAGACCGCAATGTGGGGAGGTAACAATTAAAGGCAGTTGCTGGGCAGCTCTAGTGTACGGGACATGGCCTATAAATAGGCAGGGTAGGTTTGCTGGAGCAGTGGGTGCACAGGCAGCCCTAAGGCGGCTTGGAGAGCAGCTACAAGCAAGTCGCGTCCGTACGGGCTGTGCAAAGCAGGAAGGTGCTGCTTCTTCGGCCCTTCCAGCACAGGTATCATCCACAGCCCATGTGTAAAAGCTGGAAATGGGAAGCGGGGGGAAGGAAAACGCCATGAAATATGGACCTTTCTCAAGGCAAAATAAGCTGTGTATGCACACACTATTTGTGATACTGAGAATGACATCTTGGCTCACACTCTTTTTGCCAGTATAACCATCAGGGCTTTACCCATTACAGGGTAAAGCTAGCATCACCCTGGGTAGCATCAGAAAAGACTGCTACCAGGAGGACCACCACTATTATTACTAGCTGCAATAAAAAAAGCACTTCTTAAAATGTTTTTTCTACCTAATTGTCAAAACTGAATAATATTATCAGCTTTTTTATCCTTTGAGTATTTTTCTAATAAGAAAGCACAGAGATGCACTGCAAATAAAAGCAGAAGATTTGAGGATGCAAAGCAATCATGCAAAATGACTTTCATATCAGTTTGATAAGCAGCTGAAATTTAATAACTACATCTCTCCTATGGTGCTGGATGAAAGTTTAATACTTTATGCTTTTGCTTCTTTCTTCCGCATGATGCTTATTCAGGATCATAACTTTTCCTTTTATAGTCACAGAAATGCTAGGTGCGGTGGATTAATCGAAGCCCTAGGAGGCTCTAGCCCAGTCCAGACTAAAGTGACTTATAATCAAACCCTAGGAGAAGACTGACAAGGGTCATAAGGGAAATGAGTGGAGATCCAAATACGCAGGTAATATTTACTGAGGATAATGCACACAGATCTTGCTGTCCCAAAAGGCACGATGGAAGACCAGTACCTCGCAATGCAATTCCAGGAGATGCTGGATACGCAAGAGAAAGAAAGATGGAGGAAGGTAGAAATTTCTGTGTCAAAATTTGGCCCACAGATTTTTGCTGAAAATTTGATACAAATCTAGAGGGTAAGAAGCTTCTGGAAGATGACACGAGGCACACAACCCACCAGCAAATAATTCTGACACTGTCAAGGACCAAACAGCCCTCCCCTGCAGTGTGCAAACCTGCTTCCCAAGCCTTTACATGGGGTGGGTTAGCCACGTGGCAATGACTCCAACAGCTCAGTGGCAACTGCTGTGGCTTGGAGACTGGGATGGGACTCAGAGGAACATACCAGGGACCTCCAAGCTTGCTCAGTACGGATTTTTTTCCCCAGTCTAAGCCTTGTGCTGGGAACAAGGTGGCTGGCCAGGCTTGGCAGCAGCTAGAGACAAGAAGGGCCGTAGCCCTGCCTTAGAGGAGGGTGGGGGACAGGCAGGGGAGTTGGAGGGGGCAGAAGCAAGGAGGCAGGGGAGGCAAGTGAAGAGGCAGGAAAAGAGGCAAGGGGCGGACAGATGAGGGGCAGGAGCAGGCAGAGAGCAGGGACAGGAGCAGGAGGAACAACAGACATGGATGGGGCAGCAGCAGAGGCTGGGATAGAGACAAGAACAGGAACAACGGCAGGAGGAGATACAAGGGGGCAGAAGCAAAAGCAGCAATAGGGGTAGGAGCAAGGTCACTGGGGCACAGAGAGATGCACAGGCAGGGGCACAGACATGGGCAGGGATGCTGACATAGGCATGGGCAAGAAGGAGGCTCAGGGGCAGGCTCAGAGGCACGGACGTGGGACTCCTTCTTGCCCATGGAGGGTCAGGAGGGAGGGGGAGAGGTGCAGGGGCTAGGGGGCAGGAGCAAAAGGACAGCAATAGAGCCAGGAGCCAGGGTATGGGCAGGAGGAGGGGCAAGAAGGCAAGGGACATACATGAGTAGGGGCAGTGGGGCAGAGGCAAAGCCAGGGTGCAGGGGAAGTGGGGCAGGGGCAGGGCAGCAGTGCAGGGGCAAGGTTGGGGTACAGGAGCAGCATGGCAGGGGCAAGGCTGAGGTGCAGGAGCAGCAGGGCAGGGACAAGGCTGGGGTGCAGGGGCAGTGGGGCAGGGGCAAGGCCGGGGGGCAAGGGCAGTGGGGCAGGAGCATTGGGGCAGGAGCAAGGCTGGGGTGCAGGGGCAGGGATAAGGTTGGGGTGCAGAAGCAGTGGGGCAGGGACAAGGTCGGGGGGCAGGGGCAGTGGGGCATGAGCAGTGGGGCAGGGACAAGGCCGGGATGCGGGGGCAGTGGGGCAGGGACAAGGCCGCGGGCAGGGGCAGTGGGGCAGGGGCAAGGCCGGGGTGCAGTAGCAGTGGGGCAGGGACAAGGCCGCGGGCAGCGATAGTGGGGCAGGGACAAGGCCGCGGGGCAGGGGCAGTGGGGCAGGGGCGGCCAGGGCCGCGGCCGCTGCTCCGCTCCCGCAGCGCCCCCTTCCGCCGGCCGGCCAGGAGGCAGCCGCGCGGAGCCGCCGGCGCGGGCGGCGGGAGGCGGCTCAGGGAAAAGGGTCTGGAAAAGAGGAAGCCGGCAGCCGTTCGCAGGCAGATGTTATTTCGGAGGGGTCTGGACTCGCCGGCGGACGGCTGCGCGGCTTCGGGTGTGCCGTGTGCGCCGCGACAAAAAAAGAGAGGGGGAAAAAAAAAAAAAAAAAAAAGCTAATAAAAGGAATCCAAATGAAAGAACATCTGATCCAGTCATCAGATCTAACTACAGCACTTTAATAGGAATTGCAGCTCCAGATGTTGTCTTAAGAAAATGAATCAATTAGGCAAATTAGGAATCCCATCGTAAATCATAGCGGGAGAAGATAAAGTCCAGTAGGTGCCGACTATTCCTTAGGCGTTTGGCTGGCACTGAGTCCTCCTCACACGTACCTGTGAGCTTTACTGCGAGGCTCCTCGTCGTTTAAGTTGTTGTTTACCTTGCTGAATACCGGTTTGATTTGAAAAAGTGTTCTAAATGTTCAAAACCTTTTACCCTGGAAATAATAATACATCAGCCTTTAGGAGTTGAACCTAGCAGAAACTGGTGTCACTATTCATAAAATAATTGAGTTTACACAAAAAGTGATTTCTGTAATAGCCCCCTTTTTACAAGTATGTACATTTTATTTAAAATTACTGACTCAAAAAGCAAGGTAGGGAAAAAAAATCACCTCCAACAACTTCCTGTAATTGCGAATTATTGTGAGGGAAACAGAAGGAAAAGATTTTGAAATTATGAGCCATTATGCTTGAGAGAGAGAGAGAGAGAGAGAGAGTTAGTGAGGGAGAGAGAGAGGGAGAGAGAAGCAGTGGGAAAAAAAGACATCTCGGCTTCATGAAACACAGCTGACAAGCTCGACTAAATTACCCCCGGACCATTACAAAAATCACTTAATTGCCAACCATTTTGTTAGGTCAATTGACTCTAATTGAAAAAATAACAAAAAGCTTATTATGCTGCAAATGCGGCCGTGGAAAATGAGTCTTCTGTTAGGAGGAAACAATAATTCTAAATTTCAGCTGCTGCTAACACTACAAAGTTCAGTGTTTTCTTCTGATAGAATCTACTGTGCGGGAGAAAGCGAATGTGCTTCAGTTGATTGATATTTCTTTTAATTCTGGGTGCCCCCCCTCTTCCTTCTTCCTATTCTCACCCTCTTCGTGCTGCCCACCCGCCCCGCTCCGTTTTATTTCCCTTCCTCGCGGCGTTGTGGCGCTTCTCTCCGTGGCAGGGCCCGTGTCAGGTCTTGTTCCGGAGGGGCTGCGGTTTGGTGGTGCCTGAGGCTGCAGCCTCCAGACCCAACATTGGTCTGAGCGGAGCCCAGGAGCTGCTTTCCGAGGGGCACCTCCAGCCTCCCTGCCCCTTGCACTGCCCCCTTTCCCTCCCGCACAGCAATTTCCTCTCAAACCCTGATAACAGGGCACTGTTTACATGTTTTTCGCCAACTGAATATCTTAGAAACGCTCTCCCAAATGTACATTAAGAAGCACAAACCCTGATTGGCACTTAGGATTGTAATTAAAAATTCTGTCTGTTTGCGCAAAGGAAGGCTTATTCATAACGATACAATTTTTAGGAGGGACTGCATGAGTTTGTGCATTTGAAAAGAAGATAAACCGGCTGGAGCTCTCTTATTGTCCCAATTACAGATTTGAATAGTGGAGGTTCATAATGGGATTGATTCTGCTCTGTGAAAAGTAATTATTTGTCCATAAAACCAGGAGGCTGCAGAAATGAACTCGGATGGCAACAGCCTTTTGTTCAGTTCCTTTGCTATGGAGAGGTAGGGAAATTGAAGAAAGTTCTCAGTAGCCACAGTGCATGATTAAATATTTCCATAAGCATATCTATGCATTTGCCTCTTGCATTGTGCTCTGCAAATTCCTTTTCTCATTTTTTCCTTTCAGGGAAACTGCCTGACTGGGTTACACTTTTGTAAGGCCCAACACTCCTGAGCCAACTACACTGAAATCATGAGCAAAAAACAATGCAATGCAGCAGGATGCTGCTTTAGAGAATTAAACAAAAATAAAAGCAAAAAACAAAAGCACAGAACTTTGTGTGTGTATGTTTTAACCATGTCTTCCATATCTAACGTAGATCTTTTAGTGCTTTACAAAGCACTGAGTTAAATACTGGTGGTGTGGTGCCTGTGTAGGCAAACGGCACAGCCATTATGTGTTCAGCATACGTTTTTATTGTTTCTTTATATAGAACCCAATATCATTTACACAGAGGGGGATATAACAAATATATCAGACCATGAAGCACACATATGTGCTGTTTCTTTCAGAGCATCCGCAGCTGTATATAATCAATGGAACATTCCTTTGGAGTGCACCACAGGTCAGCAGGAACCTTGACACACAGCTGAATTTATGAGTGATCACATTGTTTTAAATATGCATCACTTAGATTCCTACAGGTGTTTAAAGATTTGCCCCAACATTGCTTTTTTTTTTTTTTTCTTCTTTTATAAAAGAACATGCACATGGAAAACAGAGATTGTATATTTAAGGCTTCTGTTTGCACGTTAAAATTGATATAATTCACTATAACTGACAACGGAGAATATTATATCATGTCTAAGAAAAACAGTCAAAATAATAATAATAATAATAATAATAATAATAATAATAATAAAATCCTGAGTGAAATATTGCCTATAGACAGAGACCAGAAAACCCTGAAATCCTCCAAGACTTGTTTAATGTAGGAGACTTTACAAAGCAATTTAAAAAAATATAGAAATATATTTTTAGACTGCAAAACATGCATGTATAATTTTGTGTAAAATTCATATCAAAAATAAAAATAAATACTGCTTTACAGAAACCCTGTTTGTAACATGCAACTTATAAAGCATTATTAATTCTTTCCTCCCTTTATAGTAGAAAAGTTATAAAATTAAATAGATAAAATCTTAAGAAAAGCCAACGTGCATGTATTGAGGAAAGACAATGAGGCTTCACAGACCGAATAGAACCAATTCCTTTCAAATAAGTGGGAAAGCCCTACAGAGAGAAATAAAAGTGAGGAATGGTGAATTCTGTAACACTTGCCAGACCAATGAGCTTCATCAATTAATCACAGCAAAATAATCACCACCTACATTAAAGAATAATACATGAAAAGGACAGGGCATAGCTTTAACTTATTCAGAAAGGGCTGACTCCCTAATCCCTCTGAGTCTTGACATGTTAACTGGGTAGCGACTAATTAGATGTCAAAAATTCATAAGCACTCTTTAATATTGCATATATCTGCAGCAGACATTTCAATATGAGAGTTGTATACACAGAAGTCACTATAGCATTAAAACACAGCAGGGTGGGAGAAATAAAAGGAAAACAATAAAAACAATGGCCCTTAAAAACCCAAGAGAATGCCTCCTTTGGAAGTGTGTACTTTCTTATTCAGAAAAGGTATCACCTTAATAAGAATTATAGGCAAAGAGGTTTCACTGTTCCATGCTGTGTGGACGAAAAGAGGGAGAAAAGACTGACTTATCAAAGGCACTGGCAGGTAAATAGTAATTTACTATGCATGCACAATGAACATTACACAGTGCCTTGACACAGGGCGATAATGAAAGACATGCTATTGTGGCATCCATCGGGGGAATTTTTTTTCTTCATTCTTCCTTCCCCTGTCTCTCTTGAGCAAAGAAGCAGTGATGTTTCCTGGCAGCTGCCTCCTGTTTCAAGCCATTTCACATAATATAGGAAGAACCTGAAGTTTAGTGTATTAAGTGAGTGAGTTAGTTTGCTGGTTTGGTGATATATACGTTGCTCGTGTGTGAACTTATATTTCAAATGCAGGAGTTTGTAATTTTATGGAACACGCCTTTTCCTGTCTGAAGAATTATATGAAGCTGATATATAATGCAAGGCAGTGAGATTAAAAACAATGCATCACATAATACACTGTTTTATGACTTGCATCCTTTAATTGTAGCTCTCAGGAATAAAAAAGAGAGGAATGTGCTCTTGTTTATAATGCAGAATTACCATTCTCTCTTTTGACTAACAATGTGTACCGTAGGCGGCTAGTACTCTGTGGAGATTCCTCTTTTCCCCGTTACCGAAGAGCAAAGTTAAATCTTACTTTTGAAATGCTTCTGACTGGGTTTCAGTCAGCAAGCCCTGGAATTTAACCCACGTGCAGTACAGGCGGCCATGGCTGTAATCCCCACTAACCACATATAACACGGAAATGTTTTAATTATTTTAAAAGTGTTAAGTCTTGTAAGGTGATGATATAAGGTAACCAGCCTCCTGCAGAGAAAAATTATTAGATTTATACATCTCACTGGAGAAGCATCTGAAAAGACAATGTGGCTCTCCCTGTAATAATGATGTTTGCATCTATCAGCTGATTAGTGCTTGAATAAGCCGACATCCCTCACTGTGAAGGCAACTTCTAGACGGACGTATTACAAGAATAAAAATGAGGCATGATTTAATGATTCCTGACCATGTTAGACCAAACGGTCAATTGTTTTCTGGTTATACCTGGCCTTTCCTTTGAAAGTTGCTACATTAATTTTGTTTCCAAAAGGTCTTTTATGATCAACACTGAAACTGTAATTAGCTGCCTGCATTTGTCGTTACTGCACTATTCACACCTCTTTCTTGCAATTGTAAATGTGTTACCTAGCACTTATGTTTTCCTCTCATTTTCTGTGTCTTGAGTGTCCAAGGGCATTTTGTGGGCACGCACTTTATGATTTTAGAATAGATTCATTAGCAATCAAAATATAAAAGAGTAACAATCGATTAGTGATTCCAATCAGAGAGAGATTATTTGCAGTTGGGAGTAGTTCTTACCTCCTTCCTGTCACGTTTTTGCCTGTTGTATAATAATGCCAATGCTGACGGGCTCTTGCTCCACAGCGTGGCTTCCTTTGCCAGCCCCGGCGTCTCCAGCAGCTTCTGCCTTCCCTGTCTGCCTCTGTAGCAGCACCAGGGTGCCTGGAGGGGATCTGGCCAACATACCAGATTTCCAAAGAGGCACCTATCATTTCTCTGTAGGCACAGGCGTTTATTTGTTGTTTCTGACCTGTCGTCTGTATCTTCAGAAGCAGGATGGGTGAGCGCTCTCCAGCTGATGTGCAGGTGCAAAGCACTTACCTGCAAACCCCAGTGAACTTGCACAAACCACAGGTGCTTTGTTAGAGGGTTCCTTGTAAATGTGGGCTTTTTGATTGTGTGATTTGATCAAAACCAGCGTTGTAGTCATATCATAAACATTGCATAAAGGATCATTAATACCTGCTACATATGTAATGGAAACTGTGGGTTTAGAGGCTTTTTGATTGGGGATAGAAAGGGAAAGCAGAAGAAGAAAATGTAGTTCCTTCTGAAAACACGCCTGCTCTGAAAAGTGCTGGTGAATAAGCAGGTCTCCTGCTGATTTTGGTAAAACTCACATGGGTTGCTGTGGGGTCAGGCTTTTGCCCCGATCTTATGTGAAAGATCCTCCAGGGACATGCAGTGCACTTGAGTTAACAATTTAACTATTGCCTAATTTAGAAGCTTAAAATAAATTGATGTGAATATCTTTCACTTCCTTACACCATTTGCTTCTCAAAGAGGACCATGCATACAAAGCAAATCCTCGCTAAGAGAAAATGCATTATCTCAAACAATTTGTTTTTCCAATGCGATAGTGTTACCAGACTAATCTAAATAAGTAAATATTTATTCTAAATAACTTAGAATAAGTATATACAAGAGAATAATCTTATCCAGAGCCTGGCTATCCAATAAATCTCTAGCCTAATTGCTAAGGCTACTATGTCAGGGCTGGTCACTGTATGACCTTAAAATTGGCTTTCAGAGATGCGATGGAGAAGAAAACAGGTTCTGTGTTAATGATCAATAGCTGAGCATCACTTTAGTCATGCCACGCTGCTGTACACAGGCAACTTGTGAGCTGACAAATTTAGAATTCTGTCTACAAAATGTTCTGAGCTGAAAAATGAAGTCATGCCAAGGAAAGGTCACGCTCAGAAAAATGCATTTAGGGTGTGTGGATTCTTTTTTTTTTTTTTTTTTTTTTTTTTTTAGGATAAAAAAGACAAAGCTGGGAATAAAAAAGGAATAGGTGGAGTTGTGACTTTTCTCAGGCCAGATCAGGCCAATAGGTTCTACAAAGAGTTAATAAAAGGAGTGTGCACACCCCTTGTAAATGTGTGCACAGAGGAAAAGGAAGATGTAGTGAAGAAGTGAAAGCTCAGTCTAGATTGGAAGAATCTCTGCTGATATCGTAGCCTTTTCACAATTTCCTACAGCTTATTAACATCCAGAAAGATGGATGGAAAAAAAATCACAACAGAAGAAAAGCCCTTCATAACACACTCCCTGAACCAATGAAGTCAGCTAATGGGAATGACCACTGGTAGAAGAAGATTCTACTAGTTCCCAAAGAAAAAGCAATAGCACTCTCCTCCTTCTGTCATGCAGTACAAATGCCCTCCTGGACCGAGATAGAACTGCATTATGCCACAACACTTCAGAAGCTCAAATTGTTGAGAAAGCTAAGAGGAACAAATGGGAATCGGCAGAACACATCACCAAAAGGACAAATAACAGATGGACAAACATAATTCCAAAACAAATGCCAAATACTGGAAGGAACAACAGAGTTGGGTAACATCCTAGAAGAGAGGCAAAATAGTTAGATTCAGAGGACCAGAACAAATGCCAAAAGGCCTTCAACAGAAGAGAAAAGGTGAAATTGGTTAAGCAAAAGAGAAACTACTTATTAGTTTAAGGATGTTTGCAGCAAAAAAACTATTTTTCTTCGTTAAGGAGTTATTTTCTTATCTTAAATATTTTCATAACACAGAGTATTTGTTACCAGTTTAGACCGCTGTGCTCTGCACACCAGAGCTATATGAGGGCATTTTGACTGCAAGAAAGGATTCAATTGGGATGGCCAAGACATATTTTAATCACATAGCTCATCTAAACGCCATAATGACCACAGCAATGTGTTCATAGTGTTGATCAGCTGCGGTCCAATGGGCGTTAGCTCAGGAGCAGCCCGTAGGCTAAGCAGGCAGTTGATAACACAGGCCAAGAATCTGCTGAAGAGCCACCTTTGAGCTCCATCCAGCATTAAAGCACTGCTCAGAGTTGTTAGCTGCAAGTTGCTCTCACTCAAGAATGCATTCAGGGCTCTGATTAGCTGTGCTCCAAGTCACTAACACAGCCGTAAGAGTTAATCACAGGACCAGTGTAGTTGTAATAAATTATGGGTCTACCTCGCTGCCACACACCAAGGAATGAGCTGCACGGAATCAGGGTAGCCTAAGCTGCAGCTATAGTAAAGCAACGGGAGCTAAGGTAGGTTAGTTAGAGAATACAGGGCTTCCTGTACATGCTGTAGATGTCAACTGTGTTACTTCTGTATGTGTGAAATCATGACAAATAACTATTTTGAGTGTTCTTTAACCAAAGTTTATGTTAAATATCTCTGGTAGAGAGGTCTCTTTTAAGCAAATAATAGCACGGCAAACACAAGATTTCCTGCTTTTCCTCTCCTTGCTTCCAGTGGTTTCTCTATGTCATTAAGGATAAGAAGTGCATGTATATAGCATATACGTATAATACCTACAAGATCATTTTACTTTTGCTTAAAAATGTGGTAGATTTCTTGCTAACCCTGTCAACAACTATGAGAAGCTAATTTGCTAGCTCAATGACTCATCATCAGTTCAGTTTACATGTAACTGACAAAGGTCAGCTGTGAAAAAAGAATTTGGTTTCAATACTCAATTCAGGGAGATGCAATATTTCTATTTTTTTTTAAACCACTTTAATGCAAATCCTCTAATTGCAGAACCTGTCTGCCGAATAGTTCTAGGTTCACTGGTTCACTTGAAATTACATTTGAGGATCATTAAGCTGGCTTTATGAAAGGGTCTGACCCATCTTGGCTGCGTACAGTATAAACACAACTTTGGACAAGGGGCTCTGCAGTTACAGGTCACATATTCCCATTGGATTCTGCTGGCTGGGGTCACGAGATGCTCTTTCCAAGTAATTCAGCACAGTTTCAGGCCTCAGCTGTGCTGCTGAGGGGTCACTGTCCTTGGTCAGGTTGCCATGGGGAAGGGATAAGGGAGAAGTGGACTTGTGTGCTTCCTTCCATCTCAGTGAGCAGCTTGCCGCTTCGCATGGGGCAGTTTGACAGGAAGTGGCTGTGAGGAAGCCCACACTTGTTCCAGTTCATCTACCACAATAAGAGTTATTCTGGAGTGAAAGAATACATCCTAAGGGATGCAGAATTTTTAAAAGATCAACATCGGAGCATGTGCATCCTCACAGAGAGAAAATTCCCATGTAAAACAGGATAGGGCAAGAAAACATGACATTTGGCTGCTAAGGGTTATTCTTATTTCCTTTCATTTTTCTTTTTCCCTCAGCATTCAGTATTTGAGTGGTAAGTGATCATCATAGAAGCAGTTAGTATGCAAATGCCAGGACTGGCAGGGATGGTTTGATGCTGGGAGCTCTCTGTTCTGTGCCTTGTGTAAAGCCTTGCACCTTAGGGAAGGAACCAGAGCATCTCATCAGACAAACAGGATGCTGCTGTTATTCTGGTCCTTGTATCAGAAAGCCCCATGGAGAGTGCAGGTCAGTAAGAAGCAATGACCTGTGTGAATAAATACTGACATGTCCTAATAGGAAGGAATCATTTATGAAAAAATAGATATAGCTATTGATGAACAGATAAAATGCTAGGTTCTCTTCTGGCATTGGTTAGGATTGCTTCTTCGAGTTTATGAAAGCTGAGTCCTTAACTTGTCAGCAAACTAGATGAATTGCAGCCTTTATAATGATGCTGTAAGTTATTAAAGGCCTAATGGCCCAGAAGTATGTGTTCTTCATTGACTCCCACTGCCTTGGCATCCTACCCTGCAATTCGAGAGTTGAGAACTGAAACCAGGAAAACCTGATGGTTTGTTCCTCATAGGAGGAGGATTATGCTCCTAGCTATACCTAAAATACTCGATACAGGATGGCATGAACACTTTCCAAACCAGGGGAAAGGTTATCCACCAGTAGCTACTATAATAACTAGATTCTATTGTACTTTAGTGCTTTCATGGAACTATACTCCTGAAAAAGTTATATGTGTTTGGAAGGAGACTATGTTTCCTGAAATAAGTTGAAATTAGTTCATGGTGAGTTTAGAATCCACCTTTCTTCTGTTAGAACACATGAGTATTTTATCTATTTGTATCTATATCTATATAGAGAGAAAAGTATAATATTATAATAGATAATATAATATGATATTTTAAAAAAGAGAGATAGTATCTATTTATTCACTTATACAAATACATGTACCTTTATAGGCATACCTAGATGAATCTGGAAATTGTACTTTAGCAAAGTGCAGAATCTAGTTTTTCACTTTGGAAAGTGTAAAGTAGGGACTTCTCAGCTAACAGAAGGGCAGAAATATGCTGTGCCTCTCTAGAGTACTGTCGTTGGTGTTAAGGTGACAGTTACTGTGGTTGCTATTACAAATGTGCTTCACTCTGTTTCATCTATACCTGTATTTCCTTATTCTCAGAATAGGAAATAAGTGCAGTCACTCAGATATTGAATAGGGAAGTGAAGAAACTGCATTTCTTCTGAATCCCACGTTCTGCCTACAGCTCTTGGAGTATGTCCCCACCCACAGACAGATTCAGACTGCATGGTTTGGAGCATCTCTTGTTCGTGTGGCAGTTCCTAAGTCAAACTGCACTGAGGCTGACAGCCATGAACTTGGTACTGAGAAAAGCTGGCCAAAGTCCAGATTCATACCAGTGAAATTATGAGCAGGACCTGTCCCAGGGTCCCAGATTTAGATCTAAAAAGTAACACATAACATTTGGTAACCATTTGTAGGGAAATGTCTATACTCTTTTCTTGAAGCCTTTATCTCTATCCAAAAGTGCACACTTCCGAAGAGAAGAAACCAGGCCATATAGCAGATTTTATAGTTTATCTTGCTGCTCCCTTCCTTATACATAGCTTTGACACTGTTGGAAGATAGGAATTTTTAGAGAGATTTTAGAGAGATTTTTAAGGGCATGGTTAAAAAAATGCAAATTTATGTTATGATAAGATTCTCCTGATTTTAACCCAAAGAAGAAAAATTTCTACAGAAATTATCTATTCATGAGTTCCAAATTACTGCCCTACCTGGACATACGTTTGGGAGATATCTGTCCTGGATGAAGGCACTGGGCTGTATGAACCTGTGTGCTGTAAGAGGGTCCAAAGCCACTATTTTAGCCTGATGTCCTGTGGTTTAAGAAGAATATGACATCATGTTATTTGTGTCTCCTTCTCTCCTCCCAGATAACCTTTTAACTTCATTTCAGTAAATCAGACTAAGCTGCCAAAGCTCTCAAATATATTAATTCTTGAGAGGTTCTTTGAGATTAACAACCCAAATGAGTGTTTCCCCTGAAGGGAAAGCAGCGAGGAGAGCTCAGGCGTTCTGTCCTGCCTGCCCTGCCGCTGGCCGGCCAGCTCGTGCACGGGCAGCATGTGCATAGCTGGCAAGCAGTCAAGCATGTGTTTGACACGTAAGGACAGGATCGCACGTAAGGACAGGGAGGGCAGCAGTGGACATGTGTATTTAGAAGGAAAGATCAGGGCACCTGAAGATCTGGAAATACAGTAAGGGAGAAGTAATATTAAAGGCACCAGGAGGAAAGTGAAAGGACGGAAGAAGAAAGAAGGACAGAAAGGAAAAGGAAGGACAGCAGTTAATGCAGCCAAGACCATAGAAGCAGAAGGGATATATTTGGAGGAGGAGGTACTGACAGTCCATTGCTCACAGAAAACTTATTTCATGTTTCATGTTTGCAGATAGCATCCGAATCTGCAGGTGGTCTCACTTGAGACCTACTTTTTTTTATTTATTTTTAATTTTTTGCTAGCACCCTTCTCTTTTGTAATTCTAATGCAGGACTTCAGCTGCTGGCTTCAGATCCCGCATGGATCCACTGACATCTTTTCCCTTGCAGTTGGAAAAAGGAGCCCCACTGCACAGAAGATTTGAATAGATGGATAAGTACCACTGAAAGTATTTGCATAAGGGAAAGAATTGTATTTTATAACTCAACATGAGAAGCATAGATTACTTTGCACATACTTATTAAGATTAGTCCATAAGAATTCATTACTGGCATCTTACTGGAGAAATTAGTTATTTCTTTCTCAGTCAAAGATAACATGTAAAACTTTGTTTGTACAGCAGACAATTAAGATGGAGGTTATTTCCTAACACTAATGAAAGTTCTCCCTTAGAACCATTGCAAATTTCTATGGACCTCTAACCTGTCATTTTCTTCTGTTTGGTTCATTGTATTTTGCAACAAAGAAAACTGTACCCGGCTGTGCACAGAAAAAGAAAACCTTTTTTTTTTTCAGACAAAAGAAGCAAAGCTCTTTTGTTATAAAAAATAGCACAACTTCAGAAAAGATATTTCCTAATAGAGATCACTTGGCTATTTGACTGTTTTCAGCATGCAGAGGGTTAAGCCCAGCTGAGAATGCCAGACATACCTGTATTCATTCCATTTTGAATAAAGTGACAAATTCCTATTCTTGGTCACTGGAGCACAAAATTAGCCCTATGCTTCAGTGAAAGGTCAACATGGGAAGAAATAAACAAGAGGTTAGAGGTCATAACCTGTGTAGAGAGCAGCAAAAATGGCTGAATAATAATAATAAAAAAAGTTAATTCTACTGTATATCGTACTTTCCATGCAGTCAAGTCCCATCGGAAATGTAAAGCAATTCTAGAGTGTTGTTCTGGAAAACACAAGAATGAAATGTGCTTATATTTATTTATACTCCTATTTTTGTACAGGTCCCATTGGTTTTGTCTATGTTAAATATTTTCAGTATGTGAATATTTACTCATATGATCCTTGATCCAATGGATGCAGGAGAGGTTTAACTCCTAAGGCCTAGAGCGCTCTTCTGTTGTCCATGTCTTTTAGTTAGTATGTTCAGTGCTTAGTAAAAGCCTAGAGACCACTGCAATCTGCTCAGGAGAGATGACTTTTCAGTGGGAACAGTCAGCCAAAAGGAGCTGAAAAGAAGCTGCAAAATAGTGTTTTTCTCTAAAGTCCATGTGTGCATTCAGTCTCTGGCAATGAAGGCATAATGCAGTCTGAGTTTGAATATTGGGTCTATAGAGTCCTGAGTCCTGCCATCTTGCACATCCTGGGTACAAGTGGTGGAGTTGGGAGCAAGAAGTGACAGACAGTAGATCACATAAAATCAGTTCTCCTAGAGAAAGAACCGCTCTCAGCACCCTGCTGACATCCCTCAAATCACCTCTAGCCTACTCTGCAGACGCAGCTCAGGATGGATAACCATGACCACCTAGGAATTAAGATACAAAAATTATTTTTCACGTAGATATTACAACAGGGGTGTTCACCATGGTAAAGGGTCATATGAGGTATTTTTTGATTGGATGTGATTACTAGCAAGACAAGGTAAAATGGCATGAGCCTACTTTAGACAATATGCACACATAGGTATCTTCACCATCATATCTAAGAGTGGAAGTTCAAGCTGATTAAAAATAAAGCATTACAGAAAAAAAAAAAAAAAAAAAGCCTACACTGTATGTGCATATGGCTGGCAGAAGGACAAGCTAGGAAAGAACAGCTCCGCCAGAAATAGTTGTCTTCTTAAAAAGCAATAAAATCAAAGTGTTGAACCAAAGAACATCTCACTGGACAATGGGGTATTGATTTGCAGACTATTTGGCTTTGTAAAAAGAAAACAGTCAAAAAAGTAAAAATGTCCTTGTTCAGCCTACAATGCTAAGCAGAAAGATTTTTTTTTTTTCTGCTGTTGAAACCTGTTTAGGTGGGTTTCTATCAAACATATATTTATAATACAATGACAGTTCACTCAAGGAAGATTTAAAGCAGGAAAATAAAACTTGGTTTTGACTAATTTTCTGTTTCCCAAAAAATTAAGGGCAAAAGGAACAGAAATGATTGAAACAACTTGTTTCAATATTTTGAAATTTAGAATTCCCTTTTGAAGCTACTTGAAGCTACTTTACTTATATCAGAGAAGGGAAAAATGATGAATGGCAAAACATGTTGAATATGTTAGAATGCATTTCAACTTGCCCAGTTCCCTTCCAAAAGTTTGGATTTTTTTTTTTTACAGAAATGTTCTTAATCTCAAAAAAAAAATCTGTAGAAAGGGAATTTTTTTCCCATTCAGCTTCAGTACCAAAATACTCCAAATGCAGCTGAAGCTGGTGACCTTATGGAACTAAGAAGCAGCAAATATCTTCAGTAATCAGTGTGTTTTCATTTGTTATTACATGGGCTTACCCCAAGAAGATTGCAATTAAGTTATTAAAAACATGTAAGCAGGATATTTTTCTAATTCCTTTGTTGCTTGAGTTTTATTTTTCTCATTTTTGTCTGGTATGTTACCAATGCTTTGCTAATTTGGTCATGTTCTTTTATTATGAAATGGATATTTGCCTTCTGTTTGCTTTATTTTCCTTTCTGGGACTTGCTTGTGTTTTTGGCTTAATATGTTTTACATTAGCAACAGAGTTTTACAGTGTTATGCCAATTGGCACTTTGTATTTCAGCAGGTTGAGGAGCAGTATGAGGGCTTGTGTGCAAAATTCCCACCCAAATTAACCAGTTAGAATCCTTTAAGAACAATTTTGTGCCTATTAGCTACTATCCTTGGAAATAAAGTTTCTGATGAAACAATGATGGACCAGTGATTCCCAAACAACATAGGAATATAAAATCCCAAATACATTTCTGTTGCAAGTTAGTTTGAACTGCAAAAGTATTCGATGGTAGATATATCAGTCAGACATGTCAAAACTTAGCAAAAATAGATAGTTGAATTTTGCATTACTATTTAATGTACATTCTATTCCTTTCATGTCATAGTAGGTATATTGTTCTCTTAATATAAAGTCATAGAATTTATTCTGTTGTTAGAAACAAAAGTAATCATCCTATTTCTACACATTTCTGCATTGTAAGTGTGGGTAAATGCAAGAAATGTACAGATCATTATGTTATTACAAGAACCTCATATTATCCAATAGAAGTCTTCAATGGGATTTAGATATATGAATTTTTTTGAAGGAGGAAAATATATAGAAATATATGTCTACTGTACACTGATGTTTGATTCTTTGTTTCTATCAAGACTGCTTTGCTCTGTTTGCAGAATGATTGGCTCCATGCTGATATGACTCTGGCTCTCAGAGAATAGTCAATACACTGATGCTCACTTTTTACAAAGCTGAGATAATGGGAACAGAGTAGAGGGAGAAGAAACCAGAATTGTTGAAGTTTAAACTGCCTAGTTTATTTCTAGTTCAGAAATGCAGGTATCCATTTGGGTATGTCACTATGGAGCAATTTTTATTCTCTAACTCTCCAGGATGCCAAAGTCTAGATAAGTAGATTCTTTTCCCTTTTCCTGTTACTCTGTTAGCACTTGAGAAAATTCTCTTCAAAGCAGACCTCACTACAGTTGCCCATGATTTGACACTTGGCATTTGACAACTGTGAAGTTCCCTCCATTCGCTGCAGCTTCAGACTATGTGGAAACTGCAGAGGATGCAGGAGGCAGCTGGTCATTCAAGTGAAGTTTTATGCCAAGAGTACATAATTCTTCTTCAGACCTTTTCTTGTACAGTAGAGGTGGTAAAGTTTTCAGTTCTCTGCATTTTAGTGAGATTCCTTCTTTGTGGCAGTTCTTAGCTAAAAAGCAGTTAATAGCATCTCACAGAGACAGCACCTCTTCCTTTCCTTCCCCAGGTAAAAAAAAAAAGTTGAGTTATATTGAATTATATTAAGTTATAATGTACTAGTGGAGAGTTAACTTCTAGAGTAATCATGAGAGTTTTATTTAGGTAAATATTGAATAAATATTCCCTTTCATTTTACTCATACCTTTTTGCTCATTTAATAGAATTGAAGGAGGAAGAGATTAATATTTGTCCCAATATCTCTGATGATAATATAATGTTATTTAGGGAGAGTTTCTTTTGGTGGTGCTGTATGACTTGACCTGCTCATCCTTATAGGTAAACAATCTATTAGTAAACATGAGTTAGAATGCAAGTACTTAAAATTTCATCAGTAAGATATCTGAGAGGGGGAGAACAAGGAAGTGAGTGAGATCTGTCCATTAAATTGCATTTCTCTTGTACATGAAGAGCAATAAACATTCAAAACCACAGGGCTTGGATGCAGCAAGTTCGTAGTCTCATTTCTATCTCTACATTAAATTTTTCTCTTTGCTATGGGATATCAAAATACGCTGTCAATGAGGACAGATCCTGAAACTCCAAGTCAGTTTTTGCTATATATGTGTTCAACAGTCTGAGAGATGCTGTTCCTCACCTTGAAATCCTGGTAAGGTTTTGTATAAGTAAAATGATATCCTTTGGTTCAGTCATACTGGTGTATTACTGGTTTCTTTGAGCCTCAAAACACAATGAATGTAAAAAAGAAAAGAAACTGTGTGCGGTTGCTCTGTCTGTTTTATATGCCAGCTTTGGAGTGATTTGCCAGCGTTATGTGGTAGATAGTTAGCACCTGCATAACACTCCTTTACCCTGTGTTCAGGTGGCCAAATCCTATTTCCTTGAACTGTTGGGCTTTTTATTATATTGATTTAGTATTTTTTATTACAAATATTTCTGGATATATATAGAGAGAAGACTATAGTGTACCATAAAATAGAGACAATGACAAATAAAATGTAAAATTCGTCTTGCAAGATTATTTACACTATTAGTATACTATGTTTATTGTATCAAACTGGAAGTGTTAATACAGTAGTAGCTGCTTTTAACATAGGTAAAAAAAGTATCAGTTATCAATTAGCAGAACTTGCTGCTGAAAAGACTGGAGGAGGGGAGAAGAGAAGCTGATCAGTAAAAACTGACACTTTTATAGTGTTCTATAAATTAGCTTTTTTTGTTTTGTTTTTGTTTCTTCTGTTTTTTTTTTTTTTTTTTTTTTTTTTTTCTGCCTTGGATGATAAGAAAAAAGGTGTCAGGAACATAATTATTAAATACATCTAAGATACAAACCCTTTTGTTGTTCTTTTAATCATTTGAGGGAAGAATATTAATTCCTTGGAAGATTTTTGCCCTTTTATACAGATAACAAGTAAAATTAACTAACAGCTCAATTATTTCGTTAATGAGGTAGCTCCCTTCCCCACTGGCATGAATTCAGTTAGTTTTTTTTCTTAAAATGTCTTCTATTCTACAATCAATCAAATATCTTTTCACTGCATAATCAAGAAATCCTAATAAAAGGAAAAACAAGTTGGAGCTGATGTCAACTGCAGTGGCGAGCTGATAAGCACTGCCTGTCATGCATGTAGCCATCATGCGTGCAGCCATACTAGTGATTACAGGTTGACTGAGGAAATGAAAATGTAGGTATTCTTAAAGTAATGTAGTAATAGAGGAGCCAAAGTTGGGGAAATCTACGAATGTTTAATCATTTATTCTATATGAACTAATTACACTACATTTTAATACCTTGTTTTATCCCAGTTGTGAGTCTTTAATGAACCCTTCTTCATAGCTTTTAAGAAAATTCACACAATAAATTTTCCAAAATTGTACCTAAACTTATCTCCCTCCACATTAGGCACTTTAATGGATGTCTTCATTTTCAGAAGTGGTCTTTCCACTGACTTCAAGGGGAAGAAGCAGTGTTATATGATTTAAGTCGCAAACATGCACTATCAGCAATAATTAGCCAATAGTTGGTGTAAATATTTCACATGCAATTGATAGAATGAAATTTGTTTGCTTAAACTATTCTGAGAATACTTATAAATAAAGGAATGAAACATAGATTAAAAAAAAAATCAGGAATAACACACAGATGAATTAAAAATCCATTCTTCCTTGCTAGCTTATTCAGAAGACTATTCCGACTTTCTCTGAACTTACTTCAAACAGCACCTAGACTGGAATTTGTGCTCTGAAGGAAATTTCTTACAAAATGAAACCAAGAGGTGCATTCTGTGCAGGTTCTCTTTTTTGAAAAATATGTACAAATATAAGTGTTTGAAGGGTCTTTTGGAATGATCCTGTATCAAGTGACATATATATGGTTCTTGATGGTATGGTCAACAACCAAAGGGAATGATTGCTTTCACCTGACAAAAAGCATATCAAAAAATGTTAGTCAGCACTGCTGTCTACATCAAGATGCAACAGAAGATTTTTCTCTATAACCAGCAAAAGTAGGTAAATGCCAGGCCGGTTAAGGCAGTCAGATACTTCAGATACTTGACTTTATTAAAAAAAAAAAAAAAAAAAAGTTTTTTTTAACTTTTAAAAATTTTTTTAAAGCTAAAAAAAAAAAAAAAAGACTGTTTCTTGAATTGCCCTGCTTTGCAAGGCATATATATTGGCCTGCAGATCAGGCCAATAAAACTTTAATATCGAGTGAGTGTTAGCTGAATTTATGCTACTGCTGCTTTCTGTACTGAACTTTATAAACAATGGAGTCCAACCCTATAACTTATCAAGTGAAAGGCAGTAGTTACAAATGAACAATATTTTCTCTGCACATCTGTTGAAAATAATCACATCATTAAAAGCATAGTGTGTGCTGTCTAAGGACATTAATGACTTCAGCTTATTGAAAATCTCAAACATATTTTAAAACTCACAACAGTTTTGTAAATATTTTCCATGTCTTCCTTCCATATCTTTCCAGTAAAATAAGTAAATAAAGTACAGTAAAAAATAAAGACAGTAAAACAATGAAAGCTATTGAAGTTTTTAAAAAAGAGGGGAAAATATTTTAATGAAGCAAAATTTTAGGTTCATTTTGAATATTTTCATTGAATTTCAAATGTAAGCTATTATTTTATATTTGTATTCCAAGATAATCCTTTTTCTGATAGTGATTTTTCTGGGATTATAAGATAATTTTTTTTTTTAAAGGATTAGTTATATCTGAAAGTCTCCAGCTGTTTCTAGAAAATATTTTTCCTGAATATTTCTGTTAGCCATTCCTTTTCTCCAGTCAGAAACTCAGGACTCAATGACTAAAGATTAATTTTTTATCCATGGAAAGAAATGTAGGATTTTTTCTTTGTATAGGGAGGAAAACATGAGAAAAAAACACTACATTTCCCAGTTTGCATCCAGTATGTCTGCAGTTTATTTATTCAAGAGGGAAAATAGTTCCTATTACACACTGTGGCCTGAAACTGTCCAAATACATCCAAATAGATAATGTGTTTTTCCCTGTTGAAAAAGATCTATCTGTACACCAAACCTTTGTTTCAAAGAACTCTTATTTACTTTAACTTAAGCTTAGAAGAAAAACTTTGAGAGAATACTTCTTGTGATCATGTCATATTTTTGTTCATCAACTGAGTAAAGCAAGAAGGGGAAGGATTAGTTATATATTTTCAACTATCTTATGGAAGTTAGATCAAGCACATACTGCATAGAGTGCAGAATAAGGAGAACCCACCTAGTAAGTAAGGAAGCCTGCAATAAAACCAGCTTTTCAGTGAGGTTGTGATAGCATAAAAATAAGGAAAGAATCTCTTATTTAATTACTGTCTTAAAATCTGTTTGTGTATGTACAAAATTGAATTAGTACAATGAAAATAATAGCATTGATTATTTATAGAATACACACTGACCCAATTCTGCTTGGCAGGAGGCCCACAAATAAGTATAAAACCAGTTATAGCATAGCAATATCCTATTTTACAGCTGAAACAAGGCTGGCTTCCTGTACATGTAGATTCACTAACACAGTTTATGCAATTCAGTGGTAATGCCATGCATGCAAAACAATATGTTAAAAATAGCAAGAATTACTGTTTTTTTTTTTTTTTTTTTTAATGATTCAGTAACCACAAATAAGCCACTGTTACTAGCAAAATGAATCAGCCAGCCTCTGGCCACAGACTTCAAGAGGCACATCAGCAGGTAAAATCCACCTACATAGCATTAGGGCATCAATCTTTCACATCTAGTGAAAACATGTACAAAATGAAAAGAAAGTTTCTGAACCTCTTGCTGTGGGACTTGTGTTCTGATAATCCTACAGCCTAAACTTTAAAAAGCCTCTAAATAAAATCTTAAGATAAAAATGAAGTATTTTAACTTCATTCTGCAAATGCATGCAAGGTTATTAAAAACACTTATAAACAATTTAATTATACATGCATTTCAGGGAAAATAATGTCTGGAAAAAGCTTCAAACTCAACTCCACCATTTATTTTAATAGGGTTTACTTCTATGAATTTTAAAATGAAGAGATCTTGAAGAAATTCATGGCCATTAGGCATGTTGGCAAGGCATCCGAAATGAGGAATAATATTTTTGAAACAATCGGGTTTTATTGTTTTTCCTCAAAGTGAAATCTGATGCTTACTTCTTTCAAAAGGACATGTGGGAACTCCATAATTCTCGGAGCAGTTTTCAGAGGACTTTGGCTTAAGCATTACAACAAAACTGTATTGAAGAAACATGTAAATTCTTTAATAGACATGATCTGATTTTTGTATTTGTGATGAGATTAAGCACATAATTTTGTCTGGTCTATGACATTAGGAGTTAGTTCCGTGTTTTCCTGTTGATTCTTCACTGTATTCTGCCAAAAACTTGTAGGCAACATTTAAATTGCAATGTAACTGTTATTCAACAAAAAGTTTGCATCTTTTCTCTCATTTATGCTGCTGTGTAGCTGGAGAAAAAAAAGTATCCATTGTAATGATAAATAATAATAAATAGTCATGTCATTCACTATTCTTCCTTAGCATTGGAATGTTAAAGCATAGGCTCAGAAAAAAAAAAAAATCAGGCAAATAACAGAAAATTCAAATATACAGGTTCATGATCTTTCTAACTATAAAGTCATGCAGCTCTACTGATCTCAGAAAATTTACTCCAGAGGAGAATTTATCCCAGTTCAGTAGAATACTCTAATAGCTTTAAAAGAGGCCTCTTAAAAATAACTCTTTCTGCTTACAGAAGAAGAATCAGCAATATGGTTTCACTTTTTTCTTTATGATATCTTTTTCTTTTTTTTTTTTTTTCCTCCTCCTTTTTTTTTTATAAAACATTATGGAAAGGGGAAAGACTCCTTCTCATAAACAACAAATAAGATAAGGTTAGGTGCAGATGGGCAGGGATAGAATATTAATAATATGGAACAGACTCTGGAGAGTAGTCATTCCTCTTCTGATTGTGGATGAGGTGCCAGAGGTGGTTTGTTATGATGCTCTCTCATAGCTGTTATGAAAGAGAGAGATAAAAATATATATACATTTGTAGGAGTAATGACCAGAATACATTAATGAAGAAGAGGTGATTGACCTAAGAGCTATAATAGATAATCTCTATTTCCCTAAAAGAAGCTAGATTTTGATAACTTAGTAAAATGTTGTCTAGGTGAAATTATATGAAAAAGCTGTGTGCCCTTAAGTGCTTGATTAATGTATTTATAGGAACTGTGAAAACATGTGGGGCTAGAAGTATTCCAAAAATTAGGTAACTGTGACCCTGCAGTGTGTCTCCATATCCTGATGACTTCAAAACTATGATATCATCTGGGTACTTCACGTAGACATTTTGTGTTGTTCTGTAAACAGCCTTGCTTTTTCTGAATAGTAGAGGAAATAGACTGTTATAATAAGCCATATCAAACAGCTGTGATGGGAAACATACTGGAGATATCAGATCGAGAAGCATCTAAAATGGATGACAGCCAGTGGAAATGGGACTTCTTCCCCTCTCTCCTCCTAGCCCTTCTTTCTCCCTTCCCACGCATCTGATGTTAGTGTAGGGCAAAATAAGATGAGGGAGTGTTTGTTGGGATTTTTCTATTAGATATTGTTGTCTCAGTGAATTAAGGTATCTTTGACTTACTTATCAGGAATAAAAACCTTGGATTTCATTAAGAAGAAGAAAAAAAAGATTAATATTCAATAAAATTCAGGAGCTGACAAAAACCAAAAATGGACCATCAAACAGTACTAATATAGGGAACACAGTCATGAATTCAAATCTGAATAAACCTTTCCATGCCTGAGGATGCTGTGTGCAGTTAAATTGGATATGGATGACATTGCTTTCTTCTGTTCATTGCTAGAATTATCAATATCTTTGCTGCAAGAATAATCTTATATTATCTCAATGACTCATTTTGACAGAGGTCCTTGCATCTCAAAATATTCCACTACTATTTCTATTGACCTCATGAGGATTATCAATAGTAAATATGTGTGATAGAGCAGTGGTACTAGTTTTCGCTGTAAGAGTTTATACCCAGTAAATCATCAATGAGACACCAAGATGTTATGACATAATGTCATAATGTAGTCCTTGAGAAATGCCTGGGCTAATTACACGTATTTGTTGACACAGGCAGAACCCATCCTCCAGAAATGAGTGCTTTTCAGGAGCCTCTAGAAAAAGCAGAGTTTGATGGCTTATACTTCATCATGGATAAGGCCTTTCTGAGTGTCATATAAAAACTAGTGATAAAAATTCCAAAGGAACTCAGCTGAATGTCAGACTCAGCATGTAGTCGATAAGGCTCAGTTATTCAGTACTGACACAGCATGGCAAAACTATGAAGACATTGCTCATTTTGACTTCTATTGCCAAGGTTGAGTGCTTGACAACTCAATCAACAATGGATGAAAATGGAAGAAAAAGTCTGAATCACTGTCTTCTGATGAGAAAGATATTCAGAATGATTTCTTTGTTCCTTCCTTTCAATAGAAGGCTGTAGGAAAAGGATTAAGGAAAACTTAAAACCACAATGTGGTGCTCTAGTCAAGACATACTGTGGCATCAGCACAAGCAGCAATGACCATACTGTGTTCCCAGGAGAAACTCAGTCATGCCAGACATTTTTGTTTCCTCTCCTTCATATAACCTTTTTCTGCAATTATTCTCCTCTTGCATATTCCTGCCTCTACTTCCGTCTACTAAATACTTATCTGCAAAGTACAAATTTTCCATATACAGAGTAAGCAAGCCTTCTCTTAGGCAGTGATTCTCTCATTCCACACTTCCTCCTCAAATTCTTTCAGTGTTCTCCCACCCACCTCAGTGATTGAGGATAACTATCATCCCACTATTGGAATTAATGCAAGTGTATGCATACACTTTTTCCCTCATTTTTGCACATTTTGGTCTCAACTGGTTAGGGCAGGAAAATAGAGACAAGCAAGTAGCACTGGGCCTATTGCCCTTCAAAGTGAGCTCAGCTGCCTCAGCAGTGAACATGTATCTTCTGCCCAGTGAAACAACTGCTCAACTCCTTTTGGAAGCAAATGACATCCATATATGTTGACTGATCTTTATTTCTGCTTGAATAAGTATGACCCATTATTGGGCTCATCCTTGCAAAAATAAAGCTCAGTTTCTCAGATGGCGCAGTCATTCATCATTCAATCTGATCGTATTACAATGTGAAGAGGGATGAGACCCTTTAACCTGCTTCCAATGTAGAAGCAATGGGCATTATTACTAGAGGACGTAAATTTGCAAACTAGTATAGGGATGTAGTTAAACTGGCTCTTTAAAAATCTTGGGCTATTCTACTTTTAAATAGTTGTTAGTTCCCATTAAAAGAGAAATTATGAGAGAAATTCCTTTTAATGTTGTTTACCTAATCACTATATAAAAGACTCACCTTATTTGTAAGCCCAGATGTAGAATTAATACATTAGCTATCAAATGATATCTCCCCCAAACTCCCTTTTATTTGTAGGTAGCCATAATCGGATGACTAAAAGTAGTATTCATTCAGACTAAAAGTAGTAGATAAATCTTTGTTGGGTATGAATATAGCTTTGATTTTTTCTTGGTGTTGTCTTTACCATTCTCTTGCTCCTACTTATTTTAACTTCCTTATATACTCTTTAAATGGAGGTACTTGAAGTTTATGCTTACATCAACAGCACAACCCAAGCTCCCAATATTTTATCCTTCTTTTCATCTCTTTGAGGGTTGAACTAAATGATCTCTACAAGTCCCTTCCAACCTCAGTCATGGCGTACTGAAGATTATAGTGGAAATTGGGAAAACTATGTATGCTGCCATTGTAGGGTTTATATGGGAATAATTATTAGAGTCACTACTTATGTTGCAGTATTATTTTTATTTGTACCATTATGCAGCAGTTGCTACTCTTCTGAAACTATTTAAGGAAAGGCCACACGTTTTGTATGATAACTGCAATGCCCTAGGCACAAAATAGTAGAGTTAAGGGTGCTTTAATGCTTTCTTAACATTATTTTAGCATATTCAGACCTCAAGCATTATTTTCTAATCAAATGCAACACTGTAGAACACTGGAGTACTTGAGTTTTTCCTTCTACCAATCAGTGCACAAACTAGTCCTGTTTTCAGAGATGCATTAGTGGGAAACAGGAGCTGATTGCCCTTCTGTCCTGTGAAGATATCAAAAGCTGATGAAGTATTTCCCAGTCATTCCCAGAGCTGACATGCTCTGGATCTCAGTGCATTCATTAAATAAATCTAATTATGACACTTTAATAAAATATGTTAAAGGCATTTATTTGAGGGCAAAGTCTGGAAGCAACACAGAACATGTTCCAACAGTAAAGCTCTTACACCTGGATGTTAACCTCTTCTGTGCCCTATGGACATATGGCATTGGTCCAGAAAAGCAGCACCTGTGGTTCTCAGTGAATGTCTGCGATACGTCCTCATACTGCAGAGAAGTTTAAGCCAATACATTTAGCAAGCAGGGAAGCACAGTGGCTCCAAACATACAGAATTTACTGGTGCTGCAGGTTCAGTGAGCCAGTGGAGATTGTTAGTGCAAATATTGTTCACTCACAGCTTGCCTGATTAGAGAACTGGGTTTGGATGCAGTCTGCTCATGTCCTTGACTATTCACTGTTCTCAAATACTTATATGAGCAAAGCTATGTTCCTACAAACATCCATAAACAGCAGATTTGGGCAATTGCCAGATGAATATAATCAGAAAACAAAACCCGTTTTCTAGTGAAATGACATTCATTTTACGAGAAACCAATGGTTTATGATGAACAGACCATCAATATGGGAACAGAAATAATGCCTCATGACAGGTCACAACACTCAGCTAGCAAATCCTAAGTACTGAAAAATCAACTAAATATTTTACTTAGGGTAGTCTAGGGCTTAATTGATATGTATGCAACTGAAGAGTAAGAATGAAGATGTTCTTCCCTATGTTGGTCTTAAGGCAAAGAGTTCTGCTAAACACTCTTAAACTATCCCAGTATTCAGGCACATGTTTATTGCACTGCAGGAAAAAAATGAAATAATTTCTATGAGTATCACTTATAGTTTATTTTAATTATACAGATGTTATGCCACGAATACCCAGCAATTCTGCAGGCTAAAAATATGGGACCCATAACAGAATTTTGACCATTGGGAGGCATCAGATTTTTCCTGTTTTGGTACGGGGAACTGATTTTTTTTCTTTTAATTAATATACATTTAAAAATTCTAAAATAAATGCAACAAAATGTAGAGAAAATATTTTATCGTACTTTTTCTGTGTCAATATCACAAACTAATTACACAAATATTTACTGAATTTGAATGCATTTCTGCTTTTCAAAAAACAATATTATAATTTACCAACCAAAATTAATATTTTTAAATTTGTTTAGTTCTAGTTAAGAGTAAAAGGCAACACCTATATGATTATGATTATTTTCAATCTTTTATAATTCAGTGCTTTTTTCCGTTTCTATTTCAGATGGACATTGCTGTACCTTTAAATACAAATATATATATATATAAAATAATATTCTCCAAAAAATGCGAAGCGTTGTTTGCAATCAATGCATATTCCCCTTTTGTGTAAGAATAACAGATGTTGATAGAAATAGCCATTGGGTTTGTAAAGAACCCATTTCATGTGTCAGAATAGTTGTGCCTCTTCTAGATGAAATGTCAAAAGCAGGCAGATATCTCAATGTGAAATGACCTTAAGAAAAACCCGACCTCGCCAGAGATGACCTTTTTCCAGCAAGAAACATTAAAATTACAACCATATTGATGCTTCAGTTTCAAAAACAATATGTACTTTTTTTTTTGTATTTTTCTGTCTGGGGATCCTATGTATTTTAAATAAAGATGTACAGTAGTCCACTATATACTATTTCTATTGAGCTGACTTTTGTTCATGGATTTGTTTATAGGTATATACTTATATATGGCTATACATAAAAGCATTATATATATATATGCATATATATATACATATATAAATATAATTGTACACACTCACAGAAAAACAATAATTCTAATTTCTCAAGGGGTCTAATATGTCCATATTACATTAGTAGAATGTATTACTGTAACTGAGCTAAATCTTTTCTCACTATTTTCCTCTTGTGAAATTTTAACAAATCCCCATAGGCTTGTTTTCTTTAAGAAAGAGTATATGATATATCATATAATCATATAATCATAGAATGCCGAAGGTTGGAAGGGACCTCAGAGGTCATCGAGTCCAACGCCCCTGCTCATGCAGGGTCACCTAGAGCACGTGGCACAGGGCTGCATCCAAGCGGGTTTTAAAGATCTCCAAAGAAGGAGACTCCACAACCTCTCTGGGCAGCCTGTTCCAGTGCTTTGTCACCCTCACAGTGAA
>NW_020455965.1:2526553-2600904 GCF_003342845.1 Nothoprocta perdicaria
GGTCTTCAAAACCCGCCTGGATGCCACCCTGTGCCACATGCTCTAGGTGTGCCTGCTTGAGCAGGAAGGTTGGACTAGATGATCTGTAGAGGTCCCTTCCAACCTTAAATATTCTGAAATATTCTGAAACTGAAATGTCCAATAAAGTAGCGTTCTTATAAAGTAGCGTTAGAAAAGTATTTACACATGTGCATGTGTGTGCATGTGCCATGGCTGATTAATGCCATGCAGTTCCCCTTTAAACTAGGAAAACAAAACCAAAGCCCAGACAGATCCTTTGCTATGGACATAAGATGTAGAGTTTCTCTTTTTGTGAGTGATGCAGATCTCAGTCTCAACTTTTGTTCTAAAGTTCACAGTGATTGCAAATTAAAGGCTGAAGTTCTTATACTCTGGAGACCTTCAGGAAGGCACCAGATGTTCTGAAATTTTCCTTTTGTGTACATGATGTTTAATGAAGTACACATGGGTTTTGGAGGTCAACAGTGTTAAATGTTTATCCCAAGTTTGCCCATATAAACTGAACCTTTTCACAACTTCTAAAGCCAAACCTTACCTTCAACTCCGTTGTTTTCCAGTGCCGTCTTTCTATGCTCAGTCTATACTCTTTTACTTAGGAAATTCACTCCCAGTAGTTCCCAGAAGCTGCTCTGGGAAAGGACAAACACCATCTCAGAAGATGTTCTGTGAGATGGTTACAGAATAGCTATTGTCTATCCTATTCTAGTAACCTTCTTGCAGAGGTGTAGAAGAGATATTGCTTCAGCTTTTCTATGTTTATTCAATGATATTGAATTGTCATTATATCTCAATGTCTATGTTACTACCCTCAGAAACCATCATTAGCTACCATACATAAAATCATCTCTCATCTACCATCTATAAAATCATCTACCATCAAGCCTCTGGTAACTCCTACTTCTGCCAGTTCCTTGACTTGGTATATAAAGTGTTCTTTCCTATCTTCTGGAGAAAAAAATCCTTATCAAATTTATATTTACTTTTTTTCTCTTTGTCTTTGAAGGTTATTATGGTACTCAACTATGTAGTTCTCATATGAAGACACATTCAACTAGCAAACTTGTTTTGATTGAAACGGTTCTTAGGAAATAATTATTGCAGTATACAAGAGTAAAGTTGGTTACAAAATGTTTGTTACTGAAAGAACTTGGAACTTTCAGTGAGTCAAATCCAGAATATTTCAGAGCAAAAGGTCATGCTCATTACACAAGAGTTTATTTGGGCTCCCCTTCCTCAACAAGACAGGTAAGATATGGTGGGTCTAGGGGAGCCCATTCAGAGAGGAGAACGGATACAGGAGTCAGTCAGGAAGCCTGGGACTGTTGAGGCATCATTGCAGAATCATTTCTCTTTTTTTTTATGACCTGTGTCATTCAACCTATTTTCATCCCTATGATTAGGCTCATTACAAAGGGAGGGAAAAAAAAAAAAAAAAAAGAGGAAATTGAAAGCAATTTCAAGAAGCAATGAGACATTGCCGGTACAAACTTTAAAGTGATAAAATCATGTGGGACAAATGCTTATGTATCTGTGTTTATACTGACCAGATCCCCATTTTCTTTCAGTTGATTCTTTCCTGACTATCCGTTTCATTACTGATGGGCTTTTTAGCAAGTGGAAGTGATGGCCTGATTTAGTTGGACTCTTCAGGAAACCTTTCCACTTTTAAAGGATGCCTTCCTAGCCTCAATAAAGCCCTAAACTTCTCTGCTTAACTGTAGTTTTATTTTCACCATTTTACTTTGTTTTTGTTCTCGATGATACACAAACCATCTGTGCCTCTAACACAATGTTCTTGAATAGCCTCCAGGCTGTTTCTGTGGTTTTAAAGTTTTTTACTTGCCCTTCAGCCTGCTGTTAACCATTTTCCACATAGTTTTAAAACCTGCCCTTTTAAAGTTTGTCACTTTTTTATCCCTGGGGGGAATTGCCTTCTATTATGATACAAAATCTAATTGTCCAGTGATTGCTGTTACCCAATGGAGCTCAATTTTGTAGAGGTAGAAAGCCCTTCAACTTAAGAACTTAAAACAAATTAAGCCCATATTTAGGGCTTAATTCAGTTGGATGAAGAGTGCATTTACATTTCCATGGACTTTATCACTACTCAACAGCTCACAGAATATTCCCACTTCCTACCAGTAATAAACTTTTGCATTTCATATCAACCCCTTCAACATGGTAATTAGAACTAAGGAAGAAGGATTTTCTGCTGGGTACAGCATGTAGCCCAGAATTTGGGAAATGTGAGTGCATTTCTATCCTGCCACAGCTTCTTTTTGTGACCTTGAAAAAGTCACTTTGTGCTTATATCAGCACTATGCCACTTACCTGAGCCGATGCCTTCTGGAGTGAACCTTACCTAGCTCCTCACTGTCACAGGTTGTTTACAGGCAGCCTGAGTTTACTCTAGGTCAGTTCACCCCAGCTCACCTTTCAATAAGCAATGTTTAGACCTCACTAAGAAGGACCACTCTAAGAAGAAATACGGGCTTTTGTATGTCTTGATTGTCAGCCCCATAACACCTTTGTAAGAGAAATGGCACAGTGGGAGATTGTCCACAGAAAAGCACTCAAACAGCCCCTCACACAAAAATAGGCACAGTGGCAGTGTCCTAACTCTCTAGAATATATGAATGAAATAACTTTCCTTCCCAAATCCTTTCCTTCCCAAATCCTTTCCTTCCCAAATTTGAGGGTGGCAGAGCACTGGAACAGGCTGCCCAGAGAGGTTGTGGAGTCTCCTTCTTTGGAGATCTTAAAATTCCGCTTGGACGCAGCCCTGTACCACGTGCTCTAGGTGACCCTGCGTGAACAGGCGGGTTGGACTAGATGACCTCTGAGGTCCCTTCCAATCTTAAGCATTCTATGATTTTATGAAATCATTTACATGTTGTGAAACTTTTTTCAGGAAGGAAATGGTATGGTTCTAATTTTTCTCCTCTGGCAGATTAGTTAGTTGAGTGCATGGTGATGGCTCTAAATTTCACTTTGCTTAGCTTAAGAATGAAATGACTAAGGTCAATTTAGTCAGGAGCACTGTCCTACAAATCCCACTCCCTCAAGAGCCCTAAAAAAAAAAAAAAAAAAAAAAAAAAAAAAAAGGTAATAATAGCTAATAATAACTTGTGTGCATGTTTGCAAAACTGTTACTTGAATAAATGAGATTTCCAGATCAAACTCAAATTATCACATCCTGCTAATTTGCTTTTGTTATTCACTTTAACCCTGTATTTAGTAGGATGCAGGGAGTAAAGAGGAGGAAGTTGATTTGGAGATTCCTGAAAGTGTCCAAAGCGGACACTGATGCAAAGGGAGAGGAGTGATACTCACAGCCTAGCAGAAAAGCAACAGCTAATTGTCTTCTGTTGTGAGATAAGGAACGAGCCAATCTTAAAATATTGTTATGTGCCTGAGATCAGCAATAAACACTTATGTTTTAACAACTATATTTATTGAAGCAGAAGGCAGAAGATGGGTCTGGAAAGAAAGAGAGGATGTGACACTAGGAGAGTTAGCCTCACTCTATAGGAATGCTGACAGAGGCAGCCTGCCTTCACTTCAGTCCCTGGAGAAAGTTCATGTGGACACACTTGATCCAACTTAGTACTATAAACCAGTATCAATCAAGCCACTGTAGTCAATACGCTTGTCATTTTCATTTCTTTTTGGTAGTTACCAGGGAAAATGGTTCAGTTTTCTTCTGAAATATCTTTGCATGAGTCTTCCTTCCTAGAAAAGTGTGTGTGGTGTGTAGGTATTGTGAAGAAACAAAGTCACTCTGCATGAAACACAGAGGGATAAAATCAGAAGGGAAAGGAAGAAGGAAAGATAAATAGCTAAAGATAAAATAAAATTAGACAAGGAAATATAAACCAGATGAGAAAGAGGTGTTTCCCAGAATCTTTTGGCCTTGTTGTGATTGCTCCAGAAGTGTGTTGATTGTTTGGGCATGATATGCAGAGAAAAATCCCATCCACTCCCAGACAGCTGTTGTTATGATATCCAGAGTTTACTGAAAAATGGGCAGCTAGGAATGAAAGGAACTCTTTACCAAAAAGTAAAGTTGAGATAGCTGGGTAAGAGAGAGAAGGTATGGTAAGAAATCCAAAATACAGTTTACTAAGAACAGAAAAGATGCAGCCAAAAAAAAAAAAAAAAAAGAGGGTAAAAGAAACGGAGAGGCAATGAGAGCATTTGTATATGAGGCTGGAAGTCTCAGAGAGGCAATGAAAGCATTTGCGTATGAGGCTGGAAGTCACTGACTGCATAAGAGTATGAAGAAGCCAGATCTTCAGATAGGGATAAGGGTAAAATAATTCTCACCTACTACAGCAAATTTTATGGCTAACCCAGTTTGATTGTGTTCATTTGCTTTTACTATTGGCTTATCAACCTTGCTGTGCATACAGGCCATATTTTATGCCTTTTGCTGTAGTGAAACAGTCTCCCTGAAAAAGATCAAAAGAAACTAATATTAGCGCATAATTACATGATTCTAGAAAGTGGAACTTCAAGAAAAATGCAAGTTCCCTGGCATCTGGCAATGCTGACAACATAGGGAAAATAGCTGTCATTGCCTATCCAATATCATCTTCCCCATACTCATTCATAAATGCATCTACAGTTTCACATACATCCTTTGCATGCCTGCCTGTGTGTGTGTGCCTACCTCTCTAATAGTGCTCTAAGAATGAGAGAAGACAGGAAAACTGTCATTAAATAAGTGTTTTCCAGTGGTACCCAGCAATTTGCCTATTAGACTTTACACAAGCATTCTGAATATCTTGAAGATTCAGGTAACTACGATGAGAGGAAGAGGAGGGTGCACTTGAGATAGAGAGAAACAATTATTTAAGAGTATACGGGAAATGGGGAAGGAAAAACAAGGAAAAAAGGTAGGCATGATGTCAAGGGCAGGTGCAAACAGGAGTTGTATTCTCATTTTTTCTTTAAAGATAGATGAACACTCTTTTAACCGAGCAGTGAGTTTCAGTTACTTTTCTGTGGAATATTTTGAGGAAAGTAAGCAATGCCTTAGTCTCTGACGAAAGTCACCTAACCAGGCAGAATTTGAGGACTTTGAAACCCAAAAGCAAATGCTTCTAAGTGTTGTCTCTGGCTATCTCTGTTCCAGGGCAGGACTGGATATAGGTCTGGGTAAAATTGAGTAGGTTTATATATTCATGCTATAACTAGATATAGATGTAGATAGATACATTACGGTTGATTCTGCATCATTGATATCTTCTGCAATAAGCAACAAAATTAGGAGTTTCTGGATATCTGCTAGTATTTGCACAATGGGTTTCTGGTGTCAGAAGCAGCCATTGGTACCAAAAGAAGCAGCAACGTATTATAGACAGAATTGAGAAAATAACTTATAAGGCAAGAGAGGAAAATTCTGACTCTGAACACAGTAAATATGCACTTATAACACCACTACATTATTTTTACCACATCGTGCCTTTCTCCTGCAGTTCTATATATTAATGCCTCCTTAGGTTAGGATTTTAATCTGTTCTGCTCCATTGCACAATTATAACCACCCTGAACTCTTGAGAGTATCTCTGGTTTCTTTAACGTCTGGTGTAATTCTCCATTTCCATGAGAAACAGTCAAACTTCTCTATTTTGTAGCAAATGATCTTTTCATCCAAATGATTTATAATTTCTCACCTTGATTCTGCAGCCAGTTCTATCAAACCTCTTTGGTCAAGCTTTCTCAGCTTCAATTTTAAGGTACTAATGTTAATGAAAAGATATTTTTACATTTTTATTTTATAGATAATAGTACAGACTTTATTATTGGCCCGTTTAGTTGAAACTCTGAAGACTTCTCTGTTCCTCACCCTGAGGACAGGTGCTAGCAATACAACCTTGGGCAAGTTATTTAACTTCTCTGGGTTCAGGCTTAGATTTTTATCTTTTCAGGGTAAACCAAAAGGAGTTCCATTGAAATCTATGGAGGTTTAGCAGCAAAAAAAAGAAACATGAATGGGAGAGACTTGCTTCCCTTGAACTTCAGTTTCTCATTCCTGAAGCGTGCATCATGAACTTCAATATTCAATTTTTATAAAACATTAAATTTCTCCTATAAAATGTACTCTATTCATATAAATTACAGTTTATTGTTTCTGTAGAGTTGTTTTTCTACCACATATGGGTTACTAGTAATGATGGTTTAGAAACCTGGCACAATTCATCCTGATATCCTGATACCATCCTATTACCCATTCCACAGAATTTCCATAAGGACTACTCTGGCAGAGATTATAATGGCAATAGTTAATTCAATATATATTTGGATAATTTGGTCCTGGATTCTTATATCATATCTTCTGTCCACTAATAGCCATGCCTCAACTCCTACAAAGAAATGAACATTGAATAACATATACATTGAATTTATTAGCTATAGCATGGCATGTTGGGTGGAAACATCTTCATAGTTTCATGCAACTGGAGAATTAAGTGCTCTAGTTGGTGGAACTTTGAAAACAAGAGATGGAAAAAATAGTAGCTCCTTTCCTAATACTAAGTAATTTATTATGAGCAAAAATTTTCTTTGTTCAATCAGACCAGTGAAAGGTACATGTATGGAAGATGAAGAAGGGGTTAGATATGATTAGCAGAGGGAAAAGGCTACACTAAATTTTCAAAGATAATATGGCAACAAGCTGTTCTGGTGGATGTTACCAGCCACTAAAATGCTTCAGATTCTAACTTCCATTTTCTCTTCAAGAACCATAGTCAATTTTCTAATTTTACCATAGCAAATAAATAAATAAATAAATAAATAGGGATAGGGGGCTGAAAACAACTTACGAGTTTTTAATTTAATACCTTAAATGAAGACACAGGAAGACCTTTCACTCTGAAATCATAAAGTACATTCTTGGGAGCTGTTTTTTATTTTCTTTTCTGAAAATACCTAAACTATATACAAGAAAAGCCAGACTACATTTAAAAAAAAATCTGAAGAGCAGCCTTTCAAATTTATTCAGACTAATGAGCTAGTCTAAATTTTGAGAATACTAATTCACAGAAGTCAGTTCTGTGGTGGGAGAAACACAACAAGGTTGTCACAGCCTGTGAACAAAGTGAATTGGTTATATGACTGACAGTAAAGATTTCTTTTAACATCAGTAAAAGGAGGCTGAAGTGACAGGTAAGAGGACAGATGCAGAATTCTGCAGCACTCTGAGAATTTGTGTACTATCACTAAGGGACAAGTTGACTTGATACCAACTTAATAGGCTCAGCAGGGGCCAACAGCAAAGGGATGGGGACTGTAAATGGGCACCTATACTGTATCAACACAAGCATGAAAACTGTCTAACTGCTTTTGGTTGAGGAAATTAATCACACTTCCTTTAAAGTCAAGCTTGTATTTTAATCTAGGACCTGCTAAATATGCAATATTTCATGGGAAACATGCACGTAATTTTAGTCACTTTTACTCATCTCAGAAATGAATTTAGCATCCTCACAAGGCAGCTCAAATTCAGCATCATCTTGGACGAAATGAAATACTGGAGCAAAACTATAAATGAGAATCTTAAAACCAAAGTGGCATAAGTGAGTGTACAACATTTAACATTCTGTGTAATCTGCTAGCTAGTAAGGATGCTTGGTTTTCCTTGTGCATAGTAGGTCCAGTCTGTAACGAGTCTCTACGACTGTGTTGGCTACTGCATTCCACAACAGATGAATTAAGAAGGGATATTTCTTTCTATCAGAAATAATTCTACAGTGGCAAAAAATCCTGCTGTGCTGGAAGTTGACCTCTTGGACAAACACACTGTAATAAAAAGTGCTATTTGCTACAAATGTATTGGGAGTTTTAAATCATCAAACTAAAGTACCCCAGGCTCTGACAGTAAAATTTTCATTCAAAGAAGGGCTCAGCTTCACAACACAATAAATTATATATGACTAGGACATATAAAACATTTAGAGATATACAGAAATTCACTGTATTTGTGTTCAGTAGACGGGTTCAGCTCTTGAAGTACTTTTTTATGTCAAGCTTTCCCATTCAGATGAGAGAGGGGGGAGTCTTTTTCCCCAAACAAGTCAGTGCAAAACAAACTGGCCATTTTCCACCAACTGTCTGAATTTAATTGCTTTATGTGGGCTTATAGTGTGTGGTGTGCGTCTATGTGGAGACTGTGGGGAGCCCCTTTTGGGGGAAGATTTCAGAAAGGGAAGTTTTCAAGTGAAGTGAAAAAAAGATGTTTAGAAGTGTTTAGGAATGTGTTCAGTGTGGTAAAAAAAAAAGAAAAAGTCACAGTGGTGACAGGATTTGGGGTGTTACTGGATAGAATATACACGAAAGAAGTGATCCTCCAGTGCCTGTCACATCAACTCAATGACCTCATAACTGATTTTAGGCATAATTTATGAGGAAGGGAGACTGCTGGACTCATTAGGTGGTCACATAATCACTGACCATACTATAGTGCTAAAAAAAAAAAAAAAAGAAACCTTCAACAAAAAAAAAAAAAAAAAAAAAAAAAAAAAACCTCTCTGTCTGAGGGTACAGTCACTTCCCTTCACATTCCTCTCATGTTCCTGATAGCAGCAGGTACCAGACACTTTTCATCCTGGCAAGACCAGAAAAATCTCAGTGTCGCCTGTATCACTGATGACTTTGTCACTGAGAAACCTTAACTTTCTAGGGGAATTAGTAGAAAATTATGAAGAAAAGAGAAGGTTCAGATCAGAGAAGGATCAGGAAGAAAATAAGTAAAAGGAGGAGAAGGAAAGCTGTTTGTTTATGGTCAGTTCTTGGAGCCCATGCACTGGCAAAATGTTCCTGTAGAAAATCCAAAGAGATTTGGACAATAAACTCTTTTAGAGTATAGATGATCTCATGGCTTGATTATAAATCAAGGGCGAGGTCCATCTCCTCTGCAAGTTCATGCATGACATGCCAACGTGGAAAAGGCAGACAAAGTTTCCAGTCATCTTTAAGTCACATGAAGTAGAGATAACTAAGATCCTGATTTACTTTTGTGTGCAGGACACACTTACTACCATGTTTCCAGATGAAAATGTACCGCAATAAAATCGTTAAGATGCACTCCAGCTATCTGTACTAGAAGCAGGGGAATACGAAGAGAAAAATGGCCTTGGTCTTACCCTTCCGATCAAGAGTTAGTGTCCATGACCCAGACTGTTAGCAGCATATGGAATCTACACGGCAAGTACCAAAATACAAAGTAGAAAGCCAGAAAATAAATACACCCAAAATGTAAGCTGCTTTCTAGCAGTCAGTGACTTTTCCCCTGTGTCTGTACTGTGCCCTACACAATCATATTCAGCTTTAGATCATCTGGAAGCCAGTCTAATAGACACTAGCATATAATCATTGTCTAGCCTTCTTAAGCCCATCAACTACCTTCCAGGATTAATTGACATTACTCTGAAATGTAATTTACAGCCAGGATTTTAAAAGGGGCCTATGAGTGTAAGGGTGTGTCTACATAGATTGCATAACTCCAGCAGAAACATTCCTTTACTGGGCTATTTTTCCACATAGACAAACCCCTAGGTGCTGACAAACCGCTAATGCTCAATGCCCCTAGGCCTTTCTGGAAATTTCAAGTTTGTGATTAATCCACTGAATGTATTATAATTATAGTCAGTATATTGTCTGTTAAGTGCCCTTAGTATATAAAGAGTTCTGTACTGTTGGTCTCGCAGGTTTGGAGACAAAGGATTAGATGGATTTGTATCAGTAAACCTACATCAGTTTACACCACAAGAGTGTAACTGATGTGAGTGTTTTGACTCCCATTTTCCAGAGGGATGATAATTTTTAGGGAGAAAGACTAGCTAACTGACTGCCCCTATGCAGCCTAACATGCCCTTGACTGCCTTGTTTCCTTTCCTTTCCCCTCCCTTTTGCTTCCTTTCATACGTCTAGGATACTCGTTGCTTCTCTTTCATTCTGAGGATGGAGAGCTTAAATCAAAACAGACAAACACTGTCAAATTATATTCAACAACTTTGGGAATAGCACTCAGTTTTTTTGTTGTTGTTGTTTGGGTTTTTTTTATTTTTTATTTTTTAAGAAAGATGTTTAACTTCAGTGTCTAAGTATGCAGACAGATTCATTCATGTGCATATAACCTCTTGCCAAACCAGCATTCCAGGGCAGGTATTCAGTTAATCATAGTTTGCACAGGGATTTCAGCCAAACCCTCAGGTAGCATTGTAATGTTTTAGTTTTTTATTTGCTATAATTCTGCATCCTCTACCTGTGGCCTCTTCCATATGTGACCTACCATAATCAAACTGTGAGGCATGATAAACAAATGAGCTATTTGCTGTTTTTTTTTTTTCTCCTATATATAAAACTGAATATGATGCCTAATCTATATAAGATATAGGACATCAGAAATGGAGGGGAAGATATAAAAACTGCCAAGAGAAAGAGATCAAAAATCAGTCTTTTTGATGCCATAAATGTTTTTTTCCTACTTACACTTTTTCTTCCTTTCTTTTTTTTTTTTTTTTTTTTTTTTTTTTTTTTTTTTTTTTTTTTTTTTTTTTAGATGTTATCAGCAAGGGTTCCTGCACCCAAAACATCTACGTTAAAATAGCTTGTAAAAAAATATTGGTAGCTAAAATATTTCAGTTAAGTCCTCAGTTTGTTTTCTGGATCAGCACAAATAATATTATATTCTGAAGGCAGAGCCGCAGATATGACAGGACACAAGGCTCTTTACTGATCTTGTAGCTCAAACTGTAATAAATTTTAAGGATGCAAAACTAATGAATGATTTAGGAAAGAAAGGAACTATTCTGGAAAGATCACTTCACACACACACACACACACACACACATATATTCAAACACAACGAGAAAAAAGAAGTGAATTAAGGTTGAAATACACCGTACTCACATTAAACACAGATGTTTGGACACCATGCAAGTGGAGCATGGAGCAGCAGCAGAGAGGAAATCCAGCCTGAACCTGCAGCCAAGCTGAATGTGGGGCCTTCATGCGTCTCCAACACAACCACTTTCCAAGCAGAGGGAAAGAGGTGAGATCTCCTCACCACCTCTGACAGGCATCTGGGCTACTCCTGTTAATCTCTATGGAATCCTCTATCAGTGACTGCACACACCATACAGGTGTCAACAAATCTCGCTGAGGACAAGCAGCTTCAGAATAAGTTTGTTCAGCAAAATTCACTTCCCAAACACATATGTCCTAACAGTCAAACTTATCAGAAAGAATTAATACTTGCTGCATAATGATTTATATGAAAGTAGATTGTTTATAAAATATATGACAGTATTTATGCAGTTTATGTTTTGCAAATGAATTCTGAATCAACATTAAAAACATGTCTTGCATCACTTTTGAGAGGTTCACTGTCTCCAGTATAACACATTCCAGACTGACAGAAAAGGATAAGGATATCTGTATACATTGATATAGGTGATATTAATATACAGCTGTAGACACACACATATTGTGTTGTTTACATAATTTATTTCTCAGCTGACTATCTTAAGGGTCCTGATACAATGCAGTAACTCACTTATTCAGAATTCTGCATATAATTTCCAACAAGCACTTAAAATGTTTTAATTTTATTCATGGAAATCTTAAAAGCATTTTGTTGTTAGTCTCTTTTAGAATAAGAGACCACAATATGAATATGAGTACTGGATTAACTATTAAAGCTAATGTAACATGTTAATAATATAGCAGGTTCACACTGCTGCTTGCTTTTAATAACATAGCAATAAATTGAAATTCATGCTACCTGGCAGAAATTGTGTCTGTAGTCTCATATAATCATATTTAGAAGCTGCTTTCAAACTGCATTGACTCAGTTCAAATTTTAGGAAAAAAAAAATGCATTATACTTACACAGTATCTTCCATCTGAGGATCTTAAAGTACTTTAATTTCACATAGTATTAAGATAATACAATAGTCTTTTCATATTCTCTTTTATTCGTATTTGACTTCTTCCTTGCCTTTTGTCTTCTCTCTATCTTATCCTTTGCCTATATACAATCATTCCTGCTTCTTTTATCTATATCTGTATAGATTAATTCCTTTTGATATGTCCATACGGCATACACTTGTATATCTCAAATGAGTTCCTGCCTCAGGTTTTATCAATCAGAAAAATACAAGTTCTAAAATTAAAAGAAAAACTCACAAAACCTTGCAATTCTTCTCCATATCTTCTATATATGTTTCTTTGTAGTTTAAAACACCAAACCTCATTATAGAACAATGGCAAAGATTTTTTGTAATTATGGTTTAGGAGAAATATTTCAACTTTCCTGACACAGAAAGCTACCTTTCATGGTTGTTTCACAGGCAAAGCTGCAGACCTTGAAGGGGCAAAGGATGCAGAAACTCTGGGATCTGATTAAAGACCAAAGATAACACTGACATGAGTCCTATTCCCTTATGGAGAAGGTCTGAACATCTGGGATGCTTTCAGCGAGAGCTGGGGATTGGGGTCATGCCAGAACTCCACATCCACATGCACCTGCCTCTGGTCACAGGAGTCAGACTGAAGGCACACTTGAATTGTTTGGAAGCCAAATGAAGCTCAAAATTCGCAAGCTGTCCATCTTGGGAATAAAAGGACTTAGCTATTTCACTAGGAAATCAACTATTGTTGTTAGTTGGGCATTTTATCAGTATTTTCTTGTTTATTCGACAAGAACCTCAATAATGAAACAGTGAATCAGTGAATGTGCAGCTAGTCCAATTCTTTTGTATACAGGAGCTAGTTCAGAGGCAAAAGCTGTATAAGAAATAGGTGGCATTTATATAATAATAATCTTCCAGAAATAAAAATACCCTGTTCTCTTAAATATTCATTGACCTAATTTCCACATTTACTGCAAAAACTTTCATTCAGACAAAGATTATATTAAATTAGATCTGTTAGCTATACACACAGCATCATTCCTTAAAATATATATATATATTTTTTTTTTTTCCAATTTTATCCCTCATGGCATTGGTTTCTGCTGTCTGACCAAGAATGATCCATTATCAGTTTTCTGTTGTCTCTCCTCAGTAGTTTTGAATGTCTTTTTTTCTCATTCTCTTATGAGAATTAACCCTAAGAGATAATAGCTAACAATAAAAATATTTGCTTTCCAGTAGTGTTCAGTGACAAACTCTAGGTTACACAAACTATCCAAGGTGTTGCATTAGTTTCTATAGAACTTTAAGGTAAGAATTAAAACAGTCCAAAGAATGGACTTCTTCAGTACAAAAAGTAACCCCAAAATAATGATATTGGGAATCTGTTGCAAGAACCTTAGAATTTATTGTAGTTAGAACATTTTCCTTAATGTTAAGGAGGGGAGGGAGGATAGTGGGGACAAGATCTAAATCTGTATATTTAAATAAAGTCTTATTTTTTGTTGTTATGGAGTAGATCCAAAACCAAGAGGTCTACTTCTCTCATCCTGGTTTTCACACTGAAAAAAAAAAAAATGTTCCAAGAACAACTGTTCTTATGAGGTTTTGGCCCAACATGGCAGGAATTTTAGGAAAAAACAGATGATCTCACAAGACCTCTGACATCCAAAGTACAATAAAAAGTCTCACAAGTCAATTTGCACCACATGCCACTACTTGAGGCCAAAAATCTGATGAGAGCAATCTACAAAAATGCTGGGCTATTGAAGTGAAAAAAAAAAAAAAATCCAAAAATGATTTTGTCTCAAGCTTAAAGTCTAAACCTAAATCTTACCACAAGATGGGTATGGTCTCACCAGACCAGCCCTCATATCTGATCATGTGTGATACAATGGCTCTACAAAAATATTTAAAGAAAGGAGAAGACCAAGAAAAGACCTTGTACTACAAAGCCGCCACTGTATTTTCATAATTCAATAACATTCATCATCAAACAGTACACTGAGGTACACAGCCCTTTACTGTGATAATATGAATGGGGAGGGAGTGGGGCAAAGATGACCACTGGACTGTAGAGATACAGTGTGGTAGAGCTGATTTTGGACTGTAAAGCACTGTCACTTTCACTCCTCAAATACTGTTAAGAAAAGCCAGCATAATGGATACATATCCAGTATTATGCACGTAGTTACATACGGATTCTTTTTGTGCTATGTGAATATATGTATGACTATATGTATAAATAAGGTTCTTTCCATCTATTTGATATTAAGTGTAATCACAACTAGTTGGGTCTGAAAATTATAAAACGTAAATTTTTTTTTGATCTCACCTTCTCTGTGCTTCAACTTCAATAGGTATAAATTGGCATAGCTCCATTTATTTCAATGTCAATTTTATACCAGCTTTGAGTGTAGCCTTATATATTTATTTATTTATTATGCAAAACCATATTCCCTGATTATCTAAAATGAAAAATGAAATAAAAATATCTCACATTATGATTGAGAGATGTTGTCAGTTTTGGAATAGGAATTTCTGTAACATTTTGAAATTTTGCTAAAGTGAGAAAACAGAACATGGAATACTTTTTGCCAGATCTTCTTGTTATGAGTAGAGAGCGGATCTTAGAAGAAAATAGTATATCAAGCTCATGAGTGTAAGACAGATATTTATGACATGATTCGTTCCAGCCTTGTAGAATGAAAGTGGGAGTAATAAAATGTGTGCAGAGGAGTGTGCAAACTGTTGCATCCTCTGAATTCATTGAAGATGATGTGAAAAAGTTGTTTGGATGCTTTATTATGTGTGGATATACTATAAAAAATGCTAGCCTGAAAGTAAAAGCGGCCAGAGATAAAGATGAGCATGATGGGGTTGACACTGCAATTAAACTTGAAAACCTCTTTTTATGCTACCCATTAAAAATCATGTTCAAACCAATAAACAGAATGAGTAAACATAGTATCATTGTATGTGTATTATGCATCTATAAAAGTAGAACACAAGACTCTATTGCAGTATTTCAGCTGTGTTTAGTTTGTTAGAAGAGATATGACTTGATTGTGGGAAAGCTTTGGAATAAAATAACCTCTAAATTTAACATATGCCTTTGAATAAGTCACTGTACTCTCTAAAGCTGACAATCCAGCCTTATTAGAAACACTTCATAAACACTTCATTTTTTTATTTCTCTGATTGTTTTTTTCTTCAGAAAAAGAGAATAGGATGAAGAAGGTTCAACAGAGAAAAAACAGACCTTCTTTTTTTTTTTTTTTTTTTTTTTTTCTGTGAGATACTTGGACTGTGCTTCTACCCAGTACTTCTTTACTTCTTAGGGCATCAAGCATTGTTTTCTCAGAAGAAACAAAAATAACAGTCTGAGAAGGATCTGGTCTCAGATCCTCAAATGGGTAAAAGTTGAAGAAAGATGGAAGCATCCAAAAAGGCATAGATGTGAGTACTGCAAAATTTTCCTTTGAATAAATTCTGGCTTTGGTGGGGAGATCTAACATGGGAAAAAATGGGGCTTGGCAGACTGACTGTGCACCAACATGATACTTCCTTTCATCTTCTTCACCTGAAAGGGCAAATGTTTCCATCCTATTACCTAGAGCATCTTTCTGCTCCAATGGTATAAAAATGTTGAGAATGATTCTGTGATTCTATGATTCCTTGAGTGTTATGTGGCATCGGACATATTTTCAGCCAACATAAGATATCAGAAAGGACAATTTGGGAATTGTTCCAGTTGCAGGCATCTTGGTGGGGAAGCATCTTCATTCTCCTTCTGTCTCTTGCCATCATTACACTGAGATGCCATACACCATGCACTTGAGAAGAGAGGCAGAATATGATATATAATCAGGTGTGATGGCTTTGTGTCATCGTGGCCTTTTTGACCCACCAGAGGGAAAAAGAAATATGTGCAGCCTTGGATAGGTGGGGGATATATCAAACTGGGATATCAAAAAGGCTATGTAAATGAGCTTATCTGCACATACACTTGATGGATTCATGCAATCAATTTTTACATTTATTACTCACATAAGACTGTCAGGAAATATTTTTCTCCTTGGTGAAACTGACTTTCTTCATTGTTTACATTTTTCCTTTGAAATTCTTCCATGTGTATCAAAACTAGCCTTGGTCTTTTAGTAGAAATAGCAATTTTAAACAAAATATGATCTTGAAAAAATATTATTAATCTTGATTGCTTCAAACAAATAAACACTTCCTAAAATGATGTTACAGAAAATATTTTATTAAATAGAAGTCATCTATATCTCTTCAAGAGACATTCTATAACGGGAAAACATGAAAGGAAAGGAGCTTTGGGAAACCTCACACTGAATTTTAAAGTCCATCTGACTACTGTGTGACATATAAGCACATTGTGTATGTAGCATTTCTGCCCTACACAGTGGTTTGAAAATATTGTGTTTTAGCTTCCTTCCTCCATTAAAAATTTCATACTATGTCATGCACATTAATTGAAGCGGATGTGAGTGAAATGCAACCCTTGGATTTTATTATGTGAATGTAATTCAGGAAAAAGAGGAGGGGGAAGGGGGAAAAAGACGGCTCAACAAATTGTCGTGGATTTATTTTCTTCATTTATATTAGGTTACCTAGAATGAAAAGGTGCCCAATGGATGTTAGATATAATAGCTAGGGAGTTTAATATGATTTCTGCTGCAAGAAAAACTGGACCAGATAAAAAAATCCATATCTTAATGATAGGTAAATAATCCTTTAGTATCTCAGATGTACATGCTACAGGCAGGAACTCTCTATTCATGAAAACTCTTTTATTCTTGTATGCCATTACTGCAGAGATATTGCTATATTGGTAGATATATTCCTACAATGATAAATAGACTGCATAAACAATATGCCCCCCCATAAGCAAGATAATGCTAGTACATTCTGGCAATAATAGCTCCCCTGCAGGAGGCTACATTTTCCCCTTTTTCTAAATGCTAACAAGAACTGCTGTAAGGTTATCCACATAATGAAAAACAGGGGTAAAATAAGTGTGGTGCATAGAACTCTCCTTCCGTCGTCTCTTCCATCTCAGGCGATAATGCTGCAGATTTCTCTAGCCCCATGTACCCTGGTGACATGTGTGTGTGCATGTGTCCATGTGCAGGCATATAAGATATTTTCTCATTTAATAAATAAGTACGTACAGTTCTCCAGCGTCAATAGAGTTTTAGCTGCCTGTAAGATCCTTGCATATATTGGGTAGCTACTTCATTTCAAAGGTTCTGATGAAGTCCATAATCCAAGAGAAAGTAGCACAAGTCCCTGCATGATGTACTGTAGGATAAGCTGCTAAGAATCACTTGCAGCTCTGCATGGAGCCACGTAGTTCTCTTTGATAAGTTGGCTGACCTGAGAAAGCTGAAAATATGTCCATTATTGGGAAGACTGTTGAAAGAATACTGAATTATTAGTAGAGATAGCAACAAAATCTTGGAGAATATTTTAGTTTACAGAGATTTGTGATCGTACTTTTAAATATACATTATATATATGTATTTAAGTTATGAAAACACTCTCTTACATTTTTTTTTTTTTTTTGGATGGCAGAATTTGTAACATCAGGATGTGGTTTTGAAAGAGTTGTCTGATTCCTAGAGGACCTACACATACATACAGCATTCTGGTACACAGCGTACTGTATATATGGCAGCACTTACTCTGTACATACACACAGCTATTCTCTCTCTTTTCAATCACACACAAACTGTGCTGAAGTAGCCCTGATGTAGAGACACCTCTATTCTATGGGGAATCTGACAGAGGAGCAGCCAAAGCTGCCACCATTGTATTGCTTCACCTTTCTTTATCCTGAAGGAAATGAGGCAGGGATGCCCTGGTCTGATACGCAACTCTCCACTCAACTTAGGTGGCTGTATGAAGAAATGTTCTTTGTCTGGTATATCAGTATTGCCCAAATGGGGATGTGTTTGCTGCTGCATTGCACAGGGCAGCTCAGATGCACAAATCTCAGTTGTCCTTGTGGCAAACAAGGTCAATACTCAGTATCGGTTTGTGTTCAAATGATACAGATGGCTCTAGATGTGACTGTGGGCTTTGGTTTGTGTGCAGCACGGAGCGCAGACAAGTGACATTTCACAGGTGGGAACACTACTTTTTTTTTTTCCTTTTTATTTTTTGCAGAGGGACTCACACATTTTCCTATGAATCAGGTGGAAAAAGTAAGAGGAAGCAGGAAGAGGTGGAGGTGAAAAAGACTGCTAGGCCTGCTTTAGAAATGATTTGCTTCAGGAGAGTCCACATTGCTATCCATCTGCCTCTGCTCTTACAGAAACCACAGTAATAAACACAGTGCATTACTTTAGAGTTTTATAAGGAAATGAATCTTGTTTTCCTTAAGTATGCTCTATTCCTTGATCATAAAGGAATAGAGTTGAGAGGAAGAATGTAGACTAATGAGACTTTTCTTTTATCGTCATTCACAGTATAATTTGACTTCATTTTTTGCAATGCCTATAAAGGCTCTCCCAAAGGCTTTGCTGTGTTAAATAACATATTTACAGAGTTAAAACTATTAATAGCAGGATGGAGAGGAAATTGAGACAGTCAAAAGACAAAGCTGCTTTCTTTTTTTTTTAATTTTTTAATTAGATATGTAAGAAGATGGAGAACCAGGTTGGAAGAGAAATGAGAGAGCATTTTTCAGACGAGTGGAGGTAGGAGGAGAAAGTTAATTCACCCAGCAAAGAGAAATGCACAAGGATCTGATAGCACTACCAGAAAGGGTATGTAAAGGAAGATGAAGGGACAAATGGAAAAACCGGGAGAGCAATTCATTTACTCCTGATTAAATTCCACCTAGTGGAAGCAAGTTCTGTCCTCTGGAGTTAAAAACCAGAACATTTGGATGGGCATGATATGTAATGCAAAACTTGCTTTCCTATAGACTTACAGTAAGTTTTCATAATGAATCCAAAACTCAGGCTGAGTTGGTCATAAAGTTCATAAATTTTTTCTTCAGGACAAATTCAAGTTCCTTCTGTGCATCTCATTATTCTGGAAAACAAGTTGCAGCAGGTCTGATATCCTTTCTTGAATGATTAAAATAACCAATAAAACTGCAGGGGCACAATTCCTCTGTTCTTCTATTCATCAGGTTTTGACAACAACAACATTTCAACCTTTCCTAACATTACAGAAATAGAGAAAAAATGTATTCCACTTTAAAAGGATTTTAAGATTCAATAACCCAGTTCAGGTTTTGAGTAAATATTAAATTGTTTTAAATTCTCTGGAAAGGGAAATAATTAAAAGTAATAATTTCAGGATATTCAAAATATTTGACTTGCTTAATATTCATTTTTAATGTAGTTACTTTAACTGCATGAAGAGTACCTGAATTAAAAAAAAAAAAAAAAAAAAAAAATGTTTTCAAGTGAAAAGTCTAAATATTTCATTCCAAAAATGTATGAAGAGGATGTTTTGACATCATCAGAACTATTTCTTATTTTTCTTTCTTTCTTTCTTTCTTTCGCTAAATGAAATTATTGTAAAACCTCCCAATTTTGCAAAGCTTTTCATTTTTGACAGAATCTTAGATTTCAAAAGAACTCAGTACAATTGAATTTTCTTTAGCTTTCTCTGAACAAATACTGAATTTCCAAATATCACCTCATAAAATAAAACAACAGAAACACGGATCTGGCGCTTACTGTGCTTCCTCCTGTGATTTTTCTCTCCTTACTTGTCAGTAGCACCAGCTGTGTGCTTGTTGTAGGACTATATGCAGAAATCTCTTGGATTTGCTAGCCGTTGTTCTGACCACTGGGGTTCATTGCACATCCGGTGATATGATGATGATGGAAAAGCTGAGTGAGGTACAGTTCACTGAAGATAAACCAGACGTGGATTATGTTTCTCTTCTGCCTTTACTACTATAGCTGCAAATCCTCTGTATGAAGTTCTTGCTCTGAGATATAAGTGGGGCTTCATATCAGAGCAGACAGGGGAAGGGAAACAGGAGGCAGTATACGGCCCAGTACTTCTCAGGTATCTTCTTCATCTGCCAGCTTCCTCATCTGCTTAGTGTCAAGAGATGCCAACCATTTGATGGTCCCTGGGGTAGACTGTTTTGTCTCTAACTAGTGAGAAATATTATTTGTGGGAGAATTACAAAATACTAGCTGTATGGCTATACACAGAAGTAACAGAAGAACAGATACTGATTATTGTGCTAAAAAATCAAGAGTGGTTGTTATCTCTTCATTCATTTTCTCTTCCCCTCTCACTCAAGCCCTTCTTTCACTTAGAACACTTTATAGCAGAAAGAGCAGGTTTGTGGGGGGTTTTGGCTTTTTTCAGGTCTCTGTAGTATATATAGTATATATAAAACACTGTGAACTGGAGGAAGAGAATAAAGGAGTGTGAGGTGTGATGACAGCAACAGGGACATGTGTTCATAAAAAGACATAAAAGAGCTAGGAGTCTTTTTAAATCTTGTCTTAAGAAATATAACAGTAGTATTCATAAAGCTTCTGGAGGAAAATATCAAATAAGATTTCAGTATTTGTAAACATTAATTAAATATATTTCATGACATTTTCCTTTGCAGTACATATATATATGGTAAAGGGATTCCTTAGATAGTATAGCTTACTTGTGTTATATTCAAAGTAACATATAAAATTACTTTGTGTACCAAAAAAAAAAAAAAAAAGGAAAATCATGGAAATCTTCTTCTAGACCCTTGATTAATAAAATACAAGAATAAAACACAAGATTGGCTTTCTGCCACTTCTTGTGGCAGAAATCATGCAAGCAACAACTGATCTCTCCAGATATCTAAAACATAAGGCTCAGAATCAACTGAGAAATGTGTATTAGATTCCGGGACTGCTGACTTTGAATTGGCCTCAGACCTATACAAGAAACTATGACTCCCACACTGATTCTGGATATCATGTTTTCAGCCCAATATTACTGAAAAGAGAAGGTATGTAGGAAATGAAATTTAGTCATCCACTGTCTGTGATATGCACTACTTACAAATCTCTATTGCATTCTTGGAACTTGGAAAAAGATGATTCATCAGAACTAATAAATGCAGAGAAAGAATTGTTTAATTTAGGTCATTAGGTTACCCATAATATATTACTATACTCACAAAAACTTAACACCCTCGCATTTCTATGAATTGCTATGTGTTCTATGTATTCCTGATACATTCTTGTTAGCGTTTGAACACTCCTGGGCTCTTGTATCTGCTGCCCTCAATTACTTCAACAAGGAATAGCTCTTTCTTGGCTCTGCTGCTGTTTCTACCTGCTAGGAAGGAGGGGAAAAATGTCACTCTGCGGGTAAATGGGATCCCTGGGATGTTTTCTCTTACTGTACGATAGAATACATGAGAAATCTCTGCCTCTTGAAAGCACTAGAGAACACTATTGTGGAAATTGTATCAGATTTTGAAAGATTCAAATTCCATGACGAAAAAGCCTATTCCTTTTAATTCAGAGTTGACTTGGCACAGTGACCACATGGCTGCAGTCAATAGTTCCTGAATTATCCTCTTTTTTCCATCCCTGACTCACTGATCTTGGACAACGCCTTCGGTAAGATTTGGAAGCTTGTGTCTCAGTTTCTTCATCTGTAAAACAGGTCAGCATGATAAATATTTACTTCTCTAGGGTAGCTTGTTGAGCTTTGTGGGATTCTTTGCTTTATGTTTGCAAATGTAAATGAGTTTTGTGAATGTTAAATGTTATATCGTTATAATGTCACAACATTACATGCAGTTCAGGAGCTTTATTATGGATCCCAAGGCAGATAGCAGGTTGGGAAATGGAAAAACTAGAAAAAAAACTGGAGCAAGTAGATAGGGATGGCTGAATGGGAAAAATAAAAATTTCTGGAGAGGGAGTCAGCACTGCTGAGAGTTTGTACTGGATGCAGTCTCTCTCACAATAACCTTCAATACTGCCCCTCCAGACAGGAACTGGTTGCAACTGGTTGCAAATATAAAACTTAGAACTGGGTTTTAAAATAACAGAAAATAATATGGAACTAATAAGTGAAGAATTCTAGCTGTTGGGAACACGTGGCAGAGAGGACACAACGGGAGAACCATCACTTGATGGCAGAACACATCACTTGAACTGAAAGGAAGCTGCCAAACTGTGATTGTCCACTGTGAATAAAAGAGCAATTTTCCACAAGACTCTCTCAATCTCAAAATGTGCCTCAATAAGATGTGAGTAAAGACTTCTATATGAACTCCTTGTGAGAGTATGTAGTACAGGAAGTGAAGTCAGAAGAGCAGAGAGAATAGATGGTTTTATCCATTGATGTCAATATGTCAATGTATCTTCAGTGGAGACCCACCATCAGCCAGGCCTCCTATTGCTGCTTTGCAGGGTTGCCCTAGCCACTGCTTGCTTATTTATTGAAGAATCTCAGCTTTTACTCTGTTTGGGGAGGAAAAGTAGGAAGGAAATTTATAATAGGGCAATATTTCTACTATTCCTACCAATTTGTTGTAGGAAATCTCCTGTTCCTTTTCTTTTTTCTTTTTTCTTTTTTTTTTTTTTTTTTTGATTATAAGTTTTTGTTTGGACAACACATTGCCTTTTTAACAAGGTGAGGAGCACACAGTATGATGGTCACAGTTGTAATGATTTCAGTGAGCATTTAAAATGTCTTAAAATCTGATCTGTAAAAATGTAATGAGCTGAAAATGTACAGAATGTATGCTTAACCTTTGAAATTTCCCTTTATATATCATCTAAGGAAAGGATTAATTTTAAATTTGAGGCATGTGTATCTCTCATCTGTAACCACAAGTATAGTGTTTAATATCCAGGGAAGAATTGAACACTTTCCCATTTTATATAAAGAATTAAAAAATGCAGTAATAAATATGTTCCAGCTTGGTTATTCAGGACCTCTACCATCTTAGGTTGTGTTCCAAATGGGCTCCAAATATACGAGAACAGGTTTTAGTTCAGAAAGACTAGTACTCACCTATAAATGTCAATCTCTTTTACATGTGGTACATAAATATATATAAATATTAACTTCTAGGAATGCTGTAATTGGATTAGCCTAGTCTATAGGTGCCTTTAAGTATAGAAAGAGAACTTCCTGAGGTCCTTGTAGTTCAGATCTTGAGGTTTCTCTTGATATCTGCTCCTCACCACAGAAGTTTGTCAACAGTTCTGATTCTGCTGTCTGTCACTGCATAACACATGACCTATTCGGAAGATCAAGGGGCCCCAGGAAATTTACTCTACTTCTCTACACCAGCAGATGCTCCTAGCTAGCCTCAAATCAGGTTTCTTCCTGAAAATTTTAAATGGCATCAGATATTTTTATTTTTATATGGGATTCAAGTAGGCGATTATGAAATACTGAAATACTGTATATGTTTATGTCTATATCCTAGATGAGTATGCTCGCAACAAATGATGCCACTAGGCCTTCTCATTTTGTAGATTTCTCATAATTTAGGGAAGAGGGAAAAGTCATGATCTTCCTTTAAAGCCTTTCTATTCTGTGTAACTTTTTACCTTTTGATAAACATCGTCACTTATTCTATACTGACCTTAATTCTCAGGCTCTTGAATTAGTAAATTTTTCTTCCAAGACATATGAGTGTCTTTCCGAGAACACTTCTGGATGCTTTTGTGTCAACCGTGGTAATCTTTAAGTTCTTATTTTTGTTGATTATCTCTAAATAGAAGCGCAATATCTTATTCTGCTCTCTCTCATTTAATTTGGAACTTTGATTTCTTTCTTACCCTGTTTTGTGTCTTGAGTAGAATACTGAAACATGCACACATGAACATGCATTTGACATTAGGTGCTAACAACAATTAGGTTTTCCTGGCCTATGGATGAATATCCTCTTTATTTCTTTGAATTGTTTTCTGCAGGGGCCTCACGGCAGGATTGAGGTTCACAAAATATATCAGGCAGTATATGAATATGTGAATCTGAAAAAATAAGTCACTTATGCTTTACTCCTTTTCTATTACAGGAGTTTAAGCAAGTCACTAAACTTCTGCATGAAAAATTCAGTGCTTTCTATATAATATATGAAAAAAATCAATTATCTGCTCACAAAAGCAGGTATGAAGTTCATTATGATTTTCAAATATCTCTCAGATCCTTCAAGATAAAATGAATTTTTACTGATAGGCAGAGACACCATATTACCAGTTCATTGTGGCAGGAACAATCAAGCATCATTTGCCCCACAACATGAAGCTCTGATACTCCCCAGAGTTTGAGGTGTCCAAACATTAAAGAAAAAAAAAAAGGATCCTCTAAGACTTGGAAGTGAGAGCCCTATTAGCATTAAAATTCAGTTCAATATGTGTTTTGTTCTTTTTCTCCTTTTTTTCTTAAATTCATATAGCACGGAGAACAATATAAGAACATGACAGTCTCATGAACCCCTGTCCTGCAATTGTAATAGTGTAACTTCCTTCTAGCAACCACATCATTGCATACCTGTAAAAATAATTTCAGGAAAATATTTAATGTGTTTCAGCCACTTTTTAATGCTACTCCATAATTAGAGTAATTTGTAGCATATATTAAATATTATTACACTGTTTTTGTGTTCTGATTTTAAATGACTTTTGAAAGAACCACTAATAACAAAAAATAACACTATGTTAATTAACAGCATCAATTCAAAGTGAAGTTAATGACACTGTTTACTTTGTTAAGGCAAGTAAGATTTGGCCCTGAGAATGGCATTTCATATGGCGTAGCTGTAAGAGACCAGTACCAGCTGACAGGGAGGCAGCTGAGGTCATCCACCAAAAATACAGTGAAAAGAGTGTTGTGTTAGATTGCTGTGCCAGTGACCCTTTTCGACATAATAATGTAGGACATTATTTTGCCGATATTTGGAAGGTGGACGTTCAAGTCCATCTGGAGAATATTTCTGGAAATTGTGAGGAGTTGCTCCAAATGACCCTGAGAGAGGAAAAATAAATAAATAAATAAAAGGGGCTTAGAGCAAATGATAAAGTCCCGGCAAATTATTCCAGATATTTTTCATGTTGCTATTCTTTCATCCTAACACCAGTTCAAAATCAAGAATATAATGAAGTTGATTTTCCTCGGTTATTCTTTATCCCCAGATACATAGCTTCTGTTCCACACCTTAGAGGTTTCCCAAGTTTTTAGCTATATTCTCAATTCACTGCAACTTATTCAGCCAAAGATCATGAGTCCTGCTTAAAAACAGACCTCTGAAAACAAGGACAATTTTCATATCACCTACATTCTTTTGTCATTGGAAATATCAACCCCATCCATTCATCTCCAGTTAAATATAGGCAACTTCAGTTTAAATAAAGTTTTGACTTTAAATGGAGAAATGAAAAAAAAATGTTTTATTGTTAGAAAAGATATTTTAGAGTACGTGTTTTTAAAGCATAGGAGGAAAGAATATTATTTTCATTATTCCTATTAAAGAGTCTAAATGCTGATATTGCTTCTTGCTTTTAAGCATTATAGTCATTTCAATGATTCCTCAGTGGTGTAGCAGATCTACATAGTCGTAGGTATAATGTAATCTTTACAAGACAATCATATTCTTTTTTTTTTTTTTTTTCTTTTCCACTTTTATATACCTTCTGCATTGTGCAGCACTGGAAATACTGAATCCCAAATGGGTGTTCCCAGCTGGAGAGCAATCTTTATTGAAGGAAATGTGATATTTTTGGAATATTATCTAGCTAAGGATTTTGAAGTCTTTTAGCAACACTAATTAAATAACTCTCAAAACCTCGCTTGAGGTACTATTATCAGTCCCACTTTTTAAAGTAGTAAACCAAGTCTCCCTTGTCTACACTCAATTATCAAGCCAATAAGCACAGTGAGCAAAGAATAATGCCAAATTTCTTAATTTCTATCCTCTCAACACTTAGAGGTATTCATTTGCAATCCTTCTTTTGTCACTGTGCCATGCAACATACCTCAGACACAGGGTGGGGAAAGGAGAGGAATTTTGCCTTTAATGTACTAGAAAATCTAAAAATTAACAGTGATTTGCATGTGCACACTTGCACAAATGTTTTAGGGGTCATCAAATAAGTATTTTAAATACAAGTGAAATTTCACAAAATAAATAAACAAATAAATAACTATTCTACAGTGTTCTTGAGTTTTACTTAGATAAGGGAGAAAAGAGGTTTTAAGAAACTATCAGCTCCCATGCTTTGCCTTCAAGTACTTCCTGTATGTTTTAGACCAGAAATCACCTGAAGACATTTTGAGAGGTGATGGCCACCTTTGGTCAATCTCATGTAGCAGCAGATCTCTGCTGATGAGTGAGTGGCTATACCATGGAGTGGACCTGGATGTGCTAGCAAGTGTTTGGCAGCTGTTGGGTTTCACAAGCTGACTCTAACAGCTACTTTCCGACACTCCTGCCTACTTTTTTTTACCACAGAAATTAGTGGATCAGATTAAACAGGGCCTGCATGATTGTTTATCTAATTGTTTGATGACCTTGACTCCCAACTGTATGCCATAACAATATAATAAATCTGGAATGTCACAGAAATGACAATTTTATTGCACTTCCTCTTCTCAGATCTTCTGCAGTAACGATCTCCCCTTTGTGATTCGATATTGTCATACCTAAGGGTACAATTTGTGAATTTCTGTTGCCAGATAATTTTTTTTTGAAATTATGAAATTATTTTTTGAAATATGAATGCCAAGATTTGGCTTCATTTCCAAAGTCTGTAAGACTGCCATTAAATTATTATATCTTCTGACTACTATGTGATCCTCATTCCCTAAAAGACCTTTTGTTTTTGCTGTGCCAATCCCTACAAAATCTACCTACTTCCTAAACCCCTTTCTCTGTTTTTCCTTCCAAGCACAAGTCTGGGGGCAACTGGGCCTTTGACAAGAGGTGGAAAAATAGCTCTCTAGACTCACACTTGTACCAAACATCTTTTCTCTAGGAATGGCTGAAAGGCTTAATGATTCTGGTCTACATTTACTCTCCAAAATGTTTCCCATTTCTTACATGTATTTTTATGCCAATAGACTATTGTTATCCAAATCCAATTGTTATCCAAAACACAAAAGTATCCTGATTCAAGATGGTAAGCAAATTCCATATAAAATATTGAATCTTTAATCACATCCATTCTAACCAGAATGAATGTATACTTTCTAATAAATAATTTCTAATTCTATCTTTCTAATAAATAAAGAACAGGAACCTGAACCTTTACAAATGCGAGGCTCCTGAGTAAAAAACCCATTGACCACTCTTTTGTTTCCTGGCTTCTTCATAGTTTTACTGTTCTGATTTTATTTTTTTCTTCATGAACCATGTTCCCAAATCACCATCTGGAAGTAACTGTACACTCTTTCTCCCATAAAGGTTGAGAATAAGAATGTGTCCACCAGCTGTAGTGAAAACTGTATGAGCTACAGAGTTAAACTTGTTCACTCTGTGCCCCCCCAGCATGCTACCAGCCTGCACACACAAAAAAAAAAAGAGAGAGAAAGACTGTTAAATTTTCCCAGGAATCTGATGAGAAGAGAGAGAGACAGACAGAGAGAGTTCACTTGGCTAATTTTCTAGCCAGCAGCTACAACAATGTTTCTATTAGGAGATATGAAAAGAGACAAAGAGATATAATAACTATAGATTGGCTTTGTTGGCCAGAAGAAGTTCTAACTGTGCTGAGGGGATGAGGAGGTACAGAGGCATGCTCCCAAGGGATATTTTTTTGCCTTAATATTATCATTTTGGTGCATCTATAGCTGCACATTCACTTAACGCTGAATGAAAACAAGCATTTTAACATGTCACACTGCCTGCCCAGCTAACTGAAATGATAGCTAGAAAAAATGCATTGACCTTGTGTTATTCTCCTTTATGCTCATTTTGCAGGATTCACATTCAAATGTCATTGGCATAGTGCTTTGGACAGAAACATTCTTTCAACAAATACATTTGTTTCATCTTATTTTCATTCTTTTTTTTTTTTTTTTCCTCATTAGAAAAGGTGGTCACGTGCCACCTAGCTTGTGGCTTGTCCAGTCCCTATTGTTAGATTGTTTTCAAACTTTGTCAAATCCCTTACTCAAACCTTTCTTCTAATGTTATTTCAGTCTAAACAAGAAACTACACATCACTTGTCTCTTTCTCTTTCATTCATTCTTAAAATGAAGCAATGTTGTCTCCCAAAGCACAAGCATTTGCAAGTTATGCATTTTCAGAGTTATGCATTTTCACATTTTTCATCTATGTTAAATACAAGATCATTTTGTTCCCCCTTACCACCTCCCTCTCCTTCTTCTGAGTACTTGCCTGGATAAAAATAAAAATGCCTAAAGCAAATCCTTTCATAACCTTATATATTGGAATGGTTAGACCAGAGCTCCCAACATGAGAGAACACATTTCTAGGAATGGGTGTGTGCCTGAGAGCCAAAAACTAGGCAGAACTGGGCATCTTGCAAACACCCCTGTTTTCATGACCTAACCTCCATATATATATATATATATAAATAAAAAACTAAGAAATTTGATTTTATTTTCATAAGGAAAGGACCTTTAGAAAGAGAAGCTCTTACAGACGTATAACACCCTATAGACTGTCTCAGAAATGTTTCCTTTCTGTGGACCTGCAAATGACAAGTGAGTTAATATAAAACTCACAAAGAGATGCAAATCAGAGGGGACTGAGTTGTATTTTTCATTTTCAAAAAATTTCATGTGAGTTTGTGCCTCAGTTTACCCAGTTAAGTACTGACACCAAAAATTTTCTATCAAGAATGTGAAGCTTTGGTAGTCTGTAAAGGTAAGTATGTCACATTATACGAGTGGTCATCTTATACTTCATTACTCAGAAAGATTCATTGTGACAGTCACTGCACTACTCAAATCTAGCTAGTTTAAGACTCCAAATGCTGTAGATTCTCAGGGTTAAGTCCACAGGGAGGGTTTGGGACAAATCAATCCATTTTTAAGCAGTATTGAGATCCTACTCACCCGCAGCCAAATCCTGATTCTTTGATTCTCCTGCTTACTAGAAGTAATTGAAAATGCCATCCTGCATGCCACATAACTAAGCGGTCTGATCATTGTTCGTGGGTGGAAGTAGGTTGGCATCCATCCTTGTTCCAGCTCAAACAAGGTAGAGATTGGAATACTGTTCCCTGACTCTAAGGAGAGTGGTCTGAATGTAACTATGAAATTTTCAGGGTGAATTTCTCTGTATACGCAGTTTCTCATGAAGATAGTCTCAGCTGCCTGAGGTGCCCTGCTCCATTGCAGTTAGGACTTTCAAAAACTGCCGGGTCCCTCATGCTCCTTGTGTCATGTCTAAAGCTTTCTGGTTTCTAAGTCTAGTTCTTAGGTTCTTTACTTCATGTGTTGCACTTCATGTGTTGCCTGAGACTCTTCACTCAAGGAATGCAACTTCACTAAGCTGTGGTGGCCTAAAAAGTATACCTTTCATGACCCAAGTCCTTTTAAAGATCCAGCCGCACTTCAATAAATATTCCTATATTAAGACTGAGCTTTTCCTCATGTTCTTGGGCTCCCTGCTTAACAACCTATGACATACAGATGAGGTCATTCTAATTCCCCCTAGTACAAGGTAGGTGATACACATGCAGGAGATAGTTCATTACAGCATTATAATCTTGTCCTGCTTATACCCCAAAGTCACTCACTTCCATTAAAGGCCAGAAAAGTGACTGTGAACTGAATCCTGAAGTAAAAATATAGCACTGTTTGGAGAGAATGTCAATAAGGTCTTAATAGTGCTCCTGGTAATGGGAGCTCTCATGAATTCATCTATTATTTTTTATTTCCTTCCCTTCCCAAAGATCATTCTGAGTTTTAAGATCTTGCAACCTATGGCATTATTTGTTTAGAATTTTCTTTTATTAACCAACACAGCTTCCTATTCTTTCTTAATTGTTCCTAAATTCAAGTATTTGATAGTGAGTTTAGCACAGCAAGTGGATTTGAGTAGGTGTCATGATGTCACAAATCTTTCTGTGCACTATCAGTGTAGCAATGACTGCAAGGACTGTCCAGTATAATCACTAATATTTTCTTTATCTCAGGAAGAGTTGTATGTATGAGTTCTGAAGGATATTGCCTGGAGGCTATGCAAGCACAGTAGGCAGTCACATGGAAAAGGAAGTACTGGAGGCATTTTAATACTTACCTGTTTACATCATGAGTGATTTGCATGGCACAAACATTTTTCAGGATGTGGATGGCATCACAGTCCTAATAGTGAACTGAGTGCTCCTGGTCTCAAAACGGGGAATTATCAATCATATTTCAGGTTATTAGGCTGAAGGAGCCACCAAAGAAACAGTACTATAAAACTGAAAAGCCCTTAGATATCTCTTTCAGTTCAGCTTCAGCTACATGTCCTGGATTTAAATTTAGGTAGATCTGAATTCTTTCCTGGGCTGTTTTTCAAGACATAAGGTAAAAAAGTAAACTGAACTTAAAATCAGATTTTCTTCCTCTGTCATGAAAGAGAAAGTTTCCTGTGTTTCCTAAGAGAAAAATTTGGAAAGATTATCTTCCTTTTCTTTTTGTCTTCATTCATCCATTCTTCATGATACACAGTGAAAGTGAAGAAAAAAAAAAAAACAAGTGGAAGCTTTGAAATTACTGTGGATAGTTGTGGAAGGCAAGAAGCAAAGTTTAAAAAAGTAAAAAATCAAGTACATCACTTCCTCCCAGTAGAATGCATTTTGGAGTCAGAGATTCATTTCAAATGCTTTGATAGCTTGAATTCTGCAGGTCCCTAAGGACAGTCAGAACACCAATTCCCAGATATAAAGGCCAGAAAGAACACTGCATTGCTTAGCTTAACTGTCAGATCTGTGTGTAGGAAGACAACATTATTCACTATCAAAAAGCAGTGACATGCAGGATCTATTTGGCAACACTATAGGGCAATGTTTCTAAATGGTGTAACACACAAGGGGAGAACTAATCTTATCCTGGGACACCACAGAAGTGAATCCAGTAGAGAGAATCTCAAAGACTGACTTGGCCACCATCAGTTGGGCCCTGTGACCACAGGTTAGGAGCAGGCTTTTTACAGATTACAACCCTCAGGACAAAAAAAAAAAAAAAAAAAAAAGACATTGCAGTCAGACCTCACTATTAGTATATTTATTTTTATGACATTTAGTTTTTATGGTTATAAGTGGTCAAGGCCTCAATTTTATGTCTGGTGGAACCTGATACAATACAATGTCCTAACGCTATGCCTGGGCTCTTGTTCAGTATCATCTGTTACACAGAAGTGTTCCCTGACAGCCTGCCATTTAAGTACTGGACTAGTCCAACTCCGTTTAATTCATGAGTGCTGACAAGATCACAGTGTAAAGTGATATAATTATTTTATTATTATTAAAATTATTATTATGACCAGTACACTACTACCCTCAATCCCTAGTCACAAATAGAGCTCCATTGTGTTGAGCACTGTAGAAACAGAAAAGAATGTCTATACCTCAAGGGCATTAAAAATGAAATAAGCAGAAATTAGATAGGCATTGAAAATGCTCTGCTTAATGCCAGCAAAAATGATGTGGTACTGTAATTGTTATCTGCAACAGTGTTTGCCACTAAAATGTAAGCATTTGCCAACAATAATCCCACTGTATTATTCAACACGATCCTGCGCTGTTCTTCTTAGACTATGAAGTAATTAGGACTACTGTAATTTGTGGAAGAAGGTCCTGTCACACCAAACCAGCTCTTTTCCCCACAGGTAGCCCCATTCTTAGGGGCTATTTGAATTAACGGACCAAACATTGCACATAACAAGAACAAACATCATTGGGGCACAGTGATGAGCTCCAAACAACTCTGCAGATTTTTCCCAGCAGAAGGTCTGGGCCAGCATGCTACCTCCCATCTGAAATTAAAATAAATCACAAAAAAATTCCAACTTGATTCTGTAAGAAATTAATTCTGGATCATTCAATGATATATGTCAGAAAGTCCAATGTGCTACCAGCACATTAATAAAAAAGCAATAAGAAAAGCAAGTCATAACAGAAGCAAAAATGAAGCCCTTTGCTTGTGTATGGTCTGATTATTTTTATGGAGAATTTTTGTTGGTTTTTGTTTAAATCCTTGCTTTGGGATACAAACACATACTATACTTCAGCATTCTATTTTGCTGAAAATAGCGACAGAAAAGGGAAACTTACATCTTTAATTACTATTCTATTGTTGGTAGAATTTATAAATTATGATATTGTTACCTGAGGGCTTGCTGACAGACTGCATCAGTTCTCCTCAGTCTGGCTTTAATCCCAGACTCTATTTTTTTCTTTTGAATCCTGGAATGCAGACAAAAAAGGGTTTCCCTTCAATAAACCAACTTGTCTGAATCCAGATTACTGTCCTGTGTCACTAAAATAAAGGATTTAACATTAATCTCCTCAGCTTTTAAGCAACAATATAAAACATCTACAGTATTTGCTAGCCTCTTCCCTAGGTAATGGAGTTTATTTCATACATCAATCTTTATAAAACCAGAAGAGAGTCCAAAACAGGATTGAAAAAATTGATTTTCCTGGATATTGTACCTACTCATGGTTAGGTCTTTATACCCAAGTAAGTTATTAGCTGAGTATTGCCTGGCCAGCACTCAGCTACATGAAAATTAAGGACTGGGTGTTTACAGACTGAGAAATTATAAAACCTGATCATCATAACTCATTTCTAATGCCAGTGTTTTGAGAAAATATATGAAGATCTAAGGAAGAATGAAGGGCACTGCTAATAGGAGAAAAAAGCTTTTTCAGTACCAAGTAAAGAAGGATTAAAAAGAAGCCATTGTTGAGAGATGTCTGCCATTATTTTATTTTTGGGACTCCTGTGCAGTCATCCATCTGCTGCATAGATGAAAAGAATCCTATCTATAAAGCAGTTTCTATATTATACATAACCTACAGGAGTCATTAGCTGATGAGCTGAAGGAGTGCAATAGTGACTTCACTGTCAGAGGAATAGTGTGAAACTTTCCAGAGGCTGGTGGGAGACACTTCAGTTTGCGCTATATATCTAGGTGCAAATTATAAGTGGTATTGGATTTGGTAATGCTTGGATGAGGAAACAGGAGTAAAATTCAAATGCTCTAATGTGTTTGCACATTTCATTACAAACCAGTATTTTGGTAATCCAACATCAACCACCAGTTCTGTTAAGGATGTCTTCATTCAGATGAACCAAAGCCAATGACACATACTCATTGAAGATGACATTTCTGCAAGCCTGAATGTGCTAATTCCTGGATCTAGGCCAAATTCTGAGTTGATTAATTCAATCTCTCTTGGGTGAAACGCCTGCCTTGCTTTCAACTGGAGAACATACTCTTCATCATGTAAGCCTCGACATTCCTATTCCAATAAAACCACGGAAAAGTATTCACAAAACTTATTTACTAGGATAGTTAACAGCAGAGTGAGACTGAATTCATTAAATGGGTTGAACATTAAAAAAAAATGAAAATAGTTCTTCCAAATACCTATCACAATCCTGCTCTGTATTTAGAACGGACAATATTTTAGTTACAAAGCACACTTCCCCCCTACTCGGAAACAATCCTATGATAAAATATAAAGCTATACTGTATTACTTAAGTTTTATACTCATATATTTACTTTCCTGTGTTCAATTTTTAGCCTGGAAGAAATCAAATTTCTTTGAAAGACCTGAGCCACTAAGTTGGTTAGATAGAACCAAAATCTTAACACTGCATAATTTCAGAATCAATGCAGAGGAAATGAGCTATATGACTTTACAAGTAAAAGGATCAAATTGGCAACTTGAGAAAGAGTTAGTCCCCGGGGGAAAACTGAACACAACTGTCTACAGCTATGTAGAAGATAGCAGAGTAAGAAGATACAAAACACTGAGATTTTTTTTTTTCCTTTTTTATCGTCTTTGCTGTTACAAGCAGAGAGATGGGAATTTGGAATTCCCTGGGCCCCCGTGGAACTCAAATGTATCCATATTCCATCCAAGCAGTTTCTCTGTATAAATGTACTAACCTCCCACTAAGAAAATTAGCTCTTTAATCACTTGAATCCAAATAAAGCATTGTTATATCCTAAAGGCATTGAAGTTCTGCACTTTTAAAAGAGTGTCTGAACATTTCCCAAACACACTTAGGGAGGCGGGGGAAGTTCTTTTACTTAATTTTCTATAATTAAAGAACAAGTCAGGTAGAAACCAAATGATGTTGTTCACTAAAAGCAGAAGGCCTAACTTCTCAACTCTTCTACTAAGTGTAAAACTCAACTTCAAAAAGCAGGAAGAAGGAGAATAAAAGGCAGAAAACTCCCCAGTGTTATTCACCATAAAGCAAAAAGTCTAGGTTGAGACAGCAAAAGGTATTTAATATATTCATCTGCAGTCATTTATGGACTTCAGGTTATAAGTTTAGCTTTTCAGGTTTGCAGTGAATGCTAGGATTTTCCCAGAATAACTTGAATCAAATGGCTCCCTCATTCATAGTTCGAATGTGCTGACCAAAGCAATATATTAGACATACAAAAGTGAAGGGAATAGCTTTAGAAGTCCTTAAGTGACCTCCTTCCACATCTCCAAGACCCAGAAGATTATGCCATCAAATCACTCTCCCAATATCTGTCTTAAAATACACACACTGCTCAGAGAAGCATATCAGAGAGAACATCCATTGTCTTGATATATTGCTATGAAACGAGTAATGCAGAAACTGTCTTTGACGGATCCCTCACAAGTTTGGCCTGTGGTGGAATTCATCACCATCTACTGCTTTCAAAAGTGTTTCCTACCCGTGGTTCGATTTGATTCCCTTGGACTTTATGCTGAGGAAATCACTCCTTGCTTCTAAAGAAGAAACCTGAGTCTTTTGAACCTAGTTCTGGAAAAAACTTCAAGGCTTTCCCCAATACCCAAGAACATTAAGGCTTCATGGAATTTTGATAACTTTGTGGCAGGCTAATTTGCATCTACACATAGGTACTGAGAATCTTTCAGCCCACCTCAGCTCTGAACAGTTTGGTAAGTTTGGTATGATTACAGTTGGGATTTACTTTTCAATAAGCATAATTAGTCCACCAGGTGATTAATTCATTGTGCATATTAGACTATCCAAATTATCCTCATTAAGGCTGTATTCCAATAACTTGAAGCTTAATTTTTAAGTATATGAGTAGTATCCTTGAAATCTTGAGGCTCTTCATATACATAATGTTAAGCACATGCATAAGTGCTCTAATAAATAGGAACACAGGCTCTTTTATACTATTTTTAACTATTTAACATCATTACTTAAAATTTACTTGCAATTTTATTTCCTTTTCCTTTTCCTTTTCCTTTTCCTTTTCCTTTTCCTTTTCCTTTTCTCTTTCTCTTCGTCTGTATTTTAGGTACTTTGTATTACCATACTTACTGCTAGTATTCCTAACCAGGGATCTGGATCTTATCCAGTGCTAAGTGGTATACAAACACAGAACAAAAACCTTCATTGCAGGGAGCTTTAGTTTAAATGTAATAAATATATACAGGCAAGCCATGAGCACAGGGCAACACTGAGAAAATATTCAATAACTATCTTAACAGCAATATTGTGTTTCAGGTGAGTAGCTTATGGTACATGGCAGAATGGTTTGTTGTATTGTACTGTAGAGTTATGTTTTTAGTTTGGAAAACTATATTTAATAAAATAATATATAAATATGTCAGGCAGTGTAACCAGTGATAAGGACACTAGGCTGAGGCTGTTCATTTTATAGTTCAGCCACTGAGCTGATGCATGGCACTGAGCTTAGTGTGATGCTATAACACATGACAGTCTGTGAGCTGTTTCCAACAAGAGTGGCTTTACCATAGGTTCATGTATCAGACAAAGATTGTTAGTGAGGCCTGTATGCACTACTGTAAAATAAATAATTTTGTGGATAATAATAACAAAGGTTATATGTTCAGAACTCCTAAATCATATCTACTTAATTCCAAATCTACTAGACTTTCATGGATGTACGTGTATATATATTTTTGGTCCATGGGGCTCCAGGTACTTTCAAGAGGGTCCATGGTAAAGGCAAAAAGGAGTTGATTTCATTTGGTGCAAGATAATTAAGTTTCATAATCCATTTCACTTTTCACTGTTCCAGAAGTACTAGCTTCTTGCTACTGAACTTGCACAGAACTGGAGGTTAAGTCAGCATAAAGACTTTCACTAGCTTTACTGGGGTATGGATGGATACCTTGAAGGGGCATCTAGAAGTCACTGCATATATTGTTCTAAAATATCATAGTGACACAAACATTTTTGCATCCTACATACAGGAATAAAGACATATATATATATATATATACACGTATGTATGTATGCTTGGATATAAATATATATATATATATATGTGTGTGTGTGTGTCACAGACACAGACACATTCCTGGAAATAGGAAATCTACCTTCAAATGTTGATCAATCTTCTTTAACTTCCAAAATTGGAGCCTAATTTCTTAATCTGGGTTTAGTTAAACTTCCTCTACTGCTTCTGGCACTTATCGTCAAAAATAAAGGAATCGAATAGAGGGGGTGGAAATGCTAATTAGCCCCTGTCACAATTCATGCTGCTATTGTAAGACTTCACAGTATGCAAATCAGGTTCAAGCTGCCCTAAGTGTCAAGCCCTGCTGCTGATAATAAAAATTGACAATTCTTAGGTTAAAAGGTATGAACAGTATTCTTCCCATCTTCTCCACATTACAGGCAGTGTCTTTTTTCTCAGTTCAGTTTAGAGTGCCTATTTCAGTAAGAAATATAAGAAAAATAGAAAGGTGAAGGGCTATTTTAATAAGTAATGATAATAGTAACGGTAACAGCATACCTTTTGTGTTATAGCACTGTTGTTATATTTAGACTTAAAAATGAGTAAGTAGCTAAAACAAATGAAGCTGCAATGCAACTTACTGTAAATGTCACAGAAGCAAATACACCACAGAGATAATTCCAAGGTAAATGACTGAACACTCTAAGCGTATTATCATTACATTCAGTAGGTTGCTGTTTATTTAAATCTGGAGGAATTTAGAGATCCAAAGTAGAATTGTAACTAGATGGTCAAAATTGTACCCAGAGATCAGACAAAAAATGAAACTTGGGAATTGTGTTGTTCCCTTTTTATCATATTTGTAATCTTCTAGTTGAAGATCTAGGAAATTTCTCAAAGATTCCAAAAGAGTGACTTGATAGACATAAGAAAAGAGTGGTCCTTATTAAACTCATATATATATATATTCCTCTCTGAAGATGTATCCTTTCACTTACATACTCAGTTTAGAGTACCAGTGTGTGATAACTAGATCTTTATTGTCTATGATGCTCATTCAAGGACAAGAACAAACACTTGACCATTCATCCACACAACAAATGAAAAACTGTCAAATTTAACTAAATATCTGCTTTCAGAAAAGGGATGAATCTTAAAGGGATTAAAAAAAAAATCTTAAGATAATGGCCTTTGAAATCTTATCATAGACTTGCTTATTTTCTAAACAATGAACATCCACCATTTGCCCTAGAGAACTAATTCTCTTGACTGACTTGAGGTGAATTTGAGGGGGAAAAAGAAAGGGATTAACACAGTTCACATTCTTCATACTTCTTGCTGTATTTAATTGAAGGAGGGGAACAGACTTATTGGTGTTAGAAGTTGTGGCACTTACTTACTGAGTAATTACTTCCCTTGGGTTAGCTATGGAGACATAGCTTCTACCATAACCTACCTGTACTAATATCATTCCCTCTAGTGCATTGCTGTACAAGATACATTGGACCATCAATGCACAAATCAAATATGTCTCAACCATTATTGTACAAAGAGACAAAATGTTCATAAAAAAGTCAAGATAGATGAATTTTCTTAATAAGTGGCTAAAACATCCTCAATGTTTCCGGAGCTCTTTTGCTGCTCAAGGGTTTTCAGTATGATGCTATGATGATAGAAGAACCACTTCTATCAAATATTAAGCTACTGTAAATTTACCATAATTGAATAATTTGCCTCTTAGCTTTGGTTCACTAAGACTGAAGCAAGGTTCTCATCTCTAATCGATCGTTCCACAGTCTGTTTCAATATATGTCATGTCAGACAAGGCTCATATATAGTAACATTTGAGATTTAGTAATTCCAAAGCCAAGGGACCTTGTTAAGATCTGGATGATTGACCATGAAGTATTACGTATTTAGTCAAATTAAATCGCGATTAGAGTTTCAAGTTCCATATTCAAACACAAAATAGTTGATAAATCTTTGATACTTTATAGAACTATTATCTATGAATTCAAATTAATAGAAGAAATCCTACAGAAATTTTCAGCAGAAGGAATTAAGGAAATAGGTACAATTTTCTGTGGCCACTTCTACATAAATACAAATCTTTTGACTGGATTTTCCATGCTTGGAGGAGAAGATGATAGTGAATGAGAATTAACTTTATGACAGCTCTTTCTCTGTGCACCTGATCTTGATACTTTTACCTTTTTAGTATCTTTTTAGTCTCATTTAACTTGGTGGAAGACAAGGTCATCTTGCAGTACCTGGAGCCATTCAGCAAGACAGAATCAAGCCCAGCTTTTCTAAAAATAACTGTCACTAAAAAGGTGAGCCCTTACTTTCTCTTCCTATGTAGAAAAGCCCTTGAGAAACAAATTTTTGAAGAAAGAAGCCAAATACTCACCTAGAACACAACAATCTCAGGTAGTTTTCAGGTGGGTTACTCTTCGCTTTTAAGCCTGCCTTCTAAAGGAGAGTCCAAGAGGGACTTTAATCTGCACATTTTCTTGTTATCTGGACTTGGGCCTGATTTTTTCTCTTTTTTTTTCCCCTCAAAATTATTTTTTATTTAAAGTAAGTGGTATATGTTGATGCTTTTGTACTTCTTTCATTCCACATGAAAATCTCATTTCCATAAAAAATAATTCCTAAGTTCAGAAGCAAATGCATGTACTGTATTGATCCTATATTCTCTTTGCTTTAAATTTATCAGTAGGCAGAGTAAATATACTTTCTATATCATAGGGAATCATTCAGCTTGGAATCAGCAAACCTAGCAGAACTAGGAATGCAAGATTTTATCTATCTCAGACAAAAAGCTCACTGTCATTGAAAAATTATATCAAATGGGTTATGATGATGATTTCTGAAAATAATTACTTTTGCAATATTTATGAACTGGATAGAAAGTGATGTACTAAAAACCTACACAGAAGTATTGGAAATAGACTGAAATGGGAAATAGTCCCGTTAAAGGCCAAGATCATGAGATTACAAATTCAGTTTTGCACGTGGAAAGTATTTGGTGGTGTTTATGACAGTGTGATTAGAGTTTAAACATGAAATGTCATACTGAAGTTTTTGTCCACAACTAGACTAGTATTAATAGTGTATGTAATACATATTTAATCTTTAGAGATTTTTATAAGAGACAGTAAATAAACAGATATCATAGAAGCAGCTCTTCTGCTCACTGACATTGTTTTCCCTTGTTAGGACTGAAAAAGTAAAGGACATTGAAATATCTTAAACAAATATCTTTATTGGGAAAGGAGGAGGTAAGGACAACATACAGGCTGCGTAGTATATATTTACCTGTGCATATAACTTATGCATCCAAGAGTTCATATTAGGGGCTGAGGTATATGAGCAGGAAATAACTACCTTTTTCTCCGAAGCATACCACTACAACACAAGGGATTCCTGCAGCTGTCCAAATTGCTTCAGTGTGAGTCATTCTTTGTGGCTAGTGCAAAATAGCTCCACAAATATTAATTTTGAGTTTTAAATTAATTTATTCTGAAGGTCTGTCTATTCCATATCTGGACATCCACATTCACTGGCAGAAGCATTTACCAAAATCAGCAAATTCATGCTGAATATAGGGAACGTATTTGGAAAAGCCACTGCTGAACTGATTAATAAGTAGATTAACCCAAAAAGATGGAATATATCCGCTCTTCCAAACAGAAAAGTGAATATTTGTCCAATCAAAGATCACAATTCGAATACTGAAATGCAATCCAGCTGCAAACATGATCATTCTTTTCTTTGCCAGATCCATAAATTTCAAACATTTTCATACTATTGGGACAAAACACAGTTTATTGCTACTCTCCAACTCTTTTTACTTATAATAATAAGAACTGCTATACTTAACTTCCTATATGTCCAAAGCAACGGTTAAGTTAAGCTTATTCTCTTAGTAGCACATCAGGTTGGACAGAATACAATTGAGGAGTCTCATGGAGAAAGCTCATTTACCAATGATACCAACTGCCTTTTTATTAGATTTTAATTTTGTGACTGCTGTTCAGTGGCATTAGACAATTATCAGGTTATTTGTTTTGCTTTAGAAAAATATTTTTACATTTATCCATTATTTTTTTTTCTTATTTACTGCAATTTCTCACACAGCATACTCTTCCTTTTTCTGTTTTTTTTTTTTTTTTTTTTTTTTTTTTTTTTTTTTTTCATGTACTAAGGTGATTTTAAAGGAGATGATTGTTGAGAGTACCAGTGTTGCTTCCACCAAAATCTTTCAGATCCCACAGCTGCATTAACTCAATGAAGCATTTAGTCTTGTCTTAAGCAATTTTGATGTAATGAAGAACTGTGCTCTAACAACTTTGGCTACATTTGTGGCAACATTATGACATTTTTCCTTTGAAATAGCACATATGCTCCTGTGCACTGAGAAAAGTCTGAAAAAAACCAGCCAAATGCCAAATTCTTCTACCTGTTGTGCTGCTGTAAATCTGAAATTAACTTCATTGACTTCAGCAAAGTATCTCCAGATTTATGCTTAGGTACCTGAGAGCATTGGAGCTAGAGAGAGGTACAGCATAGTAATAGAGCCAATATCTTCTTGACAGGGCCTTTTCTAAGGATTTGTACTGTAGGGAAACACTGGAATATAACCTTATATTATCAAATATAGAAAGAGCATGTACAATTACTCCTAGAGGGCCAAATTCTCCCACAATTTTTTTTCCCTTCCTTCTGGAATGAAGCAGGATGAAGAGTGTGTAGTGTCAATGTCCAGCAGTGCAGCATCATGTCCCCAAGGCTCAAATGAGGTCTGTACCTGTGCGTAGACCTCACAATTCCTTACTCAGAGCTCCATCTCTGTTTTGAAAGATCTTATAGTCAGTCTCAAAGAAGACTAAGCAGGTCTGACACAAGACTTAGATGACCTTTAGGGAAACTGAAATCTTGAAACTTCTTACTGAGCTATTGTGCAGTGTGAAATGCCTTGACTGCAGATGCTGTGATCCATCTGATTCTCTTCAGATACTATCTAGGGAACACAGCAAATATCTAAGGACTATCTCTTATGGGTCTGGACTGCTTCTCATCATCTGAACGACTGCAAGTTATGTGTTTCCTTGCCTAACTTTGAAATATTAAAATTATTCTGAGAGACTTTAAAAAGAAGTTAATTAAACAAAATAAACAAATAGAAATTAAACAAATGAGTGATTTGTCATGGAATAAAATTTCATTCAAAATACTCTGCAACCACTCCCCATATTAAACTTCAATTATTCCATTTGGGAGCCGGCAGACAGAATTGCTGCAACAGACTTTAGAAGAGCTTTTACTGTGATTTTGTACATTATGTTTGTATGATGTATTTAGTCCAGGAAACTGTATAACAAAAGAATCTGTATTGTTTTATTCTGACCTAGTGCTGTTAAATATCAGGATCTTTTTAAATATTATTTTTGGATGCAACGTTTCCTCTCACTCTCTGGGTGAGTGGAGGATGATCATAAAATCACACTTCAGGCCACAATTTATCACTCTATGTACTCAACAAATGAGTTGAAAGCCATGTTCTCAGTTGTGCTAGGGCTAATCCAATGTAAAATCTGTGCATCTAACCAAAAATTTTGGTAAATGTAAAGATATTTATAAGAAGAATTACGATGCTACCCAGGAAACACAAGGTTATTATTTAAGATCTTTACACGTGAACAAGTTACACCTTTACCCTAGCTTAGAAAAGCATTAAAAAGTCATCTATCATGGGAGAAGTATTCTGTTAGTGTGGAAATGACAGAGGACTGCCACAAAAGTACAAAACTATCCCACACACTCTCATTTCCTACCTGCAGGTAGTCTGCCAGACAAAGTCAAAGTAACAGAGAGGAAGACTCAAGACTGGGCTGCAAGACATATCATTACACTTCTGGGAGTTTTGCCATAGCATACCTAGGCAATTAAAGCAGATTAAATTGTGTCAATTTTTAAAGAGATCAGAATTTTCATAGTCAGAGAGACAGAGAGTATTAAACCATCATATTCTCTCGCTATCTAGAGGTTGCAAGCCCAGCCCTGTGTTATAGCATATAGATGCACAGAAAAAAAGTGTTGTGGCAGAGTCTTGAGGAAGTTGCTTTATTTGTGTTTTCATACTAATATACACAGCACAATGGAATAGTTACTTATTTCACAAGAGTTTTTCAATTTTTGTGACTGCCCGTTATGCACTTTGATATATTTAGAAAAATACTGTTAAAAATATAAAACAGCTATGACGACAGAATCTCGCAGGAATCATCCAAGGAAATTTCTAGTATGTCATAGGATTTACATTTTTGCAAAGATCATCAGATCAGGCCTAATATTAGACCATTAAATATGAGCTGAATTAAAAGAATTCTCAAGATTTTCATTTTATCTTCTGCTGGTGCAAGACTGAAACTTAAAAAAAAAAAAAAAACAATAATCCTCTCATTTTACACTAGCTCTTAATATTAATATCATTAAAAAAAATCACAGAATGCTTTAAGTGAGAAGGACCTTTAAAAGTCATCCAGTCCAATTCACACAGATCAAAGCAATGCAGTCAAAACCAGTGCTGCAATATAGTCCAAAATACACCCCAAATTCAACTAAGTGAGGCTGGGGTCCACCTTGGTTCATTTTCATCTGTATTCTTGACATTTTCAAGACAGAAAACACAGACATTTTCATTTCCAGGTCAGAATCCAAACAAGAAATGTAATTTCATTCTTTTGGTATTATCATCTAAACATTAGGAGAAGAAAGAGAATAATAATAATAATTAAAAAAAACCCATACAGGACAAGAAAGAGGAAATGAATGAAAAAGGAAGAGAAAATATAGAAGGAAGGAAGGAACAGGTGAAGAACAGAAGCCTTTAAGTACATATTATGAATTTTTAAAAGTTCTTTTTTTTGCGTGTTTTCTCATTTCAAATGACTCTATACTTTAGGCAGAGAAGAATAACAAAATTTCAAAAACATGCAGATGATCATTTGATTCTGCCACAAAGTGAAAATATAATATTCAAATATATTTTGAAGTAGTGTAAAAGGGATATGGCCATTGACAAAGGATACTATTCAGCAATCTGCAGCATTTAAATTTTTGCATGGAAAAAGGGTTAACTGCCTATTATATAAAGTTTTGAGAGAATGCCATTCTTCTGTGTCAAATCCTATTTTCATTGCACTCAACCTTATTTTAATGACATAGAACTGGACAAATGGGGAAAAACACCCATGGCACAATTTCTACCAATGAATATTTCAGCAGGTGCCTCTTGGCTAAAAGTCTAGATAAAAGCCTTGCTCCAGGCAAATTAAGAGTAGAAGAAAAGACTTCTAAGTACTGGGAGTTTATGAGAAAAGAACCAGCATAGAACCCTAGACTGATCCTTTCAATTGAAAATCTAGAGATCACAGCAAAAGGCAATTACAGTGGCTCCTCCCTTTTGTTGCAGTCTTGTGTTTTGTTGTTGTTTATAGAAGTTTCCGTCTAGGAGAAATTTTTTAGTCTCCTCTTTCATTTTAGTTATTTAGTTGTAGTTGTTGCAAACCTCATTTCCTCATTTTTAAGGCACAAGCTACTCATAGGACTCCTGACAAAAACTGTGCACAGGCTTGTATCAGACTGGGCTGATTTATTCAGGAAGCAATAGAGAAGATTGTGTTGCTGTAACACATTGACATGATAAATTAAGTCCTGGATGGAATTAAAAAGTAGGCTTAAGCCTGAAAACTCATAGCCCCAGGTAGCTTTCTTCTTTGGGTTTTTTTTAGAATTCAAGCTTTGAGTAGTTTCTGAGAGCTGCAAGCAAAGCACAAAGGTGGAATCAGAACTGGGATAGCAAAGGAGAACTAGAACACAGAAAGGAGAGCTGAAAGGGACACAAGTTACACAAGAAAGCAGTGGGGTTCTCAGGGAAAACAAAGGGAAATGTATAGAAGAATGGCAATACCATGGAAACGTCTGGGCAAAGCATAGCGGAGCTGGCGAAGTTTGGGTGTGCAGTTACAACTTTTGAGTAAAACAAAACAAAACAAAAATCCTCTGCTTTGGGATTTCCCTGGGCTTGCAACTGCTCTATAATCTTCTTCCCCTGCCTTTTCTTGTAGTACAGAGGGAAGCTTTGAAGGCCATCTTAAAATACCTGTCCCTTAAGAACATGGCCATGCACTGCACCCTAAATATACATCAAGTCTACTGACAGAACAGCACATGTTGTGTGCTTTCAATTCATCCATTAATTTTCCCTGCTGATTTTAAAGATGATTCAGTTTAGACAAACATAAATTCAAGCAAAATAATGCACAGAATCAACTAAAACTCTATGAATTTCTCGACAGATTGTAAATGTAGAGGAGAAAACTTCTGCTACCTTTACCAGGAGGCACAAGAAAAAAACTTTTTGCTTCTACATTTCTTTTTCACTTTTTTCTTCTTTTTTTCTTCCTTTTCTATACCTTGCTTCTCTTTGTCTTTCCTCACCTTTCCTCACCTCAGCACTTCTCCTTACTTTCCTCTTGCTCGTGGACTCTCTTGCTTATTATTTTCATATTTCTTTTCTAGTTCTGCTTTTTTATGTCCATTTTTTTAACTCCTTCCCATTCCTACTACTATCTTAATCCTAACAACTTTATTTTGGGTAAAATTGTATTTTAGTCCCATAAAACAAGGCTCTTTGAAAAATTATACTTTCTATTTATAACTTGCATGCAAGGAAAAAAAATGGCCTAATTTTCATCCACAAAGATCCTGCAGTTTGTTTTGTTGAAACATGTCTACTGCAATCTAACTTGTTCCCCTCAGTGACAAACCTTCTAATGAAAGTCAAAAATACCATTGTCTCAGGAAACAGATATCCCAGCATGACATCCTTGACCAGCTCCACAAAATGCTCTTTCCATCCTCCTATATCAGGGCTCTTTAAATTTCTACCATATGCTTAGTCTTCTCTACATTTTGTCACATTCTTTGTTCCTATACTGACTTTTTTTTTTTTTCTCTGCTGACCTCTCTGCATTGATCTACTAGTCTGCAGTGGAGTTGGGGAGGAATGATTGTCCTAAAAACAGAAGCGTCGTGCATTCTTTTTGTTGATGGATTATTTGTCTGTTTTACTCTATTCTGTATTAACTATGTAGTATCAAATTCAAAAGCCTTCTACAGACCATGTCCACTGAAACTTGTTGGTAGTGTTTCAATTCGTAAAGAATCCCATGTTTTATAGAGGTTTTGCTATGGTAGGCAGAGTCATCTTTCCTTCCAACAGAAGTCAAAATTATAACATCACTTTCAATGAAACATTACTTTCAGCTTACTCATTGGATATAGTAGAGTTCTAAATTTTAATTTGTTGAAAGTGGTATTGTTCCAACTGGTTTCAAATATTCCACAAAAGAATCACTCAAGCTTCAAATCACCCAACAGGCTACAGAACATCTACTTTGACTTCCTCACCAGTACTCTTTAAATGCAAGTGAATACAAGTGAGATTGCAAGTGAACTGCGAATTCTCCAGCATCATGGACAACAATTGATGTTTGCACATTAGTGTCATCCACAGCTCCTGGAAACACATCAGTAGTAAGCTATAAGTAAGCTTCTGCAAGCTACTTTGGTAACCTCTAAGAATAGCATGGTATGTGGGAAATATGTTAGGCAACATAACAAATATTCCTAAATTTAGACTGCTTTCAAAAATGTAGTTTTTTATAGGTTCTTCAGTTTTTTTTTTCAGAGTTTATTTTATTTTTAATAAGACCATATACTTAGAGACACGACTTTAAGTATGAGGCAAAGTCTCACTAACTTCAGTACAGATACTAACATGAGGACAAAATTAAATATTTTTATATTTAACTGGCATCATTAGAACACTAGTCATTTGACTGATGAGCTGTCTGTAGAGCTGTAATGAAAACTCTAGTCACTCCTCATGACCTATTTGCTCTACAGATCTGTTCTTATGCCATTAACAACTGGGGACATTTTCCCCTTAACCCCATTATTATATGGCCTAAAAATCAAGCTAGTGTGACAATATTCAACATGCATCCTCACTAGAGCAATGTGTGTGCCATGACACCATTCTAAGCATCTTCTTTACTCATCTGAAAGTAACCACCCACCAGCTGTGAAACAGGTCTCTGAGAAACACAGGTTTCACTTATGGTGCCAAAATCATAATGCTCAATTGTCTCTAACTTCTAATTTCTGCCTCAGGTCCACATGATCATATACTTTACATCACCAAAGCCAGCCAGAATATATCCATCAAATTAACTAGAAGTAATCAGTACAAAGATATCAATGTAAATTCAGAATGTTAAAACAGTAGTTGATGGCATGGAAAAGAGCTTCAACTGGAATAAAGACTTTAGTCAGTAAACAGCAAATGATTTGTAATGGAATCACATATATGACATATGTCAATACAGTATTACAGTTTATCTTTAAATATCTAGGAGGTGCTCTATATGACATAAGCTTCCATTTCATGACTCAGAAATAGAGCAACATAATATATAGGTAATATATCTTTTTTAATCTTGCTTTGTCTAACTACTTTTTTAGTTTAGAACAGCATTTCCCAAAACATAAAATAACAAGTAATAGTTCTTGGGACAGGAGAGCGAATAGCCGATTTATCTTACAACTGCTTGGAATGGGACAGGCAGCCTTATCGGATTGCTAACCTTCCTCAAGGGGAGTATTAACAAGCCTAATCATCAGTGCAGGCCTGATTAACTGTGAGGTGAGGTGATACAAACTAGAAGAGGAAACTGAAGGAAGTACAGTAGAAGGTTTAAATGAGGGTAGAAGAATTGTTTCTCATCTTACGATAATATTTCCTCTATTAAGACAGCAGACTGGGAGAACTATTGTGTTCTTGAGGAATGAAAAGTGTTAGCTGAGAAACCAGGCTTTACTTCAAGATGTTTGACAGTTTGAGGAAAACCTGATCTTTACCTTGTCAGACAGCTGACAAGTACTTGACCTGAAGTCCCATTGCCCCACTCTCATTCCTAGAACGAGTCTACAACAGAGGTTATAACTATCAGGTAATAATAATAGTATTAGAAAGTCCTACAGAGAAGAACTTTCCTTAATATATTTTCATCCTCTCTTCCTTTTCCATTCTGATTGCACTAATCAGGCCTTGCTTATCCCTGAGAACGTTGAAATGCACGACGTGTCTGCTTCCTCCTTTAATGCTTTTATCTCAGCTGTAGGAGCAGAGCATTGTAACTGTTTCATATGGTAAATCTTTTCCTTTGCTAAAGTTACATGTGATTTTTTTTTAATGTGTATATGTTATTTACCAATTCTGTTAAATGACAACATGAATCTGATACTCCACTAGATGTGTTCTGTATATAAGCAGTACATGAGCAATCACACTCATAGATAGAATAGCAGTACAATACGGTAATTACAGACACTAAATCTACCCTCAGTTAGCTCAACTAAACAGGCTTTTTTTCCCTAAGTCCTGTCGTATGATTATTTTTCTAGTAGCTCTCCTCTGCACCTGTTTCAGCTGAAATTGAACAAAGGTGCTCCAGCTTTCTGGCACAAAGAACATCATCATGAACACAGACTTAGGCCTTTCAAAGGCGTCATGAAAGCTCAAGAAAATCTTAGTAGTTTCTGAACAATATTGGTCATATTTTTCTTGGTATATCACAGAACTGTATAAAAGTCCTTGGTGAGATTCAGGTTTGCATGGGTCTGCTCATTGGAGCATCAAAGTCTTGTAGTAGCATTCATGGGCAGACGCAGAGCCATCTTGGCCAGTTGATACAAGTTTGATGTTATGAGTGGGGAATGATTGATCCTAGCAGGATGTGAACTTTTGAATTAGTACAGCTGAAGAAAAAGAAAGCAAGTTAAACCACCGAAAAATGCCAGTTATTAGAACTGGACAAATTTCTACTATTAGATAATGTAATTATTCCCCAAACTATATTTAATTATCAGGTACACAGATAAATTGACATTTTTATTCCTTTTTTAAATATTGAAAATTAATTGAAAAAAAAGCTTTTTAAGAAAGATAATTAAACAAATACGCTATGAAACAAGGCCATGTGCAATTTCATTTTATGTGTAAATTACATGTAAAACCCAAAGGGGATGCAGTCTTATTATACAGTTTACTCCTCTATTAGCATATCAATGGAAAGACTTTTCCTCCTGGTTCTGAGGAAAACAAGGAATACATGAGGTGCATGCTGGAGCTGCATACAGAAGGGGGGTCTGGAAAAGACCCATTATTCCTCCTCTCACCCCCAAAAGGGAATGAAAGAGAATAAGGTTGTGATCTCTACGGATGAGAGGAGATAGTGACAGAAGTGTGGAGTAGAACTCATTTCATTCTATACTAGGCTGGACTGCAACTTGAATCAGGTCCTAAGTCTTCATACAGTAATGTTAGTTCTCTGTTGGAATCTGCTCATGGCAGGACCTCAGTTCAGAGTACAAAAACAGCAGAAACACTTAGCTTCAACCTTTCGACTTTCCCAGCACCAACCTTCTCAGACAAATAAACGCAGAAGTCAGAGAAGTGTGTGGCAACTAATCTGAAATATTTAAGCACAGTATAGAGCATTTGTATTTTTAGAAAATCTTAGAATATCAGCCTCTGTAAGATTTTCAGCTACTGTTCTTCCCCTCTCACTAGGAAGTTTCTGACACTTCCCCCAGCCAATTGTGATGTCTTTAGCCACATAATTATTTCCTTTTTTTTTTTTTTTTTCTTCACACTGGAGCTTTGGATATATAAAGACTGTTGTCTAAAGGAAAGGGTTGTGTTCTCCTCATTTTAAGTTCATGCTTTCAAAGGGACATACTGTGCATGACTAGGAAGATGTTCAGTTGTTTCTCTTTGTATGCTTTCTTAATGTTTAAATAAGTAAACCAGAGGGAAAGTATCCATAAATCCTGCTCAGTGACTTGGATATCACCTTTGCAAAATTAGAGATCAGACTAACAAGGTTGATAGCCAGAATATATTTGTGATAAACTTGATGAACTGTGATAAACTCCAAAGCATTCTTTAAAACTTATGGTAATACAGCACAAATTGAGTTTATATTAAACACATTAAACATATTAAGAGCAGCAAACTGGCAGATCTGACCAGGTAGCTGTCAATATAAAATTATCAAATTATTTCCAATACGAATTTGAGGTAGTATCTTTAAGCTCAAAACTATTCACATCTTTATCAATGATAAGGAAATAAACAAAAATAATCTTGCTAAGAAAAGCAGCAAAGTAACTGCAGTAATGAGGAGAGGACAAAGTAAGATGGATACATTGGAGCAAGGTATATTTTAATATACCAAAGCATGCTCTAATCTAGAGCAAATAACGCATCACACTGAGAAATGGACAGGGGCTCCTGAAATTAGTTTCCTGGGAAAAGACTTAAGAGTCAGAGTGGAGAAGCAAGCTAAATTCCACATAACAGCCAAGGCAAAAATATTAAGGCATTCCTTGGTATACAAGCAATTGTGCAGGGGCTAGGAGAATGTGCGTCTGAGTGGAAGGTGGGACAAGAATTATGTGTCTGCATAACACATCAGAGAAAAAGTTGTTGATATTCTAACACCCATGTTAGGGAAAAAGATGTCCAAAAGCTGAGAAAATAAAAAAAGAGAAACACAAAAAAAAAATATTCTGAATCTGGGAAGGGTTTTAAGCTATGAAACTAAAGAAAAGACTGAGAAATGCCATGATTTCCCTTCCTGGAAGATGATTCTAGCTATTAGAATTTTAAATCTAGCTCTGTTGGCCAGTGGCCATTTACCAGCAGCAATAACTGGTAAATGAAGCCAGGCAAATTTAAACTAAGAACACAGCATAATATTTAGCAGAGAGAGTAGTGAGTTGCCTTTGAAATAAAGTAGCAAAGGAAAATGATGGATATATCCTGTACCGATCTTTCTGGATCAGGGCAGGAAGAGTCTCTGGAAAAATTAATAGTCAGCAAGGTATAAGAAATCAGGTTGGATGAGATAATTATCCTCTTCTAGTTCTAATATGCTAAAAATTACTTTATATATATATATATATATATAGCCAAAATATGAAGTTCTATATTGTTTCTCCATTGAGAAAAGAACATTTTCAAGTGGCTATAAAGGAAGCATATTAGGATGCTTCCTTTATAGCCACTTGAAAATGTTCTTTTCTCAATGAAGAGAAATTTACAGAAACTAAAAACACATCCTGAAGACAACTATTACCAGCCTTCCAGATATGCTGTATTTGTAAAGAAGGCTAAACAATGAATAGTTAATTGGTTACTGCTGTTTACTGCAAAAACCATTACATTGTCACCTTCCCTCTCCTCCTCTCACATTGTATCCACCTGTTATCTTTCACCCTATATTTGAATTAATTGAGACAAGAACCTCTATTTTTTAGTAAAATGCAGGCTTGATCTCTTCCTGGAACCTCTTGCCAATATTGGGGTATAAATAAACAATAATAAATAAATATGTGTGTAATAATAGAGGATAAAATGAGATGTGAGGTCTCCTTTATGCATTGCCTTTGATGTTGCTTTCTTTCCAAGGCTGGAGGCTATAGCCAGTATGTGAATGATCTGAAAATGCCATTACATTTTTGAGCCACACAGAAGTATTCAACTCACAATTCTTTCCAAGTCCATAGATTTTCTTAATATGGTTTACAGTTTGCTTGGTTCTTTTTGGGAATATCTATGTTCTCCAAACATTGTCATTTATACTATCTATGTAATAACATAAACTGTTATAAAGTGAGGTAATATATCATAATGTCCTGTCAAAAAAGAAAAGTGACAATAATGATACTTATAATAATAATAATAATGATGCCAAAACTTATCTCCCCCTCACAAAGTATACAAGAGAACATAGGATACATGAGAAAGCAGAACTTCTGTGACATATTCCAGGTTTGCCATTCAGTATAAATTCAGTGAGCCTTTCTATATAGAAATGCAGCATATTTTTTCTACTGTTGTAGACTTTTCCTTATTTCTCTACCATTAATGTCTGTGTATAAAGGTGTTTTTATTCAAAATATTTTAGCATGTCCATGTTTCCAAGTCTCACTTTCCACTTTCAGGAAATAAATTTAACCATTTATTTCAAAAGCTTTAGGATTTCAAAAGTAAAGAAAAATGTCCCACTGCTTTTATCTGTGAACTGACAGTTTATAATAAACAACCCTTCTCATCAATTCATGTGAATTTAAAGGTCTATTTTTTGCATATAAATGAAATCATACACCTTCTAGACACTAATCTAATGGTCAAGCAGCCTGCAGTTCTCTTACTATATGGTGTTTTCTTCATGAAACATATCATTGATCCAGACTCCCTGGTTTGTCACCTCTTTGGAGAAGGGTCATCTATTAAACATCTCAGACCTTCTATTTTCCCACAGAGGCCTTTCTACGGGCTTCTGAAAGAGGACAACGATAGAAGACATGATCCTTTGTCTGTCTTACTGAAAGGTCCAAAGTTATTTCTTCTAATCTTTCTCTTCTAAAGGAGTAACAGAGACTCTGAGATTTTGAACCAGATGACATACCTGTTTTCTTCTGATTATTTCCACACAGACCTCAGTATCAGTTTTATAGATTTTCTGTCTGTTGTAAAGTCTAAAGATACTTTCTCCCATTACTGCTGGTAATAATTTAATTGCCTTTTTAAATACTCATTATATATTTAAAACAGTCAGGTTTTGATATTAAAAATGTCATTATGAATAGATAGTGAATTAGTTTATTAATGAAATGCAAAGACAGTACTTGCACAGAAAGGTATGTTTCTGTTTTAAAAAGCTAAACTGTATGGCTGTCTCACAACTGAGATTTTTCCTGAAAAGTATGCTCAAAGATTTATATCCCAGCTGGTTAAAAGTTCTATTGGAAATTTCAGCGGTGTTTTTCATTCTGATTTTGACTAATCCTCTTATTTTTGCTTTGATGAGAGCAGTGCAACCAGACAGTTTGCTGTGGTAACTCCTTCCTCATACAACTGGTCTAGTGTTTGTACTTTCTCAAAATCACATTAAAGGCTGTGGAAGACGTCAAATATCAAAACTAGCTTGGCATAGATGAAATACATCAAGAATATAAATTAGTCAAAAAAATAGCCAGCCTACACAGTACACAAAATGGCCTAATATTTGTGATATATCATATCTCCTATTTTTTCCTTTGTACATACAAGATTGTGGTCCTCACAATTGTGTCCATTTCAGCTATCTGATGTTAGATGAGATTAGTTATAATTACTCAAGATGGATATGAAAACACTGCCAACCTTATTAACTAGATTGTTATGCACCAGGCAGTCTTGGTTGCGTTTAGACTTACCTTTGGAAGAATGGCAAAGTTTGTTGAAGGGTTCCCAGTCACCGAGATAACACATTTCCAAATAACAGTTCTCCATATGGGATACACATCCATCTTTTTTGCCCTTTTATTTCTTACTTACAGAAGCACAGCCTCTCATGGACAGAAATGGTGGCCTCTCATGGACAGCTATGGACAGAATTATGGTGAATGACTGTCTACAGTATTTTCTCTCAGCCCTGAAACTTAACTCTTCCCACTTAATTTTATTTAAGGAAGTTTAATGCCTAATATATATAAATTACTGTATTGCAGTAATATTCTAGTCTTGAAATAAAAAGTCAGTTTGTCCTCAGTCAATAGATCGTTTAATTTCAGTGGATCCCAACATTTAGAGTAACATAAACCAAAATCAGTATTAGGAAAGTGAAAAGTTACAAGTTTGTTTTCATGAACAGGCTGTTAAACTCTGAAGGTCAGTTCTTGTCAACATGCAAAATGTTTTTTATTATAAAATAAAAATTTAGAGCAAAGTTTAATCTATAAGCAAAAATAATGTATGATGGTATTAAACCTGGAGTATATCTTAATATTTTTTTTATATATTTATATATGCATATGCAGAGAGTTTATGTCTATAGTCTTTTCAGTGAACAATCTGCCAGTCTGTGCCAAGTTATTCATTATAAATAGATCTTAAACAAACCATGTATGTTGTGTCTCATTTTAAAAGCATATGAGGTTCAGGATATTTATGGGTAGAAGTTTCCACAGTATGGATAAGCAAGAGAAAGCACCTTCAGCCTGGGACTTGACATTTGCGATATGCATGTATGTCTCAGTTACACAGTAGTCAGAAGGGGTAGGCATGCAGAGAGAATATTTTATAAGTTGATATCAGTAAACTTCAAAAGGAGACCCAATGATGGAAAGGAAAGCCGTTCATAAAGTACAGTGTGCAAAAGCACACCTTTTAAAGCTTGGCAAGCAAAAGCCAGAATGTGATAGATGCTGTAATTCAGAACCAGAGGCCAATGCAGCAGAGAGCTGTAGTGATGTACTGCCTGTTTGTGCTGCCAAGGTCTCTGTGAATAAGATGAAGTTTGAAGATCACATTTCTAGGAGATAGTTCACCAGTCAGTTCTGGATCCTAGGCCAGATTAAACTGCCAAATAAGAAAGTACTCTCTAGGACATTTTAATTTGAGTTTATTCAGTTGAGCCCCTTAGTGAAATTCAAATTATATTTTTATTTTACACTTTTTTGTTTGTTTGTTTTAGGATGCAGAAGCTCTCCTTTTGCTTCTTGAAACACTTACTGTGAAATATTGTTTTTCTGAAGGACCCCAGGACAAACTGGAGTTTGATTTAAAAGCAAATGATTAGGAAGAACAGCAGTCTAGAAGACTAGGCACAGTCTAGAAGAAAGGCAGCTCTGTGTGGTATAAGGAGTGAATCAGGTAAATGTCCCTTTACGTGATAGTACCAACAGCAGAAAGTCACAAAAGAGCAAGATATTTTAAAGTTTCTAAATAAAATGAGCAAGCTCTAGCTAGAAATTTACCTGCTGATATTAGAAGAAATCACACAGTATGTCAGGTATTTTCAGTATAGTCACTGCAATCTAGCAGAAACCTTGGCATCAATCATCCATAAGACAGTGGTTTCAAATCATTCTGTCTGCATGGATGTTTTAAGCTATTTTGCCTATTAAAAGTTGCTAAGTGCAGAAGGTTCACTGTTACTTTAGGTCTGAAGTATTCTGTAGATCAGTGAATGACCTGCAGAGGCGTATCACTTTTAATCAGCCCAGTATCTTTGCTATATGAAATAACCCAACAGAATGAATAGGACAAACTTAATTCTCTTATAAAGCATTTCAGGTGGCATGAGAGAAAAGAAATTATTTGTTTGGTTTTTGCTTCATCCACCTTCTCATTTGTACTTAACGTAGAAGTTGTATCACCTGATGGTATTTGATGACATCATGATATAAAGTGGAACAGATCAACAAGACATTTATTGTCTTCCAAGATAGGTGGGATGAATCATGCTCTGGAGGTGTCTATCTGTCTTCACTGACTATAGAAGTGACTGATGAGATAACTCCCTTAGCCAAGTTACCTAATTTTTAAGTTATTAATGTTAAATAAGGTAAATCTTGCCTTAAGAAGGTGTTTTTAAGGGCAGACAGCATGTACACAAATGTAATTAGTATTGCCATTATGGAAATCCTCCATTTAATCAGAGAGATTCTTATGTGATGCTTTGCAATGATAATCAGCATACCAAAATACCATTTTAGTGTGTCATATATTCATGGCATAGAAGTATGAATTGGGAGCCACTGGCTTTTCTTTCAACATCTTATTTATAGATGCAGATATCTTCTTGTTCTGCTGTTCTATTTCATATTGTGATGTCTTAGCTGTAGTCATTAGTGGGTCTTCTGTGCTGTACTTCCCTAACTAGGATTTCTTTGTAGTTCCAGAAGTTCCAGCTTTGAAGAAAGTAGATTTCTATATTCTGTAACTGAATTAAAAAAGGTGCTCCACTATTATGAGTAAATTGATTTGTTTATCTTGTCTTCAGATTAATGCACTGAAGTGGTTGCTGTAAAAGTGGCCTAGTGTGAGGGTTTTTTGAGGAAAATGGATAAATAAAAAACTTGCACTGAAAACAACCTAAAATTCATAATAATATCAAATATTGGCAAGCATCAAGCTTCTTTGGACCCAAGAGGATTCCATTTTTGCCTGTATTCTATGGTGTAAATTGTACATGAGCTGATCAGAATACCCCTACTAAGTTCTCCATCTGTTTATTTTACTGAGGGCAAATCAAGTACACACATATTTAAGAACTAAGAAAGCATTCATTTTTCTTTTGATTCAATTATTCTACTACTGAGTAGTGCCAAAGGTAATGTTGAAGCGATCAGGTTAAAATTTATGTGAGCTAAAACAAAGAGGTGGCTTAATTGAATAAGCACACTTAACTCATTAACCCTGTGCCATTGGGAGTAATCAGCATGAACCCAGAGCTGCTAATAATCACAAAGGTAGCAAATATCTGCTTCATACTCCTACATAGAAGGGAGGTAAAAACAGGTAATGGCAAGGAGAGAAGAAGGAAAAAGATCTGTAAGTATTCATGGAGTAGAAGGAAGAAAAGGGCACAATATGAACTTATTATTATTTGATTTACCAACAGAAAATCTAGCATTATTTTTCTCTCCCACTCTAAATCTCTAAATAAGAGTTATTACTTAGGAAGTGGAGCAGACAACTGCTGCTTTCATTCTCATGAGTTATGAGAGTGTGAGAAAGGTTGGCTAGTTTCAAACAAGAATTAAGATATACAGTAGATCAAAGACCAGTGAACCCATTTGACCCTGCTTAATATAAAAAGGCCCTGGAAAACGGTGATCTGACAAGAGTCTAAGTTTCCACCATTGCTCAGGAAACAGAGAGATGGGGGTTGAGGGCACAGAATATCATTTTTAAATATTTGAGATTCTCACTAAAGCATTTAGTGAGCTCTGAATAGGCCTGAAGCATTCAAATCTGTCATATTCCAGAAGATCCAAATGAGTTCCTAATCATTCTGAGATACAGAAGGCATTACAAAGATAATCCTGCATAAACATAGACAGATCATTTCATAGCACATTTCACAAGCTCTCCACAACATATAAATTGTTTACAGGCATATATCTCAGTTTCTGGAATGCTTTTGGAGCACTAAGAAGGAATATATTATTTCAAGGATGCATTGAGTATCTACTGAAGTTAGAGAAGGAGCAACTGGTGTATCTAATGGTGCTTAATGCCTTTCATAAAATCATCTTCACTGTCCTAGGATTTATAGGAGATCAGAGTTCACATGAAGAGTATCTGGCTTAAACTAAATCTAGATGAGATTGTAGTGATGTTATTGGAAAAAGGAGATACTTGCCAAACCCATGTGACCACAGTCAGGTTAAAGTTTCCCATCTACACATTCTTCACTTGTAATTTAGAGGTGTTAGTAACCTCTAAGCTTAGAACCTCCACATGTGCACTGTACATAGAAGTAGGCCATAAAAGTCCTAGGTGAAATTATTCCTGCTGTTTTGTCATTATATAGCATGTGACAGTCTGTATTCTGAGATAATTAGTGCTGGTTGTTAATTTACTAATTACACATTTTATTCCATAACATTTCATTGAATCAAATGCAGGTTCTGGGAAAGGAGCAGTTTTGATAAACAAATTGACTTGAAAACATTCTGGAAAATGGCTGTGAAGTTGCCAAAAATTTCTTATTTTCAAAGACAAAAATCCTAGTTTCCAAGAATGTATTATTAGAAAAATATTAAGAATTATAAAATTGTTTTAAATCAGTATTGATTAAGACTAAACATTTCACATTTTGCAAATGAAACACTTCATGAACACTTCTGAACAAATTCAGTTTTTCCAGTGTTTTTTTCTTTTTTTTTTCAATCATGATGATTTTGACCTTTCATTTAGTCAGGACTGCAAAATCACTTCTGAAATCCAGAGCCGCAGTACTCATAACTTGTAAGAGATTGCCCTCTCCAAGAACATGGCTGAGGTGCAGCTATATCTGGATCACCCATAACAGACACTGTTATTTAGTCTGAAAGACTTCTAATAGAGGTAGTTTTAAACCTGGTGTTTTAAATCACACTTACTGGTGTAAAAGTGATTTGTTATGGTGCAACACCAGGCTGAAGTTTTTTGGATATGAGGTCTTTTTACCAATGTTAAAGCCTCGTCTCCACTATTGTAAAAGGAGCTGCTTTATTCTTCACTGTCTATAATTCTAGAGATACAGGTAATGTAGGCTGAGAGAATTTCTACGTAGCACCAAAGATGCTGTTACCATTGCTGCTGCTGAAGTCCAGGGATTCCTGGAAGCTGGGGTGAGGATTTACTTTAGGTGGGATATACTTTGTGAAACACAGTCTTGTTACTGATTCATGCTAGGAACTCAGCAGTAAAACCATGCTAAGGAATTGAACATATGTATTATGCGTCTTTTCTGCCATCTCTTTCCTAAATAAGCCTTGTTTCTTCAAATTTAATTCATAAATGAAAAAAAAAAAAATTCCTACACAACTTCAGTCTGAATATTAAAAGTTTTCAAGTGGAGAAGCACAGCTTAATTAAAGACAGCTATTCCTGCACTGAACATGACCTTCCATGACAGAGCTGCACCTTTGGAGTAATGGATGAGGAAAAATAAGGATAAGACTGATGAGTTCAGGAAAGAGAGATCACTTGATAAGTGGCCCTTGAATTCCCATCCTCTCTGGTAAGATTGGTCACAAATAGCACTGTCTTCAAATCAGAAGTATGTTCTGTTCACAGTAACTTATTAATAAATGACAGTTAAATAATATTACATTTAAATATTACTTGAGACATAGCCCACTGAGAAAGGGAGAGATATTGCAGCAGGTACCCATGGTAATTTCAAAAGCTCTCCCGGAAGTTATGTTCTCTTAGGTGATTAAATGCATATATGTTTAGACCAACTAGGTGCAGACACTGTGTCTTGGACACTGCAGTATTCCATATTTTGGAGAATGGCTGGCAAGCTAGAAATAAGACCAAAATTAGGGGAGATAGAAATGCACCTCTTCCTTTAAAGAATTTCAGATTTTATATGGAATATGTATAGTACATTTATTGCTCATTAGCAGCTGAAAATATGGAATGTGATAATTCCCTATTCATTAGGAGATGCACATTAACAGCAGAGCCAGATTTTCAGATGCAGTATCTAAATGAATTAATGCATGTCTGCAAACTGAGTCTGGGTAGGTACAGTTGCATTTTAAAATTTTAAAGGAGAACATGCCATTATTTATTTAGTATTTTAATACTGAAAAATGCCAAATAGATCTTCCCATAGAAGTATTTTTTTTACTTTAAGACTAGTGTGTTTAAAGACAGTCAGCTGTGGCCAGTGAGAGTGCTAATAGGATGGTTGACAGCTCCTGTGGAACATTTTCAGGGCAGCTGCATTATTGGTTCATGAAGCATTCCCTCAAATATTATGAGTGACAACAAACCTGGAAATGGTGCAAGAAAGGTGCTTCCAAGCTGCAAAGACAGCTCACATTGAATTCTCCAACACCAGACCATTATACAATCAACCAGCATTCCAGCTGTACTATAATGGTGTGTCACATAGCTTCATTGCCTTGCTAGGAAGGGAGATACTTGCTTCTTGTGTATAAAATAAACTGTCTTGAAACTGTGGGATATTTCTTTTTCAATTGGCACATGATTAGCTAGCATCTACTGGGGTAACAATTTTTTTTTTTTTTAATTTATTTTGTGTCTTTGAGCTAAACTGGACTCATTGAATAGAAATACGCAGAGGCCAAATCTGAGTTACTTTCTCAGTTTACCTCAATTAATTCTAATATTAAAATGGTAACAGACTGTATCGAGCTTTCAAGAGAACTGCAGGCATACTGCTGTGTAGTTGTTCTTAGTGTTGGCTGAATCTCTGGCATTTTATCTTTACTAAGGAAACCCAGGTGGGTGCTTCTCCAGTACTTACTTTGTTTCTCCCACCTTTCTGCTTTCCTTGCAGAAAAACCTTTTAATGTCATATAACTCACCTGGTTTGCAAGTTGGTAGTGGAAATACTGTTTTCCTCATATTGTGTGCCAGAATTGCCACATTAAAGCAAGCCCTAAATTGGTGTGGTGTGGTGGTTGAGCACCCTAAGGCAACTTCAGGAGGATTTGTGCCATCTACCAGTCCACATTACACAATTGCCTTTAGGTACTTAAGCAAGGCAATTATGTTAAGAGTTGAATCAATTTACCTCATATTTACCTCATTTTCCCTTTTGAGTTGGTAAAAAAGCAATGCACCTCAGAAGGTGATCAAGCCTTTGGACATAGCTATCCTATTCCCTCCCTCTGCGTGCCTCAGTGCTCCAACTCTGCACCAGGCCAAAATGATTAAAGAATCACTCTTAATTTATTCCCAGAGCATGCCAGACTGCAAGTTTCAAAACCGGATTGGACTTGGTCAGTCCCAAAGGTCCACAGCAGACCCACTGCACTCCTGCAGCTGTTTCTATTTGTGCCTGGGATTTTCACCCCACTATACCAACATCGTTCCCCCAGATCATGTTTCTACATGCAATAATGCCCATGGTGCCCAGCTTTATTTATCACTCTCTCTGCACACAGCTTTATAAGTACAATATTTTTAACTGGGGCTAATTGCTTGGGCTGGTTGGTTGGTGGTTGATCATCCCATTTAAAAAGCTGATGTGTACAACTACAGCATATGCATTTTGTGCAAAGTAGAGGGGCAACGGTTACTGTAGATCTAGAAAGCTAATTCACAATTATTATGATATTAATATATTTGTGGGAGTAGCAGTGCCCCCAGCAGATGTTCTCAAATCTAGAGCTGATTCAGCCTGTAAAGGATTGATCTACTGTTAAGAGAACTCCTTATTCTATGATTACAAATATAAGAGGGATGACAGACAAGCTTCTGTTGAGTAATTTTCTTCCCCATAGAGGCAAAAGTTAGGGTCCTTAGTCGCTTCTTCCTGATCTGTCTGCTCCTGATTTTTCAATTCCAACAAAAAAAAGGGTCATTATGAGCTGATGATGTATGAATTATGTTAAATGCAGTGTAGGATGTCACAGAGAAGGATAATATTTTGTGTTCCATGAGGGAGTTATTTGTCTCAGAGGACAGGTCGGTGTGCTTTTGTGCTGGAAGCAAAGGTGGTTGCTGTGTGGCATCAGAGCCAAGGGTGTGGTGCTAAGCTCTGGCAAGGTTAAATAAGGAGAGAAAGGGTTCTCAGCCTAGAGGATAGGTGTGTGCAAGGGTTTCTGAGAAGCTGTTTGACATAACTTGGAGAGAGATTTTGAACCACTTCAGGTTGGCAAAGTTTTAACTCAGGAAAGGAATGAAGATAACCGATAAATGAGTTTGTGGGCGATGCACTGGTGGCAAAAGGGCTGTGGCAGACTGATTAGAAGAAAGTTGATTGATTTGGGCTTCTTAAAAAAACAGTAAGAGCCATAGCAGAATAATCATCATTGTCTAACAGTCTTTAATTTTCAAGCAATCGTTTCCTCTAGCATTTTCATATCCAGTTTTAGGGAAAAAATGGTTACACCAGGAGCTTATAAGGTCTATATGAAAAATCCAAATGTTTGTGCTTTAATAATTTAATAACCTACTTCAACATCATACATGTTCCATAGATAGGGAAAGAGAGTTCAGCCCACAGAATCAAGTGTGATTTACAGTCAACTTAGGGTCACGTCTCCTGAGGGTTCTATTACACTCAGAGAACAATTAAGATGCTTTAAAGATTGTCTGTCTCTTTATTCTTCCAGTAAATTACTTAAAGGTTCATATAAGGCTGAAGGTGGTTGAACAGACATTTTCAGCTTTCCAAGTCTTTTATTTTCTCTCGGTGGAGGCCTGGGGTCTAAGAGAAGAGATGGGACCAAAATAACATGACAAAAGAAAAGAAGAGAAAGGATTTATAAATACTATCAGGAGTGATGGTTTGCATCAGTGTGTATTAAATAGATAATGTGTAGCCTGAGAGGTGACCTTTACAGTTTAAAGGCAAGTTGTATCTCTGAACTTATTTCCTTACACAACTTTCTTTGGATTATTTGTATTGAAAGGAACATGGTTAATGCTTTGCAGAACATAACCTTTTTTTTTTCTTCACTTTCTTCACTTTTTTTTTTTTTTTTTAACCCAGAAACTCATGAACTATATGATTCTAAAAGAAATGTGACTTATTATTTCCTTTTAAAAGTCTTATTCAAAAAGAGAACTTAAAGCATCTAGGTACCTGGATGTGTGTAGCCTCCATTATTTACTGTCTTTCCTTACCATTTAACGATTTGCATTCTTATTTATTTCTTATCTGTGGTTTGACTTTGAGAAGAAGAAGAAGATGAAAGCATTATAAAAAGATTTTTCAGTGACTTTACATATGACCTACACCCTAACTGAGTTTTCATTTGTCATTTTCTAGTTGAGAAATGTTCAAGTTTTATGGCTGAGATTGTGTATTTCTTCTATTTCACACTAATACCTTCCAAAAATTTAAAGAGATTTTTTTTTCTTAGTAAAAATACAATATCTACATGTGAATATATTTTCATTACTAAAAGCAGAGGCACTATTTAAATAATTCTTGTTGTGATAATGACTGTAAGGTTCCTAGAAGAGGGTTTTGATTTAATCTTTTATTTTTCTGGTCTATAGTCCAAACCCCAACTGAATCAGAAGGATATGTATTCAGATATTTTTTAAATACAGTGTACCGCTGTCACGAATAAAAAGAGGCTGATTGAGGGTTAGTCTTCTGTAGAAAGGACCTCTACTATAATCCACATACTTACCTTAAAGGTGGCATTCTGTGCTATCTCACATAGAGTTAGAGATAAAGGATCTAGAGCCGAGGAGGATGAAGAATATTTTTGCTAACCTATGACAGACCTTGAGACCAAAACAAAATTAAGCAAAGAACAACAACAACAAAAAAAAAGGTAGAAAATACAAACTGGGGAATTTTGACAAGAATTGAACTTTTTTCCAACTTTGAGATTAGAAAAAATCACGAACATCTCCCTAGAAATACCTTCAGATTCAACAAGTTTTGTGTGGAAACTACACTTTCTTTCTATGGTACTCTCAGCCTAAAATGTGGGTAAAATATATTATGCTTAAAAGCTGGTATAGAACCTTTCTAGGTCTCAGTTAACTCCTTTGAAGAATCTGGACTACAACCTTCAACTTTTCATCCTTTTACTACATTGCCCCCCAACTCCAAACAAGTTCATGTGTTGCACATATCACTGTCATATCTCAGTGTCCTAGAATACCATATTAAACAACATGATTAACATTGTCACAATGCAGTTTGTTCTTTCATTCTCTCGCCTGGGGAGAAACGGGTGTGCTATGTTGTTTTGGTGTGTCATTTTCACAGAGCCATAATCATGTAATAGCCCTCCTTCCATTAGCTAATGCAGCTGTAACTTTTGTTTTGGAAGGAACAAACTTCTCATGAAATTGGTGCAACTCCTGAACTGACCTCCTAAAAGCAGGTCACTATCATTACCCCTCATGTTCCAACCATACTTGTCTCAGCAGTGCCTGATCTGATCAAGCCACAACTGTGAAGTCACACCTGAAGATGGCACATTCAGATGGCATTGCCTTGTAGGACTGCCAAGCCACCAGGCTTACCTAACATAAGTGAGAATCTACTGTGCAAATGTCAACATACGAGGTGTTCACTATGTGTCTCTGCACCTAAATTTCTAATGAAATGGCAAAAATATAAAACCAGTAGTCCTTCTACCACTGCAGCTGCAGGAGTGACATTGCCATTATTGTTCCTGATGTCATCTCAGGCACTTTTGATGCTGTATCTCATCTATGGTTAAGCTAATCCCATTCCTATTCATTTCGATTACACATATACATTTTTTTTTTCCAAAAATGAGCAGAACTGAAATGGTCTGTGAAGTAATTATTGACCCTTGAGGGAGAAGAGAGAAAGAGACATTTCTGGATTGGTTGTATTTCTTCAGGACATGCTATATATTCCAGTGACTTCTTTTTCTCTGGACAATAACCTAATGAAATGATAGGCATTAATACCACATCCAGCTTTTATTTTTTCCTCTTTTTTTTCTTCTTTTTTTTTTTTTTTTCTTACCCACAGACAAATTGAAAGAGATGAAAATGGTTCTTCCTTATTAGGACCCTCAAATTGTGCACTGTCTAACTCAATATTTCTCTTAACAACAAAGACACCACTCATGGATTAGGGGGATTATAAGAATTTATTATGACTATGGCAGCAGCTGTTTTGCTTTCCCCATTAACACCCCATTGTGGGAGCATCATGCTAACATGAAGTGAAAGATACAGTTTTTCTCTACATTTGCAGGTAAGGTAAGGAGCAGAATTGAAAATATAGGTGAAATTATTTCTTAAACACAAGTTTAGTGGGAAGTTGAGATTGGAATCCAGGTCTTCTCTTGGTCAGTTTACTATCTAAATCAGGATAAAGGGATCATAAATGGGCCTCAGACAAATACATAAAATAAGAATGAAAGTGTGAGAAGCAAAGCATAGTGCCTGGTATTTTCAAATAAGTTAAAGGTTTATAATTGTGCATGTAATTTCTTAGGAAGAAGACATATGTAAAAGGGCTGCTCTGAGATAGGCAAAATATCCGTGCCAAACTGCACAAACATGGTCTCACCTCATGTTTTGTTACATCTTAGAATCAGCTTGGATCACTAGAGAGTTCTTTATGTTTCTTGCCTTAGACACAGCCAAGGCACAATTTCTAAGAAAAACTGCCTACAGGGTATTGTGCTTCAGCTGAAAAATTATCTTAAATTTGTTCTGGGCAAGTTCTTGTAGATGACAGGTTTTCTGTGTTTATAGAAGACAAAGTTGAGTAGAAATGAAGCAAAAAAGAGAAGTGATTAATACAGTGAATGTCTGGAGGCTATACTGTACAAATATATGTAACAGCAACAGGCAGATTAAGTTTTTCCCCATAAAAACAGGGAGCCTTAATGCTGAAGGGTCTGCAGCATTGTCAGAGATGTTTTGATCAAGTATCTAGTCTGTCACGTGATGAGTGAAGAATGTCAGAGTCGGGTTTGGCAGATTATATGTCAGCCTTTGTGTGCTTGTTGCTGCTTGCACCTGGGACTTTGCCAGGGTAAGAAGGAATGAAAACATCTTCCTCTGTTAGGGGTATTTCATAAATGAGGGAACTTTGCTTTGGGTGCGGCTGGAAGACACCTTTATTTGCAGTTGTTCTTTGTGAAACAGCATTTGGAGCAGGAAAGTTTCCCATTGGTTTCAGCATGCTTCAGTTCATGGCTGAAGGGAAATCTTAGGAAGTCTAGTTGGCAGAATTATTACCTCCTGGATGGAAGTGGAGCAGGATGTTATTTCTACTTGTTGGTGGGAAATAGGATGAATTTGAAATGCATACTTGTTGCAATAATTAGTTTGCAGCTTTTACTTTCATGTTTTGGCAGCGAGTTAAACACTTCAGTCAGTGTTGCCTGTAAGTAGCACCAGCTTGTGCTCAACACTTATTTAGTTTCATAGAATACCTGGGATTGATATCTGAGGTAATTGTAAGAAATTTTTCTAATAGAGAAAAGATGGAGGCAGGCAGAACAAAGCTTGTCCTGCCAGAGTTCCTTTTGATTCTGCCAGATTTTTTCCATAAGTATATTTGTGGTAAAGGGCTGTGGTCTGAACTTTGAACTCTCAATCTCTGTCCTCAGATTGACACTTCTCTCTTACTATCTTCTAAATTTATCTTGAAAGAAGGAGATTGGGAAGAAGAGAAAAAAAAAGGAAGAAACTTAAATATGAGTTCCCAGTGCAATTTTGTGGTCAAAAGGTCTAAATCGATACAGTGATCTATAAAGTCTTGTTCATAACTCTTGATTTTGGAGGCTGAAATCCTGGCCCCACTGAAATCAGAGACAAAGATTCCACTAACTTCCATAGTATTCAGGATTCTTCCCACTCAGTGCACCAATCTAACGTTGTAGATGAGTGTAGATGGTGAGTAGTTCGCAGAAGTACTCAGGCCTGCTTAATAAGTACTTTGCAGTATTGGACTAAAAAACAAACAATCCATAGAATGAGTTTTCAAAATGATAATCTTACACTGGGGAATTCTCAGAATTGATTTTTCTGATTTTTAGTTCTACGGGGTTTGCTGGAGAAGAACGGCTAATAAAATACTCCATGTCTCTCAAGGAATGTATTACTGCAAGTCCAGTTCTACAAGACTGAAGTAGATGGAGTTTTATTATCATAATTTCACTGGTAAGAAGTTTAAATTTGGACTTGGCTAACACTGCTTTGAGAAAAAGTAGTCTTCCTAACCCATGACTACCACATACTTATAGCATATAATGCATGAAATGCTGTGTTTCGAGTCTTTACTGTAGGAATAGTAGCAGTATATACTGGAAAATTTTACAGCTGCTAGTATAATCACTTTATTTATAACTGTAGTAAATTTGCTTTCTAAAATGGGGTTGTTTAGAACTATTTTGCTGACAGAAATGAGGACAATATGAATATACGTTAGCAATTAAAAAGCATGATTTTTTTAAATAACAAAACAGACAAAAATGTTAATATTGAAATTATTGTATTTTGACAGGCACGTATATAGGATTTTTTTGTCTGTATGACACTAGGCATCTGTAAAGTCTGACAGCAAAACGGATATCATTTTTCATATATTTTAATTGGATTTAGTGCTGTTGATTTAAAGTAGTGTATTTTTGTGGCTCATTAAAAGATGAAAGACTATGAAAGATGCCTCTTTACTTACTTTAAAATAAATACTTCCTGGACATGCCTTTTTAGGTGGAGCAGCTCAGGGAAATAAACATGATTGAACTCAGTTTTTAAAAGCCAAAAAAGCAATTCCTGCAATGTAGTATTGCAGAAATTGCAATTGCAGTATTTTCTTGGACAACCAAGAAAAGCTTAGGGGTAGGTATGAGTTACGCCCACTGTTGCAATTTGTCAATACACAAATCTGACCTGTCCAGGGTTGTTGCACCAAGGACAGTCTAGTAACATGCTCTCAGGCAGGATCTGTTGCTACATTTCTGTTTGAAAAAAGGATTCAGTGCTCTCTGCTGACTACTCATAAGCCTCATGTATCTACAGTTGAGTTGAGTATTAGGAGAATGGACTGGAAGGAGAAGATATGCCAAGTCTACCCGTGCTTCAGCTGTTTTTATAAGATAAAAAAAAATTAAAATAAAAGCCAAGGAAAGATTCTTTAGGCTGAATCAATGTATAGTATCCCCAGTATCCCTAAGCCAGATTTATGGAGGCACAAAGGCTTAAACTCTTTCTTGCTTTGTGTTCTTTGCTTCCTTTGCTTTCTTTGCTTTCTTTGCTGTTTTTTTCTCTCATAGTTCATTTCCAAGGTTAGAAAGGGGAAACACAGAAACAAGTTTCTGTGTGGACAATGGAAGGTCACATTTCACATCCAGTGTGTAAACGATGTTTTACTGATGTACACATGTTCACTTGGTCCATAGGTGTAAGGTTGGCTTATAGGTGCAAGCCTCATAAGTGCAACAACCAGCAAGTTGTCACGTGTTGGTTGTACATATTGCACTCAGGCTAATGATATCTACTGGTAGGCACCAATATACTACCCTATTCAGTTTCAGGTTTGAGACACAACTTGTGCCCAGACAGGTCAAAATGCTCCCACCAGCCTGCAAAAGGTCTATGAGGTCTTCTGTCATTTTGAAGGTATGAAAGTAGGAGAGATTGGATGCAGGGACGAACACAAGCTCTCATACTTGATCTGTTTCCTTCAGAGTAGGTCCAGGGCTTAATGCACTTTGTGAAAAGATTCTCACCAGCATGAATTAACTCCGGTTACTTTTTATATACACAGAAGTATGACCTACTCTGAAAAGTTCAAAATTGTACCTATCTTTCCCATCTTTCCTAATGGTTTGCTACAAATTCATCAAGGCCTCTGTACCTAAATCTCTTCCAGCAATTATAGCAGCAAAGTCTATAAATTTAGTAAATTTTCCAGCAGTGACACAGAGATGGAGTAGACAATCTAAGCAGAATTTTCTATCATAGATTTCCATTTGTCCTTTTTATCTGCCAAGCCCACTGAAACAAACTGCTTATAGCCAGAGGCCTGGTAGCTTGAAAAAAAAGAGGCCTGGCAAGCTTGAAAGAAGCTGGTGTGGGTGAATGTGCACAGGCAGACCACAGATTTGATATCCAGGTTCTGATCAGATCTGAACAAGAATTTTAATGATATGGCACAGGTATTTACTGTTGATGGACAGTTATACTAAACATGCTTGGGGCTGATTAGTTTTGAGACAGGTAACTTCCAAAAGAAAATCAGGAAATGAGAGAAAGAGAGAGAGAAAACACTCCTTCTTTTGACCATCAGATAAATCAAAGAGCAAACCCAATTTGAGAAAACATCTTTGATAAAATGTCCCCTTCACTTCAGTGTCCACTTCTGTGGACCTATGAAGCACTAAAGAAGAGGCAAATCCAAGAAAGACTGTAGCAGAGCATTTCTCCTATATTCTGAGAAAAGAATAGTCTCAAGTAGACCTGGCTCTGAGAAGCCCAAGGGTGGACCTGTGCTTTAGATCCTGATCCAACTTCGCTCTGTAAGAAGTATTTCCTGGAAGATCAGATCTGTAGTGCAGAGCAGAGTGCATAACAGGGGAAACATAAGGCTTCTAGCAACAAAGCAGTTTATAACAGTTTTATTGGTAATACTCATGGGTCTCATGTGTTGAAATGTGTATTGTGGACCCCACATGAGTCTGTAACCATACAAAAGGATTAGGTCAACCTATGTTTTTCAGTGTGTGCTGAAGTAATGAGAAAAAAAAAATAAAATAAAAATAAGGTATGCCCAGGTTTAGTTTGTACAGAAGAAAGCAGTGAAAACACACAGAGAATTTTCTGAATATTCAGAATAGGCAGTCTGGTTTGCACATTCAGAGCTAACTGGTAGTGTATGGCTATCACAGTTTAGAATAAATGGGCAACGTAAAATATACATGATCTGTTGCTGTAGTGACTATTTATAAAATCGGTGCTTGCAGGCAGGACAACATGTGATTACTTCATCTTTCTACACCCCCCTCCACCTTCCAGCATTTCAAGGATTTTGTTTCATTGTCAGATTTTCTTTAAAATTAGGAGAAATACAAGAAGAAAACCCTAGCCCTTAGGGGCCAGTTGCAAAGATCCTTTGTGCATGTTTTCATGCTGCAGGTTGATGATACAGCTACAGTTTCTATTCTGATAAAATGTTAAGACTTTATAAGAAAGGAGACAAGAAACAATATTCTGTGTGTTACTATACCTGGACAGAATGACTCTTTTAACCTTATGCATTGGACTGTCCTATAGGATGACATCAATTACCAATATAAAATATATTTGATATAGGTATTTATTGCTGTAGATATCAAGAGTGTCACATGAACAAAGTGATGTGTGGCAGAAATGCTGCGTAAGAGTTAATAAAAATTAAGACAGAAAGATGGAGAGAAAGAGAGAAAGAGAGAGAGAGAGAGAGAGAGAGAGAGAGAAAGAAAGAAAGAAAGAAAGAAAGAAAGAAAGAAAAAGAAAGAAAGAAAGAAAGAAAGAAAGAAAGAAAGAAAGAAAGAAAGAAAGAAAGAAAGAAAGAAAGAAAGAAAGAAAGAAAGAAAGAAAGAAANAAAGAAAGAAAGAAAGAAAGAAAGAAAGAAAGAAAGAAAGAAAGAAAGAAAGAAAGAAAGAAAGAAAGAAAGAAAGAAAGAAAGAAAGAAAGAAACTAAACAACCAACCAAGCCTCCAAGCCAAGGAGGGAACCAGAAAGGGAGAGGAGGAAAGGAAGGTAAAGAAGGTAAAGAATTGGGAAAATGTCTTTGCAAAAATTAATAAAAAAAATAAATAAAAGGGCTTTTAATATATCAAGGTGTGCTTAGAAGATAGTAATAGCAGTGCAAGGGGAAAAAACAAATAGTTTTAACAACAACATCATAGCAAGATACACACTTAAGGATACTTAGAGCTTGAATGTACAGCTCTTCTGAGAAATTACACACTGGAGCTACTGTCAAAAATGCCCTCTTCTGGTGATGCTGTTGCAACTAAGTCTATGTGTCAGTCACATCAAGACCCTGCATTTTCAATGTGCAGGGTGAATTTAACTGCAGTCAGGGAGAGACTTTTATCTGAGTAAAATGCCACAACCCCCTTCTTCCCTCTCTCAGTTCCAAATACTAGCTGTAGGTAAATTATTTTAATAAGGTAAGAGATACCACAGTAGTTTTCTTTTCTTTTTTTTTTTTTTTTTCCCTTACCCCAAATAGTGCTCTCTATGTCATCTGTATATTTATGATAGCTCAAAGACATGGGTGTGTGGATCTAATTAAAAATGTGAAAGGGTTTAGCAGCCTGCTGCTTCCCTGTGAGTCTCTTGTTGCCAACTCTTGGCAGCTCCGCTGTCACGGAGCCAAATGTTTAGTCTTCAGCTGAGCTACTGCCAGGGCCTTGCACTGCATTCTGGGACTGTAGAGCCTCGAGGTACTGTGTTCAACTATCTCACATAAGGATGTGCAGTGAGCTGGACTTCAGAGTCAATCACCCAAAAGAAAAGTGAAGGAGAAAGCCCACTTTTCCCTGGTGAGCCTCAGTGTCATGCAAGACACAATGACCAGTTCCTTCAGGATTTTGCATAAGGGAAAACAAATAGCTTCTTGAGGTGGATCAGCCCGTGCATTTGTTTAATGTGCCTCTGTAGCAATGGCAGTAGTTATATTTAGTAAATTTAGTTTAGATCAGTCTGCTTGGGATACTGAATTAGGAAAAGAAGCAACAAAAACCTGGCTTTCTTCAGTACTTTTCTGACCTCCAAGCCAATGTTTCCTGCTAAATAAATATGTTGCTACAAAGCTTTGGGCATCCTGAGCAAGTTTGGGGTGGTTTTGTCCAAAGTTTAAAAAAAAAAAAAAAAAAAAAGGCATATGTTCATTCCAGCTAGCAGCCGTAAAGCTATGTTGATAGAAAAGTGCTTAGCGCAGTTGCATTGCCTAATAAATTCAGGTATAATGTGGAAATAGATAGAGTTATAGGCTAAGCTGGCCTGTGGGCTTTGATCAGTGCTCCAACTCACTTAGGGCTTAGAGTGGACTGGAAGAATTGCCAGGTCTCATGAGTCAATGGTGGATTTCCAGCGGCTCAGAATTAAATTCTCCTTTTAGCTTTCTCCCCTGCACTCTTTTCTGCAAGGGAAATGACATTTGCTAAAAGCAGAGCTGTGAGTCTTTCTCCGATACTTTCTTTTTCTTTTCCATTCTTTTGCTGGCCCATTTCATGTTCCAACTTTTGTTTTCATGCTCTTCTTAGCTTCACACAATTTTATTTCCTTTCTGCTCTTCATTTTCTCCCTTATTCTAAGTTTTATTTATTTATTTATTTATTTATTTATTTATTTATTTATTTATTTATTTATTCATGCGCCTGGATTTCACATCAGCTTTTTTCTTAACTTTTACTATCCTTCTTTACTGCTTCCTTTTGCTCTTGAAACATTCTACCTGGGAGAATGAATGTGCCACCTCTAATGTTTGTCCAGGGACTTTGACTGATTCTGTTAAACCTGCTACATGTCACACTTTATTTCTGGATATATTTTCCTTGCATGTGTCTGCAACCAGTACAATGGCAAAAGAGTAACACGGTGATCCTGACTGCACTACTGCTCCAGTTCTTGATGGTGGATATTTAAGAATAAAACCATAGTAATGTTGGCTTCATATCAAATGCTTGTCTGCATTCATTCATGATGCTAACTTTAGATTCGACACACAACACTAAAGGGCCAGGGAGAGGGGAAAAAATAAACATTTACACTAATGATCATGCATTGTTTGTAACAAGAAAATAAAAGGTATTTAAGAAAATAGAAGCAGGCACAAGTGTGCAACACACCTGAACTCCACTTTTTTGATCTTCCCTCTGGGGTCCTTTTTGTTGCACGGGGTCTGCTCTGGTAAAGAGGGAGGCCTCCGAAGCCGCTTGGCTCACAGCCCAGGCTTTGTGGGCCACTGGAGAGATGGATAGCTAGGTGCAGAAGTGCCCCGAGGCAGGTGTTAAAATGTTGTTCCTAGTTCCTTGGTGGTAATCATTGCAAAACAATCCTGTCTGCTCTATTCGTATCAACAAGCTGCTTTCCCTGGCTCGTTGCTAAGAGACAGGACTGTTGCTTACAAGTTGCTTGGTGCCTTAGACTTTCATAATTTATAATTTATTATCTTAGCATAATTTCTTTTATTATTATTACTTATTTTATTTTTCCACAAACCCAATAATTGTCACATAAAACAAAGGTCATGTATCTACCAGAGTAGCAGTTGCTCTTATAATATACTTTCCCTTTGTATGGTTTTGGTTCTGCAAAAGAAAATGCTATTATAAACTGAAGATGAGTATCATTTTTGTCCATTAACTTCTTGCATGATATGACTGGTGAGGTCAACGTATTCCCTCAAGATTTCTTCACTATTGAAAACATGTTTCTGTCCAACCAAGAAGGAAATGAATTGAAATGATTTCAATTATCATACGAAAGATGTCGGCTCTTCTTGCTCTACACTTCAGCACCTAATAGTTCAACTCATCAATCGTACTTTCACAAAGTTCAGTGGTAGAGATGTTTAACCAATGCCAGAAATTACTCCTGCACATTAATCTAACTTTGTGAATATAGAAACCTTACCTTCCTAAAGTGTTTTGTGCTTAACACTAGTTAAATCAGCTCATTGAAGAGTAATGCCAGAGTGGAAATGAGAATAATTTGCAGACTTGTTAAGTTGCAAAATAACTTTGTCACAGTTCACCAGTTTGAAGGAAAAAAAAAAAAAAAGTTTTATTTTTTTTTAGAAAAAGAGGAAATTATTATTATACTCCCTGGTGTGAATTAGGAATATCGACCTGGGATAGGATTAACTTTACCGTTTAACAGAAGATCTGTACATACAACTGGTGTTGCTTTATTAAACTGAAGCATATTTTAGAGTTGTATCGATAAGTGACCATAAACTACATCACTACTTTTACTGCTGTGAAAGCTAAAGGCAAAGATACTTTTTTTTTTTTTTTTTCATTTCAGTAAGCTGGTTAGGTCAAATAAATCCAAGAGCTATATTATATTACATAGATCTATAGAAATGGTTATGAAAGTGGCAGTGGTGCCAATGACAGTCCCTCACCAAAGCTTGTGTAGGAACATCTGCACAGAAAAATCAAGGCATGTTCTTCAGATTAATTATCCATTCATTCTCCACAATTGCCCATTATTCCATTCAACAACACTAAGAAAGTTGTGCTTCAGCTACAGTATATGGCCAAAATTAAGGTATCTACCTTTACACCTTTCTGTCCTAGCTGGCTAAGGCAAGCAAAGTTATCACCACATCTACATTTTGTGTGGCAGGTGTACTCTTGAATGTTTCAGCAGCTTATTTTCTTGCTAGCTATGTAATGAGCCTGGCAGATAAGTATATCTTATTTATTTCAAATGCTTTCAATTGTCCAGTTCAGTTGTTGTCGTTGGTCCTCTTTCCAGTTAAGTTTATCCATGAAGGAGCAAGTTTGATGAATTCCTGACTTCACTCTCAAAAGACTTCCAGTGGTCCATATGAAACATGGGTACTCTCAGTAGTATGATGAGATATAACTTGAATAAATGGTACAATAATTCCTCAGGGAACCTGAGGAATATGCTTAAAGAGAACATACTTTCCTGTTTTTCAGTCTTTATGAATAGCTTTGGTAATAGTATTTCATTTCTTATAGAACTGGAGAACTTTATAAACATCCAGGTGTAATACCATGATGCATACCTCCTTTATATAAGGTCACATTAAGTAATTATTACTGTTGCAACCATTCACTCAAACATCATAACAATTAACAAGGAGGAGGAATATTATTTATTCATTAAGCTTTCACACAGGGCACTTGTACTGACTGCACATGCATCTAACACCCTGGATTATATGAGGGCCAGAGAGAGGGTGGATTCACACAAAGACTTGTTCTATTACAGACAATTCTGATAAAATATCTCCCTTAAAGCCAATATATTTTACACTGTTGTATTTCATAAGAGAAAAAAAAATCCTTAGGTGACAAGATCCACCCCTAATTTTTATGGGAACATGAATGAAAAGTACATCAGTATTCATATGTCTACAGTTTGTGGCTTGGCTTTCTGAAAGGTCCCTTAAAAAGCTTAGAGGGAAGACAGAAGCTCAGAGTATTTCCAGATTTTACATTCTGGAATGGAGAAAGAAGTACTTTCATAGTTAGCTGCTATTGTTTAGGTCCTTAGATAGTAACATGCACCAAATATTAGTAAGAGCACAAAATAAATATATTGCAAAAAGTTCAGTTAAGTGACAAATCTATTGTTTTTGTCCTTAGATTAACTCAGTTAGGAGAAGAATCAGAGACACAATCCCATGACTAATTTATCTGAAAACTACATGTGAAAACACCCAAATGTTCTCAGGGGATCGGTTGTTCACTCAGGTGTGTCAAGTCCATAGTCTAATCTGGAGCTTCATCTCTCATGCTTTGCCAGAAATTTGCTAAATTATTCTATCATGCAAAATCAATATCTACTCAACAGGACGGATCTGGTGATTCAAAAAGAAAGGACTAATAAGTCATTGTCTAGGTAAAGTTCATGCATTAACAGATGTGTTTGAATTTTATTTGTATTTTGTATTTAGTACAGGAATAACAACCTGTTAAAAAAGGCATATTGGCTATGGTTAGATTAAATAATCAGCAGACAGAAGTGAAAAATCCCGTATTTTCTAGAGGCCACTTTGAATACCCCTCTGTTTGAATGGACATGTTTTTTGAATGCTTCTTTTCTCCTTCTCTTCTCTTCTCTCTTCTCTTCTCTTCTCTTCTCTTCTCTTCTCTTCTCTTCTCTTCTCTTCTCTTCTCTTCTCTTCTCTTCTCTTCTCTTCTCTTCTCTTCTCT